>NC_088603.1:65969335-66306608 GCF_036013475.1 Columba livia | reverse complement strand
GAACAACTTTATGTATTTTTCTTTTTCTTGGCTTTCTACTTCCCTCCGCCTTAAAGTTATTAGTTTCACAGGGTGCTCCCTTCTCCCATGGTCTCTGTGATATCTTTTTTCTTCTTCTTCTGCAACTCACTTTTTTTTTCTTCTTTTGGTCTCAAGAAAAATAAAAGCAAGTAAATTGTTAAAAAGGAAAGAAAAGTATAAAAATCAGAAGGAAGGTGTTGCTTATTTTGTCCCAGACAGCTCAATACAGTTTGGAAGGACAAAAAAAAAGAAACACATTTCCTTTGAAATACTTAAGAGGAAAAAAACCTACCTCATCACTTTTCAATCAGCTCTAGCATTTGCACTGATTAACAAGAACATTTGCAAATGCAGGTTAATATTGCATCTCTATGGTATTGTTGTTTCCAAAGTTGCAACGAGAGTCGTAGCTTCTTTCCCACTTACATTTTGCAACAAGATAAAATGGTTTCCCCCACTCTGCGTTTTTTATTTCAGGTGTCACACCTTTCTCCTTTGTTTTAATCCAGGGCAACCTGCACTTGCTTCATGGCACGCCATGTCAGTGCCATCTATACTGTCGTCTTTATTTCCTCATTTGTGCTAGTAAGGAACGTTTAGGAGCAGCTCCGACTGGGGCACTGCATTAATGAAGCACTAACATTTGTTAAAAGAGAGATTCAGCAATGTTGACAAGTGACTTAGCTGATCAGAGAGAGGGCGGTTGGGTTGGAGGGAACCTGTGTTCTTGAAATGTGGGAGGTGAATTATCTCGGTATTCAAAAAATAAACAGAGACAAGTTTGATGAGTTTAAATTCACAGCAGAGCTTTTTAATATTTCCTGAGGTCCTAATCAAAGAAGCATCTTAACTGGTCCCAAAGGGAAATGAAAGATGAAAGGAGCTGACACTGATGCCCACTCTACCTTGCCTGTCTGCTACTATTTTTTTTCTTCCTTTTTTGCTTGTTACTAAAAATATCTCGATGGGTAAGTATTAGCAGTAGGATATTAATGCAAAGTCACAAACAAAAAATCTATTGCAAAATGTAGCATACCTTTAAAATTTTAACATCTAGTAAATTAAAACTGGAGAAATTGACATAGATCGGATGAAAGAAGATACAGCACCTCTAGCTTATGCCAACTAAAAATAAGAATTATTAATGAAGCTAGGCTTTCTTCTGCTGTGCACATTAATTATTTATGATAATAATACTCTGCACTGCCATATTAAAGAATTTTCTTCACCCAGCTTCCCAGAAAACTCCATCTTCTGAAACCCTCAACATGTTAAAAACCACAAAAGAATGAATTCCTTTCAGTGTATTTATTATACTGGAAGATGAATATAGTCTTGGGTTATTAAACTGGAATGAAAAACACATCTTATTAGAACTTACATGGTGATTTTTATTCTCACTAGTTTCATATAAACTTAATGATGCAGACTGCATTTTTATGCTCATCTATTTTAAAATGGTGCCTGGAGCAAAAAAAGCTTCCATTAATGCCAGTTTGGTATTTCAAATACAATTTGATGTAATTTACTTCAAATATATGTGAACAGAGAAGGATAATGTTGAGAGCATTTTCTGGATTCAGAACTGGGTTAGCTCATGGCAGTGATTTGTTAGAACACAAGTTTTATGAAACAGAGAGAAAATAAAAGGAAAACTAAATTGCTTTTTTTTTACAAAAAAAGGGTAAAATTAATATCTTTATACAAAGGTAGGACTTTAAAATTGTTTTGAATGGACAGAGTTAATTACAGTCCTGAAAATGACAGCATTATTATTATTATTTATAAATCAACAAAAAATGAGACTCATTTAATATGAATATTGGACCACATTTATTTAGAGCTTTTGTATTTGTTGTGATCAATCTACAATAGATTGCGACTGACTTTCTAAAATATATACATTTATTTTTTTACAATCCAAGTTTCATGTAACTGTATCTTTTGTAGCACCATAGGAATATTTCCATCCCTTTTGACCCTATTCCTGCAACACTTATATTTTTTATTTCATGTTCTTTGCCTTTTACTGCTATTAGAGTATGTTTTTCTTATTCCAAGATTTATGCTGGCAGAGACACTTGTACTCGAATGCAAACAGCAGTGTCTGCAGGACAGGCTCCTGGGGTATGACAGGAGCAGGGATCTCATGCAAGGAAAAGAGTTTTTGCAGCCAAGGAATTCACAGACAAAAAGTACAGTTTGTGGTAAAAATGTTTGGTTAAAAATGGTAAGGGGGAGTGTGTGTGTGCATTTAATACTATACTATAAATTCACATGCATTACCTGCATATACAGTGTCGCACTTGCAGTATATGTTGCTGTCTCAGGGAAGAGCATCCAGAAACAGAAACCATCACGTCAGGTGCAAAGCACTGGTTTTGCTTTCCTGCTGCAGTCGGGGGATATCCTGGCAGGGGGGATATCCCCTGCCACTCTGGGACACCCGCTGTTTCTGTAAGCAAGGAGGAAGCATAGTCATTGTGTCCCTACTTTCATCGGCCTTGTATGTTTTTTTGGTTGGTTGGTTGGGTTGGTTTGTTTGGGGTTTGTTTTGGTTTGTTTGTTTGTGGGCCTTTTGTTGTTTTGTTTTGATTTGTTTTCTAGGGGTTTTCAGGGAGGGAGGGTGAACCTGAGATCAAGTAAGTAGTTTGAGGGTGTGACTATAAAAGCACTGGTGATCTCTAGGCACATAACTTCTGTACCAAGACTTTATGTCTAAATACCCTAGGGCATTTGTTAAAGCTTACAGAATCACAGAATGGCTGGGTTTGGAAGGGACCTCTGGAGATCATCTAGTCCAACCCACCTGGTAAAGCAGGTTCACCTTCACAGATGGTACAGGGATGTGTTCAGGCAGGTTTTGAATGTCTCCAGAGAAGGAGACTCCACAACCTCTCTGGGCAGCCTGTTCCAGTGCTCTGGCACCCTCAGAGTTTCTCCTCATATTCAGATGGAACCTCCTGTGTTTCACTCTGTGCCCACTGCCCCTCATCCTATTGTTGGGCACCACTGAAAGGAGTCCAGTCCCACCCTCTTGACACTCGTCTTTGAGATATTTATAAGCATTGATAAGATTGCCTCTCAGTCTTCTTCAGGCTGAACAGACCCAGCTCTCTCAGTCTTTCAGATGCTTCAGACCCCTAATCATCTTTGTAGCCCTCTGTTACTTCTCGTTATGAATTTCCTGGGCCTTTTTCACACTCTGTCCTCCTGAGGATAAATGCTCCCCTGCTGGAGCTCACTGCGTCATAGCCCATCAGCAGGTAGTCATGGCTCTGCCCTCTTCCCACGGTCTCCTGCGGAAGACCCCAGAAAGTTTGGGCAGCACCTGTTGCCCTGAGTGGGGCTTTTGGGGCTGTTGTTGAAGGGCATGAGTGATGGGTTGCCATCCCCTCTAGGAGAGTCCCTCCAAAAGAGGGGTAAATGGTGGGCTCAACAGTGCAGGGTAGCTAGAGAAGACAACCCGCCACCTCCCCTCTGCTTGTGATGATAGAGGGTGCCCACCTCAGGGCTAGCGCTCTCCCCTTCTCAGGTGGATTAGAGCCCTTTCTGGATTATTTCCATCAAGGAAATAATAATTGAGGACATTAGTAGGGGAATCCCACAGAAAAAAGCTCCTAATTGTTTTTCAGACAAGGATTGGACATGGAACTGTTTCTAGAGGAAATGTGTCACAACGTCATTTCACAAAGCAATACTAGCTTTATGAATGGGTTCATAAGTTTCAGCATACACATCTGAATTGTTATAAGCAAGATGAATGCTTAAGAAAATTAATGAGCATATTTAGCGTCTAGTAATGGACTCTGTTTCTACTGCCTGTGACAATGAAGAGAACACCACACGTGATCTCATGACTTATACCATTACAAAGATAAAAATTCATCAGCATTTCAAAGTTCCAAGTTATAATACGTTTGTTTTTTTAAATCCAGACATTAGATCTCTCAAACCAGCCAACTTCATGACCTGAAACGCATATCTTCATTTGTGCGGTTCTTTACAGATGCCTTATTTATACAAAGGCAGAGGCACAGCCTGTACCAGAGAGATATTTGGTGTGTGCTCAAAAGGAGAGAGGCATTAAGATACATCTTACTCTTTAAAAAAAAAAAAAAAAAAGGAAAATTACTACTTGGTTTTTTAATTTAAGATTTCATTTCTGTAGAAAATGTGCCCATTTTGACACAAGGGTGCCTCTCATGCATCAGTGACAGCATATACAGGCAAGGAGCAGGGGTTGGATCCTGTGCTGGGTCCTGTCCTCTGTTTGCCTATGCACTTTACAGTGAGGGCAATTCCCAAATCAACAAATAACCACTGAAGTGTGACAGATTTTCTGCATATTTTCTGCATTCAGTGATTACAGAGCCTTGGGTGTCAAAAAGAGATCATAGCTTCAGTGAAAATGCTGGTGGAGAACAGCTGCATTAAAGGAGATTATGCATTAGTACTTCATAGCTCTTGCTGAAAACTGGGTGGTCAGCTTGGGGGATGTTTTGGCCTTTTCCAGTTTCTGCTTCTCTGTTTCTGATATAAAAAACAGGATGACCACTGCAGCACAGTCTTATCAAGCTGGTATTAGACGAACACAGATATTGAAATCAGGAGACCTCTCCTTTCATCTTCTCTGAAATGGTCTGGTTTTAGAATTGCTCTTTTCTATGGTGAACCTGAACTCACCATGACTTCTTCATTTGATACTCAGAAAACATCTATTCAGGCAGGGCAGACTAACAGGTACTTTGAGCTACTGAGTCTTTCAGCTAGTATGAGTTGCACTTCAGTTGTTTGGGTCCCAGAACAAGTATAGCAACCATAATTTTTTGTTTTGTTTTGTTTTGTTTTTTGGACAAACAAGAATGAAGAGAAAACCAAATAAAACACTGCAGCCATGCACTGTTCCACCTTAGATCAGCTATTGCTAAATTAGATCATGAGGGTAATGGGTCAATGTCTCAGCTGACACAAAGGAACTTCATTTCACTGCCTCACACAAGCTAAGGTTCTAGCATAATAGCTACACCAATGTCACAAATATTTGCTAGATGTTTCCAATACACTCAACAGCTAGCACCTGTGGGGCCACAGAACAAAACAAACTCACAGACTTTCACCTGATTTCCTGAAAAATGAAGGCAATATTAAAGGAAACAAAAAAGCCATGTAACATGTACATAAATCAATAATACTAAGCCTTATTTGCTAGTATGAGGGAAAGTGTCAGTAATTAGAACATGGGAATGCTCTAAAAAACCATCCATACACAAAACACTTTATTCTTCCATATACTTTGCTAGGTTACTTTGATCCTTTGCATTGTCCCATCCTTCCAGTGAACACCTCCATTGCCCACCAGTCTGGTGGCAGCAGGTGCATGAGCAGTTGCTCAGGCCTGTATTGATGCTTTCATCCCCTAGAAGGTGTCAACCACATCCCAAGATGACATGGAGATAGGAAGCATAAGAGAATCTATGTACCAGGACTTTCTGAGTTTGAAACATACTCATAAGTGAAAGTTGATGTTTGCAGTCTGGACTCATCTTCACTTTTTCCACCTTCCTCTCCCATAGCTGTGATGTTTTCAAAAGAACTGGAGAGCAGAGGGCAGTTGTTCTTGGACCTCAGTCAAATCCAATGTCAAATTATAGAGAAGAAGTTGAAACTTGTGGTGCTTCCTTCTGCCTGTATAGTTAAATCCTGTACATAGAAGGGAAGAGGGTGACATTCAGGTACCAGAATACGAGCAGAAGTCTCTTCCTCCTTCCTGGAAGATAAGCAAAGTGAGAAGTAGATGAAGTGAGAAGTAGCAATGTATCACTGCTAATTTATGGCACTTGAACATTCTGTTGAAACAAACAAACAAACAAGCAACTACTCTGTGATATACTAATGTAAATGAAATTTAAGGTCACCTATATAACGTCTTCACCTTCCCTACGGTAGTTATGTACAGCATATGGCATAGATAGAATGAACGTCTCGCAAATGTAGAAATGGGTTAAAAAATGAATGTTCTGTCCACCCTACTTTACTACTGCTGTGATTTAGTAAAAGACTAGTTGCTGTCAGATCCAGTAATTTGAGACTCATCTTACAACGAAGTATATATGCTGATGAAAAGCTGCTTTAGCAGCAGAGAGACTGCTAATTGTTTGATTATACAGGTCTTCACATTAATGAAGCACTATTCCATGGATTTGGAGCATGGCGTGCAACCAAATTACCACCCCAGCACTCAAGCTGTGAAATCTGATTATTCATTAGCCAGTCAGTGAGTGGTACAAACATCTTTTCTTTTTTCAAACCGTCAAAGGAGAGTGACTGGTTTTTATTCTCCCCACTCTTCCCTTTAAGAATATGAGGGTTTGGACTTTTATCAACGATAGCAGCTTACTCAAGAGTTTAAGGATAAGCCTGTTACATAAAGAGGGCCCCACTTTTCTCCAAACCATGCTCTTCTTGTATAATTTATCCTCTATGTTTACTTAGTCCTGGCCTCCCCTGAGCCTGTCACTAACTGACAATTGTGGTGCACTTAATGAATTGAGAGTAGACTATATCCTCCCTAATTGACAAGAGCTACTAAAGGCAAGAAATCAAAGTGAGGAAAGTTCACAGTGCATCTGCCTCTACCACGCAGACCCGACTAAGGATGAATGGCTGTGAAGGTAATTTCTAAATTATTGTTATAATCTTTTTGTAAACCTTGATTTTTTTTTTTTTTTTAAGGGAAAACTCCTCTCTTATGTAAACAAGATATGAACCAAAAAAAACCCACCAAACCATTAGATATTATCAGCAGAAAATAGTTCCTTTCCTTTCCTTTCCTTTCCTTTCCTTTCCTTTCCTTTCCTTTCCTTTCCTTTCCTTTCCTTTCCTTTCCTTTCCTTTCCTTTCCTTTCCTTTCCTTTCCTTCCTTTCCTTTCCTTTCCTTTCCTTTCCTTTCCTTTCCTTTCCTTTCCTTTCCTTTCCTTTCCTTTCCTTTCCTTTCCTTTCCTTTTGAAGGTCCTTTCCAACCCAAACTATTCTATGATTCTCCCCAGAAATAATTATGGTCCCTGTACACCATGCATCATTCATATTTTTTTTTTAAACAAAGAACAAGTACCACACGTTAATGGTGCACTTAATATCTTACCTTCCTCACTGCCTTCAGGGAATAATACAGTGAGAGACCATATATCCATGTGGGACTTGCTTTTGCTAGACTTCAAGTCTGTGTTTAAGATACTTAGAAAAATTTTCATCTTTTCTTTTTTTTCTTTTCTTTTCTTTTCTTTTCTTTTCTTTTCTTTTCTTTTCTTTTCTTTTCTTTTCTTTTCTTTTCTTTTCTTTTCTTTTCTTTTCTTTTCTTTTCTTTTCTTTTCTTTTCTTTTCTTTCTCTTTTTCTTTTCTTCTCTTTTCTTTTCTCTTTTCTTTCCTCTCCTCTCCTCTCCTCTCCTCTCCTCTCCTCTCCTCTCCTCTCCTCTCCTCTCCTCTCCTCTCCTCTCCTCTCCTCTCCTCTCCTCTCCTCTCCTCTCCTCTCCTCTCCTCTCCTCTCCTCTCCTCTCCTCTCCTCTCCTCTCTCTCCTCTCCTCTCCTCTCCTCTCCTCTCCTCTCTCTCCTCTCTCTCCTCTCTCCTCTCTCCTCTCTCCTTTCTCCTTTCTCCTTTCTCCTTCTCCTTTCTCCTTTCCTTTCTCTTTCCTTTCCTTTCCTTCCTGAATTTCTCTGCCCACAGCAAACCTAACCCAAGGGAGATTCCAGCTACAGCCAGTCTGTTTTGTACAGTGAAGGTAGCTGGGATCAGTTACAAAATGAGCTGAGTGGAAATCCTTCCTCACATGGTGGAGAAGTACTGACATCTCCAGCAAATGGGATTATCTGTAATGAGATTACATACAAAGAGATTAAGATGTGAACTGACACTCCTAGGAGATACAAAAGAGGCTCCTGAGACAACAGAGAAATGAGGTGTCAGAAGCAGAAGGTGGAATTGCTTCCTTGAGAAGGTTTTTCATGATAATGATAATGATCTTACCCGTATAATAGTTCCTTTCATCCAGGAAGATCCCCAAAGAGCTGTACAAATGCCGTACACTAGTTCTTTTCAGACCATCATGGAAATGCTTCCACCTCTGTTTGGAGTACAACATCTGTTTAACCACATACAACCTGACCTTATAGCAACACTGGGCAAAGAACTATTAAGGTAAAGGCCAATCACAGGGAAAAATTAGGGCACCGAAATATAACTGCATAAATCTCAAGTCTGGACATAGAGTCATTCCACAAAACCGTATTTTGTTTTTTGTTTTCATTTCTTTGGTGGTTTTCCCCCTTGTTTTTCACTACTTACATTTACATGCTTAAATAAGAATATTGAATTAGTTCTTTAAATGTTCATTACAGATGCACCGTTTATCTTTTTCAAAAATTGTGTGGAAAAATTAAGAGGCCAAAGCAAATAGGAAAAGAACAAAGCTGTTGAGAGTTTTGTTGCATTAAATCTTTGGCACTATGTTTAGGTGCACTTGAATGTGCAGTGCATTGACTGGCCATTGTCAAGCAGATGATTGGCACATTAGACCCACTCTTGTCTGTTGATGGACACTGTTTTAAAAAGGTGACATCTGATATTTGATTGATGAGGTTGTGCTGGAAGTCACCACAAACCAGTGCAAATTGAGGAGAGGCTTCTTATATAATGTAACCTATGACTAAGACTGGGGTGGTTCATTTTTCATCTCATAGAACATTGCGTTACCTACTGAACCTTTTAACTTATCTTCATAAAGCTGGCCGGCAACAACTTCGTATGAAAAGTCTCAGAATACAGGCAGTAGAAGTTGTCCAGAAGAAAAAAAAGTGAGAGAAGAGCCTCCTGTGCAGGCTCATAGCTCACTAGAAGAAATATCTGTACTTCAGTCATGGTGTGAAGACATTAGAGCAGCGTAGGCAATCCTCAGATTGAACTCCTCTTTCTCACTCTCCAAGTGCTAAATTACCACCCTTGTTCTTAGTAGGTTTTATTAGTTTTCTTGTCACTCTTATAAATGGAGTTTAACAGGAAACAAAATTTATTTAGACAATATGGTCTATATGGCTTTGCAGCTAAACAAATCTCCCTGTCAGATTCTTTCAACTCTCTAGCAAGGAGAATAATGAAATGTTTTACTTGCTCCTCCACTCTCATTTTTGCTCTGCCAGGCAAACCACCAGCACCAATGCCCAAAGGACAACTGGCTTTCAGAGAAGGACTTAGCACTAACCCTGGATATTATTCTTCTCCTTCCAGCCTCCAAGTCTAGAAGCCTAAAGTCAAATTTAATACTTAATCGGTTGCCATGCACCAGGGAACCTCTGACTGCTCACAACAGACCCGACGCAGCGTCCTCCAGCGCCATGTCTCTTTCTCTGTGAAGGAGGCCTGGGTCCTGGCCCTGCCTCTGCTAAAGTCTGACAGTCCTGCTGTGACTCTACAGCTCTGAGCAAACCCCTCTGCAGCCCTGTATCCCTGTCTGCAGCATGGATAATAATGCTACTTATCCTGGTAGGGGTGGCTTTTATTTTTCTGGCAGTCATAGTGCACAAAAGAAAAATACAGATCTTCGCAGCATCCCTCAGGCATCACAGACTGTTAAAACCAATACAAATTACAACTATTTTGCCTGCTGCTACTGCCATTGGTAACCTACTACCAGGCTCCTGAGAGTGTTGTGCACATGGGAGATCTCTTCTCCTTTTCCACACACTTATTGATGCTAATAAAGCTATCCTAATAAATGAAATTATACTCTCTCTCTTTTTTTTTTTTTAAATGAAGTTTTCAGGTACCAAGATTAGGCCTCTAAAGACACTTAGAATCATAGAATCATTCCGGTTGGAAGAGACCGTTAATATCATCTAGCCCAACCATAACCTAACTCTAGAACTAATCTATGTCCCTAAGAACCTCATCTATATGGCTTTTAAACACCTCCAGGGATGGTGACTCAACCAGTTCCCTGGCAGCTTTGTACACTTGTTCACTGTACACTTGTTCACTGTGCACTTGCCAGTGTGACCATGTAATTTTAGGGGCTTTTCCCTCTAACTTTATAGTATTACATTGGCAAAAGCCTTAGGTTTTACCCACTTGTCCTGGAATAAAGCTACTTTGACTGAGGTATCTTGGTTTACATGGGCAGAACATCCACACTCCTGACATTGCTTGTTTGCTGCCACAGGCTGTAGCTACCTAAGGAAGGTTTTGCTCACCTAACCATCCTGACAAGGTCCACCCTAGGACTTGGCATGGGCTAATACCTGGCTATAAGCTTCCCTGTGCTTTAGGACTTCTCCAGGAGGAAGTGGACAGGGATACCTACCCCTTGCCTTGTACAGTTTGGTGAGCATCCGAGGCAGGGTGCATACCACAGCCCTCAGGTGCACCATCAGCTGTCCTGCCCTGGCTCAGCACTGCTCCCACCCTGCCTCAGTAAGCAGCTATTCCTGGCAAAACCCACCGTGTCCCAGTGTGGACAGGAATCCATTACCCACTGAAGATGGCCCTGCTTATCACTCTTGCTCTGCAGCGTTCAATGATTTTGATTTCTGTCTGGGCTACTGACAAGTGCTTCCAGTCCAAAGCAAGAAATCCAGCAGCTTTCATCACCCGTACAGAAGCTTTCATTTTAAAAATAATGCCTTTCAATGTCAGCTTGGCCAACAGCTGCTTCTAGAAGATTAGAGCTTTTCACTGCCTTCTCTGGCAACCCAGATGGATTTGTTTGCCTAGTTTACATTGCACTGCATTGTTCAGCTATCTGTAAGCGTGATCAGTGCTGGCTTCCAATATTTCAAAGCCTGTGGCATCATCATGATCATCTAATACCAATTATGGGTGAAAAAAAGCCTCTTCCAAGTAGCAGCTGTTGAGTTTGGGAGGGGCAGCGTGGTACCCTTTGTGCTTGCTCATTTAATCAGCAAGATGAGAGGTATTGGTGCTCACCTGACACAGCACTTTTAAGACAAGATACTACATCTGATCTGTTTCCAGGATTTTCCTGGGTACCTATCCCAACAGTGTCTGCAGTGACATTTCTGTATCAGGATTATCGCAGCTTCCCAGGAGTATCCAAGATGGCAAGAATATTTTTTCCTGACTGGCTTCATGTGTTTTTCATGTCATCTCCACACCACCCTACACCATGTTGTGCTGAAAGCAAATGAGCATAACATGAGCTGATGCACAATCGTCTGAGAACAGAAAAGTTACATTGGAGGTCGTAAAAACCTTTGCATGCTTCAGCTTCTCCCTCCAAGCAGTCTTACAGTATGACAAACATGTACTTAGAAGTCTCCTGCCACACACTCAAGGAGGACAAACAAGCACAGACTGCCAGATCCCCCAAAAAACTTCTATGTTTTTGTGCCTGCAGCTCAGCAGCTAAGTCAATACATTAAGCACCACCACCAGCGGTTTGGTTTTTCGGAGCTGCTGAGCACTCACAAGTCCCAGAGACATCACGTACAGATTCTCTCTGCTCAGCTTTTTTTCCAGAAGTTTTCACAGCTTTGTTATTATCCTGCTTCTTCACTAGTCTGCATTAATTTGTGAGCGCTGACATATGTACTTCACTGTACAGCACAAAGTCCACTCATTCTGCAGAAAGTCCATGACAGATCAAAATGCCTGTAACAATACCGATTTTCCCTGGATTCAATTTATGTCACAACAAAGCTCTTCATGAGCCACTTGGCAGCAACATTGCTCAGTCAAGAAAACATTCTTTAACTTGGGGACAATAAACAGCCCTATTACATATGCTGCCACTTTTTTGCTTTGTTTTATTCACAAGACCTTGAACACAACAATATCAGTTTATCTGTGATTCTTCATTTTTCTCATTATTTCCAGCTATTAGAAATAGTTCACTTCCACCTGCAAATCAACTGTTTGCATGCATATACATGCAAAGCACCATCTATTTTGCACAGGCAAACACAAGCTGTGAAGAAAACACTTGAGCACTGGTTATACAGACCTTAAACAAGTGCAGCCCACAAAGAGAGATTATAATTTTGGATAGGAACCAGTGTTCAATCTGGGGTAACATTTGCACTGCCAGATGTCATAAAACTTGTTATTCCACATTCCTTATGCTGAAAAGTGCTACATCTGGCTCAGGAACACATCAAAGGCTATGTCTACACAGCATTTTGCAGGCAGTCTCAAGCTTGATCTGACCACACTCCAAGCCAACGAAGAACCATGTGGCCACACCAGTGTGGTGCCAAACCCCAGAGAATCTGCCCAGTTGAGAAAAAGTGTGTATGAGAACAGTCAGAGTTCAAAGCAAGTGTCTGCCTCCCTGCAAAAAAAAAAAAATGGCTGTAGATAGACCAGGCTCAACTATTCAGGAAACCTCCATGGGGTTTTAGACTTAACCTTCTCCATCTACCTGGCTGGTAGCAAAAGTAAGGAAGTTTCTTTGCATACATCAATAGCTTTCTCTAAAATCCTTTGCTACAATTACAAAACATGCTTTTGTGAAGAGCCAGGAGAGCTTGACGGACAGGTACCTGCTTCATGAGAGCCCACTCAGGAGGACCCACAGATCATAGCAGTCTGGGACATACAGCCTCTGTTCAAAGCAGCAGAAATATTTAGGGTCTTTGAAAGTCTTTGTCCAGGATGCATGCTGAAGCCTTTCACCTGTTTTGGAAGCAGACTATTTTTTCAGAAGTTCAGGTAGTATTCAAGGTTGGTTGCTGAAAAATTATCGAGAGCTGACATATGAAAAGTTGGACTGTGATGAGCCAGAACAAATTTGGTGTGGATGATCCGATCTTCATCATAGCTAAATTACTATTAACCTTCTTCAAAAAAAGTGTATTCCAAAACTCAATCCTATTAGTTTAATAAAAGATTTAATAGTTATGATTTATACAAGTTCAGTTACCACATAATATCAGGCAGACTTTATTTATTTATCACCTATTTCTATGTGTTTGCAAGGCAGTTCGAGTTTTCCTTTTCCTCACAGTTAACTGCATTTAGACAGAAGTCAAAAGCCTGTTTAAAACATGAGAGAAGCACTGAAGATGCACTGAAGCAAAATGGTGCCATGCCCTCAGTTTCGTCATGCATTGAGGCAGATGCCAGCCCTGAAGCAGATGGGTAACGTCAACTTCTGATGCTATTCCATGGGGTCTGCTCATGTCAGTGATGGACTCCAACAGCTTGAGATCTACCTGAGCTCTGGTGATCTTTCTCCAATGCTCCCTTCATGGAGGGATGAACCTTATCCTCCACTTCGATGCATTGTCCAAATGCATGCCATGCACTTTGTAATTGCTTGTAGAAAAACAGTGACCCTGACCCAAAACCACTTTCTGTGTGAATGCAAACCATGAAACACCAGCCGGATGGGTGACAGTTGAAGGTTCATAGTGAAGATATCATGGCTTTCCAGGCAATGAAATGTAGTATTTCCTGGTTTCTGAGGAGGAAAGTTGATGGTCTGATTTCCCCACCTGTGTTTAGGAGTGGATATTTTGCCTGGTGAAATAAGCTTGGTGTGTGGGTTTGTTTATGCAGACTTGAGCATAACTTGTTTCCTCGGGTGAGAGCTTTTTGCCCAGATTTAGACAGTACAAATACATGTGATTTACAATTAATTCAGTGGGAAGTCAGCATCTGGATCTGCAGTATTTCAAATTATTGCTTCACACTGTGAATGACGTGCCTCAGCTTTTGAAGTGTTTCGTGTGAGATACCCAAAGGAAATTTTCAGACTACTGAGTTATCGTTACTGGGCTACTGCAACTAGTATCTGTCTTAACATTTCACTGCAATGAGGTAATATTTAAGTTACCACCGAGGAGTGTCTTGCAATACCTCCTTAAGCCAAAGGGTGGGTGAGCACAAGATACAGTTTCAAATTTTGTCACTCCAGGGATGGATTTTGCAAGTGGTCCATTTCTCCTCCCACACAGCCACCCGGAGACACTGGATAATATAACTTGTACATCTCTCTGGCATAACGTGGCCACCAGCTATCATAAAACTCAGGGCAAGATTTTATTGACCAAATCTTTTGGAAATGTGACATTCCCAAGGAAAACCTCAGTACAACAGAGGCAGCAGAAAGGAAATAGTCATGCTGAGGCAGAGCAGTTTTGTTTTTTACCACTAGCGTTCCACTGTCACCTCTCCCATATAGTGCAAATTTAAGGCCCCTAAAAGCAGCATCTAGCAACATGTTACCATAGAGAAGGACTGTTGAGGGTGACACTGAACAGTCTGTGCCTGTATTACACTGGTGGGACACTCCTTCTAAGGCAGATGTGCAGTAATTTCTACCAGTCCCAGCAAAGTCCCAGCAAGCACTGATGACGTAAACAGGCAAGAGACATCTTTGAAGAAATAGAGGGTACATCAAGGAAGTTTGGCCACACTCTACAGTCATCTTCTGGTAATTTTCTCTGAGATAGGGAGACCAAGCATGTTAGCACCTCAAAATTGCTGCCTCAGGCAAGACAGCCCCAGCGCTTCCCAACCTGGGACCAGCAATGAGGTTCTGAATCTGCATTTCCTGAACTAAAAGTGTCTTAGAAGTGGCAGAGATTCCCTGTTTTTTCAGGGATAAGGGCTTCTCTGGACAAGCAGAAACCCTCTCATGCAGTGAAAGACCTCTTGAAGTAATGGAAGACCTTCTGAGGTCTAGGAAGAGGAAAGGGGCTTTTTGCTTCTGTTTATGAGGAAGGAAAAGGAAAGACTACTTGAATGGTATTCTTTATTTGTCTCTGGCAAGTAAGGAGTGAGATCCTCTTGGACAACTCTAAGCAGAAGACAGCTCTAGTTACATGATACCATATTATAAGTCAATCAGCTACACAGGAAGTTATGTTCAGTAGGTATTTACAAATGTAATTTCTTTCTTTAGTTCTTTTCCATCAGGATAAATGTGATGAACTTCAAGAGGTATGAAGTTGGGAGAGTAGGAACGAAAGAAATATAGATGAGTTTCAAGGTAAAAAAGTACACTCCATCCTCAATTCACTTAGCTTAAGTACTCCAAGAATATCTGAACAGCTGGTGATTTTGCATATTGTATCATCTGCACCATGGTATGGAGGCAGAGGGATATGTATAATAACAACAGGCTTTGGGGCTTAACTGAGAATTGCCCAGGACTTTGTTGATATAAATCAGCTATCTTAGTATAAGGGTAGATTTTATACCAAAGTTTTCACTTTTTGTATTTGAATTTTTCATTACAATGCTGGTTATTATGATTTCTTTTTAAAGAAAAAAGCAAGTCATCTCTCCAATAGAAACAAGAACAATGCCTCTTATTGGAGTTCCATGAATTCACTTCAATGTCATTTGAAAGACTCCTGAAGAGTCAAGTTGCTTGGTTTCTATGAAACAGCCCAGGAGTCTCTCTCTGTCCAGCTCACGCAGCTAAGTTAAGCTCTTATTAAACTCAGTTGTTATTTTTCTAACAGATTCTTAATTACTGTTTTTTGAAGCAACAATTATCCCACGCTTCGCATTCTCTTTGTTTCTCCACCTCTTCGCGCGGTGCAAGCATGTGGGCAAAGAGTGGGAGGCTCCAAGAGCCCAAGCAATTGAAAATTGATGTGGCGCTTTAAAATAAAGGAATGATCCTTATTATAAAAGGGGAAAAACAAAGTAGCACACTGAGATAAACAAAGACGCACAGACAATGCAAGGAAAATAATATTAGCAGATGTTGAGCCAGCCGTTAATGATCTGTTTTATATTTAAATCTATTGCTTGAATGTTGGAGCCAGAACACCAAGGAGCGAGAAAGAAGGCTGGCAGCAGCCATGCACTTCACTTTTATTGCTCTGACTCCAATCATTGATGTTGTCTTTTTAAGTTATCAATATAATTTTTTTGCATGCAAGTTGAGTGCTGAATGAGAAGCAGAGCTGATGGCACTGGGAGAGGGAAGGGCTCTCATTGCAGACCGAGCACAGCAAACCTCCCCATGCACCCAGCCTGCTGCAGCTCCTCAGAGGAACAGTGCTCAGGGCTTGTAGGACTTGGACCAAGCCCTTTGCACAAATGTTGTGAAGAAGCCACACAGGAGGTCAGATATGGCTTGCAAGAGGCAGACAGGCCTGAGGAAATGAGAAGGGAAAGGCTATACATTCAGCTTGTAACTGACCTCCTAAACCATGCACTGTCTGTTTCATCATCCCTTGCAAGGACACCTGCACTGCACGCCTCGGGGTCATTTTGGGTAAAAACATGGGGCTGCAGCACTCTCTGCTGGGAGAGGTGGCCAGATGAGCTGCCACTTGATTGCCTGTGCTTAGGGCAGTGGGGTGAGCTTCCCAAGAGGAAAACCTGCCTGATGCTCTCAGCGCCATCCATACAGCAGAAGGACCTGTCCCCAGGCAGGGCCTGCCAGTGCCACCAGGAGCAGTGACAGCTTCCCCTTGCTCATGCTGAGCACAGGCTCATTCACCACATGGCAAGACCAGAACTTCTTGCCCTGTTGCTTTCTGACCTGCCTCTCCAGCACCCACCGCTTGCCAGAGCCAAACCTTCCTTGCTGCTCCTGTAAGCCTCGACTGAGCCAACAGACCCAAGATATTCCCAAAACCCTAAAACCAAGGTGTTGGTGAAGAGGTGTTACCTCACATCTGCAATGAGCTACTCCCCGGCACTATTTTGGCATGGCGGGCAGGCCAACAGAGAGAACATCACCGCTTTTGAGACCTGTACAGCTTGTGCCAGGTGACAGACACCACGGCTGCCTTTTATACCAATTCCTTTCCTCCCAAAGGATACCTCAGTTTTCAGCAACAGACCACACCAGACACACTTATTGCAAAGCAACATGATGGATAAAAGCTGGAGGGAGAAAAGCTCCCTCATGTGCTGTTCAGTCAGGGTCAAACATTCAATTGCAAATCTGCAAGCAGCTACACAAGAACAAAATGTCATAATATCATCTCAAGATCAAACTTCAGCTAATTTAAGCAACATCAGAGAGAGCTGGATCTCATTTCATGCTGCGGCAAGACCCCTCCTGAGACCAAACCTCTCCCCAACACCTCCTGCACTCCTGTGATAGGGAAATCAGGTGTGTGGGTCTGCATGGGTATACAGCACCCTTTGCTTAAGTCCTTGCTCATGGCGTGGGGACCTGGGACCTGGCGCATCCTGCAGTGTGCACCAGCCATTTGGACTGGACACATCCAAAGGAGACAGTCAGCTTGGCTGCTCTTCCAGGGCTGGGTTTCTTGATTTATGCCAGGTTTTCTTGCTTTAAGTTCCCTCTTGCCTTGCATGAGATGGTTGCTGTGTCCTCTCTCCTGTAATAGCTCCTAGTTATTGGCCATCTCCTCCTCTCCTTTATTTGAATTTGCATTTGCATTCATTTGCATGGTTTCTACCTTTCAGGGTGGTATTTCCTGCTTGTACTATTTTCAGGACTTTGGTAAAACTTCGTAAATCACCACTCCTGAGGAACAAATACTACCCAAACAATCTGTTAGTACCACAGTTGTCTGCTTGCTGTCAGCCTGACATAGACAAAGAATGTGATATGTAAACACAATAGAAGAAAAAAAAAAAACAACAACTAAATGGAAAGAGCATTGCTTCATCATTTTCCCATGTGTTTCTTGGTATCTAGAGGAAGGGCAATGGGCTGCTCACAGCTTTTGACCCAGCTCTACACCACCAGTTTCAGAGACTGCTGTTGTCAACTACCTTCTCTTCTTCCCATGGGATGTTCTCACTAGATCCTTTTAGGATCAACTAGATACTGGTTCCCCATTACATTATTGGATTTGTCAGGCTGTTTGACTCTCTTATGTTACTAATCAAAATATCATCACAATCTACTATTTATACCAATATTTCATACCAACCACTACCTTAGAGTAATAATACAGTTGCTTTTAAGTTATTTAAAATAGAAAAAATTAATCCATTTTACTTGTGCTGTACTAATTTTAGATCAGTGCATGTTTTGCAGTTAAGACAGGACATTTTCATCCAAGACATGCTCTGGTTGCAACAAGAGTTGGTGCAACTTCCACAGCTTCTGCTTCACTGCTCATCCAGCTGGACCAACACAGGCCTCTGTGGCATGACAGTCCTCTGAGCCGATCAAAATGGATCAAGCATTAAGCACTTTGTAGATGCCTACTGTGACATTACAGATACTTTTAGCCATCACACTTTAGATC
The DNA here is from genome assembly GCF_036013475.1 of Columba livia. Lineage (NCBI taxonomy): Eukaryota > Metazoa > Chordata > Aves > Columbiformes > Columbidae > Columba > Columba livia. Next base: position 66,288,380 of record NC_088603.1, on the reverse strand, counting down.
TCACAACCAAAAGGTAACAAGTTTGGTTTTAAAAAAAATAATAATAATTAGCTATTATATAGTTTTTGTTAATACTCATTTTACCATGTTTTGACATCCATAACAACCCTGATGTTAGTGGCCCAGAATCGTCTTCGAGCTAAAGATCATTTCAGTCACCTGGATCAAATGAGGAATCTCTTAATACTGACCTTCTCCCACTTTACTGGAGCTCCCCCATTTTTCAAAGACAAGAAAGGCTCAACCAACACTTTAAAAGGTCTTAAGTTTGAGTTATATAAAACTGCGAATTTAAAAATATTGAACTATTTTTGATGTTTTTAAAATCTAGCAACACCACTTCTAACCTTACATGTATATTCTAACAGCCCAGAAAAATCAGACACACAGGTCTTTGGTATATCCTTTTCCATTGCCTGCTAGAGGTCTGCGTTTGCAATTATCTCCCAGCAAACAGTCGTGTAAAGTCAAAGAAAACAGAAAGCAGATCTGTGCTTTCAGTCTTGCACTCACCACACTTCAGTAACACATTGCCTTGCAAGTCACTATTGTGAATGCTTAACATTTGGTGGTGAACAATTATGACAACATTACTATATCCATTATATATTAATAACAGATGTGTGTGTATCCTATTTTTTCTTTCCTTCCTCTCCTCCCTTCACCTTTTCATGATAATTAACAAGGCGATAAACATGTAAAACTTAAAAACCACAGACATAGAAAACTGATAAAGGCCTTTGAAATGATACCAAGGAAAAAAAAGAATCAGTGAACCAGAAGAACATATAAAGTTATTGCTGTTGAGCATTGCAGAGAGCACAAAAATTTAAATAATAATAAATAACAAGGGCAGGTTAGTTTTCCAGCAAAAGCTAAATCCGAGATGAGCTGAGCTAACATAAACAACTGACGTTACGATGTAAATGAAGGGATGGATTCCTTACATGGGAATAATAGATGTTGTTCAGGTTTATGGGGTGGGGGAAGAAGTCATAGTGTTTAAGGTGCTCAAACATCCAGGCGTGTGGCCAGCTACACCCAGTGCAGTGGGACAGCCAGGGCTCCCGCCCAGCCTGGCTCACGGGGACCAGGTCCTCCAGCAGCCCACGTGCCTCGGACAGCACTCTGTGATTAACAAAGTGCGACAATAAATGGTGGAACAGTGCAAGGGGAAATTCAGTCTACACTGTGAAAATGGGAATAACCGAAGAGAGGAATGGGCTTTTGAGGAACTCTGCTGTGACGATAAGTGTTAGCTTCATCTGCTTCATTAGCTAATGCACTGCCACCTCATCCTCAAGTGTACATGCACTTGCACGTGGACACGTCAGCACACACAAGCCTGTGCTTCCCGCCAGCTGAAAGCAGGAGTTCCTGGATAAAGTACATACACTGAGGCCTTAAGAATGGTTTAGTGAACCATCATGACTAAATTTGGCAAGATTTCCTGCCTGTCTTCTTTTCTGTACCTCAGACTGTTTTGATCTATTTGTGAGAAATTTCGTTTTGGCAAGTGAAAGTCCTTTATCACTGCCAGTGGTTAATCTGCACTGTGACACATTCATTCAACCAGAGAAAATCCAATATTGACATTTGTACCTTGGGGGGAAAAGAGGTTAAATGCTGGATGTAAAATAAACTCCTGGACTATGCCAAGCAAGCATATAATATCTATATCATGTGTAGGCGTTTTTCTTTCCCTGAGAACTCAGATGTAGCTTGATCACATCTGGGCTCCACTATTATTCCACATAATCGGTCAAATGGATGCTGTTGCACAACATCTGGAAGCATCTCTGATAGCCCAACTCAGCTGCTTCAGCGTTTAGGTGGTTTATGGAGAACTGACTGTTCACATGCTACTAAATCTCTTCCTTGTTTCCACCTGCTAAATAGTACTAAAAGGCATCTTCAAACACATTAATTTCCTCTGTAAGCAATTAGTGTCTTGGCTGCAAGGATGTTTTGCAGTTTCTGGTAAGAAGGAGATGGTCTGTGTGGCCAGACATTCACACATGGGAAGGGCTGACCCCCCGAGTCTCACTGAAACATATTGTCACTGTTAATCATTTCCACTGCCACTGTGCCTGAGAGTCAGCCAAAAAAATGAAACCCTGTTGCACAAAGCAGGGTACAAACACACAGTGTTGTGAGGCCCTGGGTCCAAATGCTTCACAGCCTGAGAAGCCCTCATTACCCTCTTCCCATCTATTTTTAATTTGTTTGTTTGATTTCTAGAGCTGGGTTTAAAAGTTCTGAAGTCTGCTACCTTTGTATCTATCATGCAACACCTTTATCCATGAACCGTCTCACCGTTTTCAGGAGACCTATTTCACAGATTTACAGGCTTTTTTTTTAGGCACACATATACATACATTTGGGTAGGTATGTATATTCTCTATTTCAAATTATATACGGACATAAATATGTTGGTCTAGAGAATATTTCCCAGAGAAGGATCAGAGCATACAGTCTTAAATTCTCTCCAAAACTAACTGTGCTTTGTCTTGGGTGGGGGGTGGGGGTTGGGTGCATCCACTACACTAGTGCTGCTGAAAATACGCATAACTTCTCAAAGGCTGTTTGTCAACACGAACAAAGCTCTCAAGATAATCTTGCAATAATTCTCAAAGTTGGATGGTTTTTAGACTGTGATTAAGCCTTGTAAACCTTTTCACTTAACTTAAAAAACTTCTGAATGATCAAATGACTTTTATTATACTTTGTCATTAAAAAGAATACGGTGGAAAAGTTGGAAGCAACCTGTGTTTCAGATTTAACCAAGTTTAGACAGAAATCTGAGAACCAGACAGAGCTGGAAATAAACCACTATTGCCAGTTATTTTGACCGCCGACAAGCAGAAACTAGGAACCTTCATACAAAGCTAACTTTTAAAATCTTTTAACTACTTCTTTCCTTTATATCCAGAACTTCACCCTTTACCAGTGAGCTGAACCAAAATGATGATGCTATCACCAGACTGTCTGATGAGCCTAAACCTGCATTGCTTGCCTAAAAAATTCTTTACATTTGCTGAGGCCAGTGCTACTCATATATAGCACAGAAGGGTTTAACCTATGACAAAGAATATAGAGCCAGGAATGGCATTGTGACAACTATGTTTTCCTGATATAGTAATTTTGCTTACAGAGATAACAAAAGACAGCAAGGTGAGCGTCAGAAACTGCTAAACTCAGACACAGAACAAATTATTAAAAAGACCCTTTCACAGCTGTAAATTTTATTTCCATAACAAGGAAGACACCAGCCACACAGAGCTGGAGTAACGCAATATTCGGTGGGGCTTAGTGCAATAAAAGATGTAGGCATATCTTTATTAAGAGACATTATGGCTGACAAAGCTGAGAGAAATCATCACAGAACTAACACCCAGAATCAATGGGAGGAAACTGAGCATTATTTACCTAGACAACAAGAAAGCTTTTGAGGCAGCATCATACAAAAATCTGATTTATACGAGAGGATTACTACCATTTACTCAAAAGCATAATGTTTTCATTCTCCATTGGGAAGTCATTTACTTGATTACCAAAAAAATAAAAAAGCCCTCTCCTGCAAAACTTTCGCAGGTTCGCAGGAGAAAGGCATTTCAAATTATTGCTCTGAGGACCAGCTTATTGTAGCTCAGGTGAAAACACATGTGATAACAAAAATGGGAAGGAAGATGATTTGATCTCCAACATATGCAAGGGATGTTAACAAAAATTTAAGAAACGGTGCATATATGAAACCAAGTCAAATAAGGCATATATAGGCACTAATAGGGAGGACCAGTGGGTGAGCTTGATACTGTGGACGAAACCACAAATCCAGAACAGACCTGTAAAAACATCACACTGGTGAAACATAGATGAGGCAGGCAGGACACTAACATCCTGACATGGCACTTAAAAATAATGAAAAACTGTGTATTCTGCTAGACATGGGGTATGAATCCAGTAGGAGTTTTGTTCAGGAAGTTTCACAGACCAAAACTCTTCTCTTTGTGGATGTTAAGTAACCCCACAACCATCCCCAGTGGGCTACCCAGGTGGCAGAACAGAGAGCATGTCCCCAAAGCTGCTGCAGGCAGCACTTTTGTTGAATACAAAATTATATCAGGCAATTGAAATCAGTGCCACTACAGTGGAGACTTGGTCACTGGGTCCCTACACACTGGCTAGGCTACAGCTGGAGGCAGTGTCCTCCTAAACCACCCTGGCACAAGCCAGTGGTGTGACAGACCTGTCACCTCACTGTTTTATTGTGTCTGTTTCGCTTGCTTTCACCTTGTTTCCTGTGTTTTATATTCATGAGCATGTACAGCTTCTGCAGTAAAGAATATAAATACATACACATATGTATATATGGTTTGGTTGTATTAGAGATCAAGGATTTGGTTTCACCAGAAAGAAAGGGCCAAATAACAAGGAAATTACATCTAACCCATCCTGTATTACCTGTTCCCTTTAATCTGGAGGCTATTCCAGAGATGGAGACGGTGCACTACCAGGATGAGTCTGTCATCCTAGGTACTCAGCAGCTAGTAAAACTTCAGTCTTTAGAAGAAAAAAGTTAGGGTTTATTATTATCCCAGAGCTCCTGTTAAATCAGATGCAGCCAATGGTTTCCCTCTACCTTTAAGGTTCCTCTTCATATGCAGGGAGCATTTATTACTAGCATCATCTTCATAATCTTGGGATGGAGGCTCATCTGGGCCTGGTGTCTTCCTAATCTTCATTAACTCTAATTTCATTATCACCTGTCCTAGAGTGACCCTGAGATCACTCACTACTTCTGTCTTCCTCCTCTGGGAAATGAATCTCTCTTTCTGTCCTCAGCTACTGAAATGCTTTGTGAGCCCTGCGGCAAATAATTAATATTAGCAGTATCCCCTTCATCTCTCACCAATCTGCATGCCCCACCCCATCTTAAAAGCTCTACTGACTCCTTGACTCATCTTTCTGTTCCTGATATTTATGTTTTTAAAAGCTTCTAGAATATTTGTCTGGACTCAGTAGTCTTATTTCGTCCCTCGTGTGAGGTTTTCTCACCTTTTTTTTAAAAAAAATCATCTATTAACCTTCCTGTTCCTCACCTTCCCTCTTGTATTTGGTGTTTAGCAGCTCTCAGATGTCTTTTGCATGACATAAGAACCAATTTTTCCAGTTAATTATTCAACCTCTTCTGCCTCTCCCCTCCCCCGAAACAAGAGCAGTATAAAGGTGCATTAAGGATGACAGAACATCGCTGGATTAAAGAAACAGACTGAATTAAAGGTCTTCCCACAAAAGAGAGGTCTCGACCAAAAAGCTCAGAGGCCCCCTCTAACTGCAGGGAAAAGTTTTGTAAAAAGCAGGTGCCCCAGCTCCCTTCCCTGGCAGTGGAAGTGGACACGTTGTCATCTAACAAGGTGTCAGGGCAATAACATTTTATTTCCATCCTGCACCTAAGTAATGGGGCTGTTTGGCACCAAACAGAAACAAATGGGGGCGGGTGGGGGTGTAAGAATGACCAAGAGGGGACAGAAAAGAAAAAAAACCTTTTCTTCGGCTCTGTGTCTTCGACAAACATCTGAGGTAATAAACAGGGAGTTTTATGAGCTAATTGCATTTTAATCAATTTGAGCTCTTAACTGCATTGGAGAGGCTGCTAACTTATAATAGATTCATGCACGGTTTTACACTGCAACCCCACCGTTAGCAGCTTTATGGTAACAAAGCCTCTGCCGCCACCATCACCATGGACTATTGCTCCTGAGGAGCGCGCGGGCGAGAAAAACTCCCCTGAACAAAAGCGAAGAGGAAGAGCAGGATCCTTTGCATAAACAAGGGGAAAATGGAGCGATTGTGCTGCACGACATGAGGTGAGAGTGGAAGTTCAGCGGCTGGCAGCAACCCACGGCCACCGATCTTTGGAGAAAGAAATCCTGGCACAACAAACGAATTTGGGGGAGTCCAATAAAAAATGTAGAAGTGAAGGCAGAAAACTCTCTCCTCCCGGTTGTGTACGTGTGTCCACACAACCAGCATATGTTAAGCCTTTAAATGAACATTTGGCCATGAAACAGTAGCTATGGCAATAGGCAGGAACGAATTTATGTACCGTACGTACATATCACATAGAAAAGCTCTCTGTTTCTGAACCGGACTGGCAGCTGCTTGAAATTTTCCCCTTCCCTTTCCCTAAGGTCTCAGGTGTGGGATTCATGAGCCAGTGTCTCAGCTAGAACAGGTGTCTATCGCTGTGTAAATAGCAATTAGGCCCAAATTTCAGACTTTTTTCAAATCCCTATCTGAGGAAAAGCCCAGGAATAAATAGTTGCTGTAACGGCCAGGGGTATTGTGTAGCATTATAGCCTCCAGCTGGGCTATTACATACTATAGACGGGTGAAGAATACAAGCACCTGACAGATGTGTTCTGTTAGCTTCATTAGAAAAGAAACAAAGAAACTCCTCAATTAATAGCAGTGGAGCCAAAGGGAAGGGGGGTGCGGGAGGGAGGAATCATAGCCTGTTATTTAAACAGAGTCAGGGAGCCTTTCACTGATGGCTTAATATGATTCATTAATAAAAACAGCTTTTTGAATGCCTAGTTTAAGTCAAAAGAAATCACTAGTGTGATTTTTTTGTTGTTGGTGGTGGTGGGTATTTTCTCCCTGCAAAAGAAGGGCAAAATGACAAACTGGAGTTGCTGAATTTGTTTTGTGCGAGACTGGTGCTTCTCAAAGCTTCCTTTCCACAGGGTGTTCGTCCCTTGGGATGGTGGCACAGTCCTTGGGAATCAACGGGGTAACATTGAGACTTTGGGTGAGAGAGATTTGCATGGGTAATGCAGAAACTTTCCACATCTCAACTACGAAGACTTAATGATTTTGAAGTGTCAAAGTGGAGCTCTTCAGAATAATAGAAATCAGATGCATCTAGAAAGTCACACCTTTCCATCACAACACACTATTCCTGTTTTGAGGGTCTGAATGACAAGTGAAGCCAAGTTGATTGTAGTTCTGTGTGCTACATATTTAAAAATAATGGACTTCGTGTCTCCTCCTTTAACACAGTTTTAATCATAACAAATGTGTGTACAAACTATATGATACTGCAGCTGCTTCTTATGCCCAGGCATGTGACAGGTAGAGGATCCTGCAGCTAGCTACAGAAACCACATCTCTTCTCCTAAAAATAAGATGAAGCCATCACCAGCTTTTCATAACAGACAGCAAAACTCAAATGCAACGTGATTCTTAATCTGCAGTGCTTACTGCTGTCACTGGCAGTGGCAGTACGAACTATCTTTCCAATGCACATTCAAAAGAGAGGAAGGTGTTTCAAGTATTCACAGGTTCAGGGAGCTCCCAACATGAAACCACCTGCACTGGAGGATTTTAAAAATGAAAAAACTGCTGCAGCACCTCCGTGGGGTGGTGTAAGGTAAGTGGGAGGGAAAGGATAATTCAACATCGGAGAGCACAGAAGGAGCCCTATGATGAATGTAGCCATCATTCACACCTTGATCTGCCAAACGGACTCATGCCAAGAGAAGAGCCTGCAAGATTTGCCAACCTCCTCCTGGGTAACAGGATGCTGATGGTGCAGCAGTCACCGGATCCATGTGGCCCAAGTGTGGTGATGTCAAAGTCATTTCACTGGGCTGGAGGGTTGGTTTGATAATACATGTTACAGAAAGATTAAGGAGACCAACAATACATATCAATGCCTCTCACATATTTCCCTGAAATTTGTTTTCCACAGTGCATTAAATAATGTTTTGTCAAAGTCCACCTCTAAATATACCAAATGATGGGTCTTTCATCACTTCCCGAGGGCCAGACATCCATGACCAAATAGATGTTGCTGACAAGAAGGTTTCTTTTATATATACAGCCTAGTTTTTCGTATTCTTAATTTCATCCCATTACTCTTAGTTAAACCCAACTCCTATTGTCCTAAATAATTCACCTCCCCCAGGAATTTGCTCCCTCCATGTATTTGTAGGCTGTTCTTTTGTCCCGCTGTAGTCTTCACTTAGTGAAGCTATCTATATTTAATTGTTTTGATCTCTCTTCATAAATTAGTCCCTTTAGCCAGGCAGGGGAAGGACCTATTTGAGACATTATTCAGTGGTGAGCTAGGATGCTCTATTAAATCCTGGGGATATCTAGAGCATGGAAAATGCCTAGGGGAAGCCTAAACATTCATATTATTATTTTTTTTTCCCCAAGTGTTTGAACTGCCATAGACAAAGTGATGTTTCTGAAGGAGAAAAATGTAACTGAAGATCTCTGTTTCATTCTCCCTTTTCCGCTCCACTGTTGTAAATGTCTGCTTTGTCCTCAGCTAATAACCTCCATCACCAGCTGGCCAGCTCTTGCTTACAAGCTTTGCCTTCCTTTGCATCCTAACCTAGGATGTTTCATAACTGTGTGAAAAGCAGAAAATCAAACAGTCAATATAAAATAGGTTAAACTATATTTGATAATAAACAAATGTACTGCTGCTAAGGCATACTGTGGCTTTTTGTATCAGACCTGAAGAAGCTGTTTACTCGTGATAGTTTGTATATTTGTGACAAATTTATTGCTTTTCTAATGTACATAAATTCCTGATGAATTAGATAGCACCGCTATCTTATTTTTCTTACTCTATTGACAGAATCAGACAGTAGCTGTACTCTTGCCTTTCCCACCCAAAATTAATGACTTGGAGGATTCAGACTTACCAGTTAGATGCAAACTAATGACTGGTTTATTTGAATTGCTGGTTTTCTTCCTAAGGACAGTTTGTATGACAGAGCTGATAGCGAAGTCTCCACTTAGGAGAACACTGTATAATTCTGCCTGGCTTACATTTATTTGCTGCAAATCACTCTCTGTTCAATCAGACTCTATACTGGAAGAAGATGAAGTGACTTATACCAGAAAGTAAGGATGGCTTGGTTTTTGAACCCAGATTTTTTTAAAAAACAGAGTTGGTGGTGGTGGTGGTGGTGGTGGTGTGGTGCGTCATGGCACTTTTCTGCTGTAACTTAAACACTCCTTTATCAGCAAATAGAATTTTATACTAAAACTTACATCCTACCACAATATTAAGGTAACCACTACTATTTTTTAAAGCAATCATAATAGTATTTGACTTTTGTGTTGAAAAGGGATTTTCAATTGCTTTAAATACATCCAAAGACTTGGAATGACTGGGCCTGTGCACTGGAATAATTTAAATATCTAAAGGAGAAACGCAGAATACAGCACATGAACCAGTGCCCGTAATTGGCTCTGATACTTCAACAATTTATTTATTTTTCTCTACAGCTGACTTAATACCATAAAATTAATTCAGTACTTGCCAAAATGCCTATTGCAAAAGAGGTCAAACAATTCATATTTGAGTCATACAAACCTGAAAAACATTAGAGACCAATAAACAGACCTGCATGTTAATGCAACCAACTCGGTCTTTAACCCACTGGCTATTATTTTTTTCTCTTTGCATGGTGGCAACACAAAGGATCACTTCTGGTTATGAAGCATGGCACCCCAAATAATCCTTAACTCGGAGTTTTTACACTAAGGGCAGTAATTGGATTAGAAGGAAGCTAGAGATGTGTGTGTTCATGTACAGGAAAAAAAAATAATAATGGCATGTACAAGTGCCTTCTTTCTCTCAAGTATTCCTTCTCTTCCACCATGAAGCCTGCTTGTCTGTTAAAAGACCAGAGAGATGGCTTCATGAGGCTGGTGGTGGCTGTTTTCAGAGTCAGGAGATATCAACAAAGAAGACTTCATCCACAGATTGCAAGAGCCTCAGTTCCTTCCCTCTGGAGCCTTGTGGCCAAGCTTCTGACCTGATATCCCCCCCATGTCCGACAGCTTTGTTCCAAAAGAAGCAAATAGTGCAGGTTTACTTCTCTTGCTATGTTTATGGGTCAACTTGAGTGTAAAATGTGAATATATACAGGCTAGAAAGTCTATTTTAATTCTTGGGCTTGTTGTATTTTCTTCTTTCATCACACTGCATTGCAAATTATTCTAGTTCTATTTCTCTGGTGTATTAAACGAGCACATTGCCAAGTCTCAGCTCTCCATTCAGGTTCTGGCATCAAAGCCTTAGGCCAATTTTATTTCATTTGTATTTGCTGTCAGAGCAATGTCTTTATTCTAAAATGCCCTTCTCATATCAGCTTCTCAGGTGGCTTGACAGAACTAGAAAATGTGAGGAAGAAAACCCTCCCCCATGCCACAGTCTACAGTATCGCCTCTCTCTGAGGGGGGAAATGTACAACACACATTGAGAAAATGGAGTTCAGGATGCCATTCAGCAATGAAGGGGATTTTTTCTAATCTTAGGTAGGTACTTTACCTGTTCATACAGCTTTTCCATTTTACTTATATGTATGCTTATATATAGGCATATGTATGTATGTATATGAAAAGCACACACACTTTTACAAAATACTCATGCTGCTGTTGCTCTAGGCTATTTTTCCTTCAATTGCAAGTGGCACATTTACTCAATTACAAACAAAATTTTAGTAAAGCAGAGTGAAAATCTATCGCATCCAGTTATTATGACAATGCAGTGCCGTGTAGTTGAGGGTTAGACTGGGACCAGCCACGTTTTGCTTGTGGCCATCATGGATTGTGATGGAGGGTTTTTTATGCATGCATAGAAAAGTGATTTAAACTGGATGACAGGAAGCCCAGATCATGTTGTCATGTTAAAGACTGTCAAGGACCCACCTCAAGATGGATGTTTGATGTCAAATATAATGCCAGAATTAGGCAAGGTAAGGATGGCTGTAAAATTCTTAACATCTGAAGCATCACAAGACAAGGGGACACAAAAGAAAAGTTCATCTTCTGGCATTGCACGTTAAGCACTAACAGTACTTGATAATAATAGTCTTTTGTTTAATATTCCCTGTTGTGTCCAGCAAAGGACACTTTGCAATCTAGCGATTTTTATTTGCCTAGCACGAATGTGTCCTATCTGTAAAATCACATGCATTTCAACATAAATAACCAAACATCAAAAATCCACTTGCATACATACACATCTATCTGCAGCATCCATGCACTGGTGACACTAAGGACACTGAAATCCCTGGGTCAGGTACTTTTGCAAAGATGTTTTTGAGCAGCGCTGCCACCTGTGCTGCAACATGAACAGTGCAGTATCGCATCCCCCTCACACTCTGTTTTCCAAAGTAATGATTCTCACCCCTTTAAAAATTATAGATATTTGGGTTGCACAAAATACAGACACCTTCCCAAGCACAAACACATATTTTGAGAGCTACTCCCTCTTAAGTGCTTTGGTTTGGGATAGTTTAATCTGTGCCCTTACTGGTTTAAGGCAGAACAATGGGTTTCTCAACTGTGGAATGTGCATATTAAAAGCAGGGAGCAGATGAGACCTCTGTACCAAAGCAATGAATTTCACCAGGGCATTAAAAATAAATCTAATTTACAGAAATCAGCACTACATTTAGGATCCCACAAAATGTTGTACCTTAGGAATGGAGTATTTCACAAAGTAGTTGAACAATGCCAATAATTCAGCATCAACAGCCAGGAAAAAGAAACTTCACAGTATCGCTAAGCAAACGCAGCTGATTGATCCCTTGCAAGCAGAGTTGATTCAAACTCCTCAAAAATTGTAACAGCTTCCAGTTTCCTTTTGACAGCTCTGGGACAAACTTTTTCATCCATTCACTGTTTTCTCTAAAAATTTATGTCAAAATTAGGGCTGAGTGAAGCCTGCTTCTTTCTGTGCTTTCTTTTGCTTTTCCTCACAGCTCTGTTTTATTCTTCACTAGAAAAACAAGTCAGGGTGAAAGAAGAAGCAATAACAACAGAAAACAATACTATCAAAGCAGGTCACAGTAAAATTAAAATGTAAAAATTTGAAACCAACAGTGAAATTTTTTTTCACATTTTGCCACAGATCTATTTTGCCACAGGTGGGGGAAGAGCAGAAACCTCTCTGCAGTCTACCTAGATACTGCTGTCTGGATGCATATTGCTATTTCAGACACTATAATGACAGATGTGAGAGAAGAGAGATTTTTAAGGCAACTGGGTGGGTAAAATTATGGTAGCGAATCAAATTTTCTTTCTTTGAGTGTGCAGATACGGAAATGTAGCATGCATTTATATTATCAACTCTTTATATATTATTAATACGTGTGTTTTGATTTGCTGCAAATTACAGAACACTTAAAATACTAATTTAAAAAAAACCTTTCCCTTCTGCTTGCCTTTCTCTTTCTCTTTCTCTCTCACTTATTGTCTGTACAATAACTCCTCCTTCCTGCGATCTTTAGAAGAATATGCTCTCAGAGCTAGGGAGCCTGAGACAATGCACTGAAGGGCCATTCCTGCAGCTACTTCTACCAGGGTCATACAGAGGGTGATAGTGACATTTTTCTGTTTCTTTTCTGGCCTTTATGCTTTTCTGTGTGCGGTATTTAAGGCAGTATACTCATGGTGAAATCTAGAAACCACAAGTTTGTTTACGTCTATAGGAAAAAATACCCTATGGATATTTCTTCACATACACAATACAGGAGGCAGAAGTCATGACTTCAGATGAATTCAGTATCACTATTTTACTCATGCCAGATCAAAAGTTTGAGAAACATTAAGTAATGGGATTTTATTGTCGTTATGGTACAAATCAACAACCATATTAAGCCTAAAATCAGTTTACCACAGAGCAAACTACCCATCTCCCAAGTATCCTGGTATGTACAAATTAAAACATACCCAGATCCAAGGTTCTGAATCAAAACTAAGGTGCTTGGAAGTTAAACCAAATGAAATCTTGTTTCACTAATTCAAGTCCACTATAGAACTGTCTCCGATAATGTCTACATTTTAGTCAAGACTACTTTTGACATTTCTATAAGTACTAAACAAGGCAACAGAAGCAGTCTCCTCACCTACTTTATGAGAAGGAACAGTTTGAGGGGAAGTGAGCAGTCATAATTTGGACACAAAATTGCCCAAAGGCAGATTTTTTGGCAGGCAGATCATTGGTCTTACAAAATGCCCAGACAACATCCAAACACTCCCGAGAAATACCTCCCAAAACATTCGTTCTGCGCTAGTTCTGCATATCTGAGTCCTCCTATTACAAGACAAAAAAAGACTTCTTGCAGGTCTCTGTGGCAAAGCAAGATACCATAGGGATTTATGAGCAATGGGGAAAGGAAATTGGTGTGAGGACAGTGCCTGGTCAAGGGATAAGGCTTGAAGGATTACTGGGCCACGGGTGTAGACTGACGGGGAAAGGCAGAGGTGGGCACAGAAGGAAACATCTGGGAGATTCTCAACTAGGAGACAGCTTGAGAAAGGTGTGGCCCAGAAATGCTGTGTTTCTGAAGATGACAGGAGCAAGAACAGAAGCAAGGTGCACCAAAGGTGTAGATAATCCCAGGGAAAGTCTAGGGACAACTATAGCTCAGCATGGAGCTTATACTAATACCACAGTCACAAGGTTTGTTTCTCTTGAGAAGTGCGTGCACCATACTGCACAAACCTGGTCAACCAATGTGACCCTCTGTAGTGTTATAGAACAGCCTGGCCAGCACTGCTACCATGGGACACACACCAACCTCACTAGGGTTTGGAAAGGCAGAAGTCTCAGATAATGCTGATGTTGCTTAGCCTGATGCTCCTGCCTGGAAAAGAAGAGGCAGAACAAATACTGGTGAGTTTATCAGAAACAAGAAATTATTTATGGAGAAAGTGCCCAACAATTACTTCTTTGAATGAAGTTGGCACCTTGCCTCTGTAACAGTGCTGCTTACCATCCACTCCAAAATTAGATAAGCAAATCCCTCCTGGCCTTTTCCCACCAGGAAGGGTGTCAGTCTACTCCACCCATGAACCCCAAGTACTTGATATAAAGTGACAATTGATAGTCAATAGTATTGGCAGACCTACTTATTGAAGCTAATTGCACAACAGGCAACATCCTGCTTCAGTCCATCATTGTGTAATTCAATGCTATATTATTAGAAATATGAGGAAAGTTTCCATAGGAAGAGAGATTGAAAAGAATGGGATTTCTACTTTAGAGAAGTAACAAAAACAGGCCCTCACTAGCCTGCATGACACACACACAAAATCTGCTTTTGCACTATCTACTGTTTCTCATAATGAAAGAACAAGAGATAGCTAAAAAAAAAAATTGAAAGGCATTCAATTGAAAACTGATAAAAGGATTTATTTCTTTGTATACAACATGCAAGTAACTTCTGGAGCTGTCAACAGATATCACTGAAGAAAAAATCAGTAGGATTAGAAGTTTATCTGGATATTAAGAATATATATACATATATCGTTACAAAAGTAACTTGCCAAACTGTGTTTTTTCCTCCTGCAGTTAGTTAACCAGTTATAAAATTCCTGGAGTATTTTGAGGTAGTCAGTCTGAAGATTTCAAGGGATCCATAGAAAATCACTGCAAAATCACAATTCTATCCCCATTGCTGTCTCATGATTCCACCTTACTGACAGTGTGAGTCAAATAAGTAGCTGATAAACAAAGCAGGCTGGGAAAACAATTTGTTGACAAATACTGTAATGTTAAATCTTTACTCTTGCAGTTCAGTAGCACAGCAACTACTTGGAGCAATAAAAAACTAAGTCTATGTTCTCTTTGTTTTCCCATCATGAACAGGTTATTTTATTTTTTTTGAAATATACTTACCTAATGAACATATAACTCCTCAGACACCTCAAGTCACTTATTACTGTAGCTTTGCTCTAGGTACAAAGTACTACTTGGACCCTTTAAAATCGGGGCCAGGCATAAATGATCTTGATGTCCTGTCTCATCTGGGTTACCTAAAAGTGTGGCCAGACAGTCTACTCCCAGATTTTAATCTGAGTTTTCTGAGATGTACTTCATCCTAGTGCATAAACAGCAGATATTTCCTGTACATGGAAAAAGTGATTGGAATAAGGCTCAACAGAGAAGTGTGAAGGTCCCAGTCTGCCTTGTTCCCACCAGAAAGCAGAAGTGAATCTGAATACATTCAGTGTTAGGATTATACAGGCTTCTAACTCCAGTGCTCCCTTAGTTTAGGATGTCCCTGCAGAGTTCAACTTGTCTTTCTAATAAGATGCTTGCCTGATGGGTCCTACAGTTTCACCTTTGTAAATTCATGTCAAATTTCTGTTCCAGCTTTGAACTGACTTGTTCCTAAACTCACTTGTTCCTAAACTTCTAAACTACTGCTTGTCTAACTGATTTAAATTCAAAGACAACAGGATGTGTGTTCTGCAATCTGCATCTCACTTTGGGCTCATGCTTCCAAAATACAACAATGTTGAGATATGAGTTTTAAACGGAGGAGGATATTGCAAAATATGTACTGCAGCTCATTTTACATGCCTAAGCCTGTGAAATACCTTTGCTAATCTGCACCATAGTTTCCATCAAACAGTTCTACCAGATTTGTCAAAAAAACAGATGTATGAATTTTAGGTAGAAAGGAGATTTTTTCACAAAATTGAACATAAGGGATATCAAAATAAGACTTGACTGTAAAAAGACATTCATTCAACTGCAACTGCTTTATAATTCAGAGTATTAGATTAACGCTTTATGAGCACACTTTCTGCAAGTTAATGTAAATGCTGTAACAAACTGGAGTTCAGAGATAGAGACTGTTCACAGGTTTGGCTTGGACCCCATCCACAGAGACTTTACTAATCAGCGTGGAAAGTTTAGTCTAACTTTTGCCAGTCAGTTCAAGGTAGAGAAGCTTCCTGAAACTCAACAGAAGTGCCTTTCGTGCTTAGAGACATCTAGCAGCTCTCTCAAAGCCCTGCAAGACACATACACACTTCATAAGGCGATAGCAGAGACGTTTCAGTCCCATGCTTCAACCTCCATCCCAGCCACGCCAGCCAGAGCTCACCATATTCCCACCCCGCATCCTTTTATTTTTGCATAGTCTGGTACACACAAGAAGAACAGCTGAATCAGGGACAAGCAGAGAATTGTTTTTTAGCAACATTACAAATGTTAACCTAAACAAACCAATGAACAAAAAGCCGGCACAGCAGTAATAGTGATGAAGCCACAGCACTTTATCATAATCCCATCTAGCGAGACAGGGAATTTTTGTGAATCTGTTTCAAGCTCAGAAACTGTACCGCTCAGCGCTTTGACACTGTACTGACCAAACACATTTTATTTTATTGGGGAAAGGTTCTTTTATTTGAAAGCACTTCTTGGATCCAGTTCTGCATCCTCCCATACAGACTTGCTGGCTCATTCAAATGCGGACATGTGGCTGTGCCCACATGGATACAGTGCACTGGGAGAAAGCACCAAGTATATGGGCAGAAGTCCTTGATGCAATTTTCAAGGATATTTATGTGCCAGGATATTACGAACCTTTTTTAAGGAATATATTCACTGAGACCCCTTAGAGGTCTGGTACAGAGACATCAATTTATATCCCATAACAGAATAGCCGTGGAGACAAGTATTGGGCCTCCACAAGTGACCGGTATGAATTGTCTCTATTACAAGGCAAAGCAATTCATAGTAGATGGTTATGAAATAACTTCCTCACTTGAAAAATGTCTTCTGAAGCTAGATTGTGGGTCTCTGAGTTATGCCATGGATCATTAGGTTCATGTCACTGATAGATTCAATAATCTCTAATATTGTGCAGGGTGCAGCTCTCCTTCCCCTTCAGGCATCCCATGGGTCACACACCTCTGTGAGCACCTCACAAGTCTGTGGCCCACTCCAGATTTCATGCGTTTTTCCCCCTTCTCTCCAAAATTGTCTTTCTGCATCCTTACCAACTTCCACAGCTGACTTCAGTCCTTTCATATTGCAGATCTTTTTGTTCTTCATCTTGAGCTTTTTTTTTCCTCTTTTTTTTTTTTTTTCTTTAATTAGATAGACTGAATTTATCAAGTCACTCTAAAGTTCTTCACATTGTTCAGGAGCTTTGAATGACCTAAATATTTTTGCATCAGCTCAAATATTGTTAGCTGATTGGTGAAATCATTAAGTATCCGCTCTGAAGAAAAGAACATTAACCAACACTTCAAGACAAGTTTAGCAATGGCAGGCTTACCACCTACTTTCAATTATCTTCCAGTATCTACAGCTCCTGTAAACTGGTATCTAGTGATATTGTTGTATCGGCTACCTGTAACTGATGATTTATTTTACC
Source organism: Columba livia (assembly GCF_036013475.1). Classification (NCBI taxonomy): domain Eukaryota; kingdom Metazoa; phylum Chordata; class Aves; order Columbiformes; family Columbidae; genus Columba; species Columba livia. The sequence goes on along the minus strand of NC_088603.1, from coordinate 66,271,167 downwards.
TCTAATTAGAGTTATTTTACTGTTCATATTTCCTGAACTTGCAAATTCCTTTCACCCTCCAGTGGTTCAAACGAACTGAAAGTCTTCATCACACGGGGAGACACCAGGACTGAAGGGTTTGGGCCAAAGGTTGGATGGAATTAACTCTACAAGAAAGCAGAATTAACTCTTGAGCAATCAGCATCAACTCCTAAGAAATCACTCAATATCCTCCCGAGAGCATTGTGCCACCTCAAGGGTAAAGCCCTGAGGACAGAGCTGCTGCTGCCTGCCCACACTGGCAGCCACTAACAGCCTGCCACAGCAATGCTTGTGTGAGATAGCCAGAGCCTTTAAAATCGGATAAGAAAGAGTAGAAGGGAAACAATGTAAAATGTCACATCCAAACATGAGAACAAAACAAAGGGATTTTTTTTTTTTTTTATTTATTTACAGTAGGAAAAAAGTACTTGCAGGACCTTCTTATCCTTTCCTCTGTCATTTTTTTTTCCCCTTCTCAGGTTTATTTCATGCAGGGAAATAATTTTCTCTCTGTTGACACCTATGCAACAACAGGCATGTCGGTATGAGCTGACTGAGTGGAAAAGAAAAAAATATTCACCCCCAGCATTTCTGTGAACTGCTGCATTGCCATTACTGCCATTTATTAGGGACTGTTACATATTTTAGTTTAAGCTTCTCAGTCACCCAAATTATTTCCTCCCAACAAATGAGAAATAGCAGTGAGCTCTGCAACTTCACAAGGAAAGAAGGCGAAGCCAAACACAAGCACGGTTTCCTCCCCCAGCATCTGCCTCAAAAGTGAGAGTGACACAGCAGGGGGCAAACACCTGGAAATAGATGCTGAGAGATGCTGCGGAATGGTGGGGCACCTTGGGGCCACGAAGCGCTTCCACCTCCCCGCCTCGCCCCTCACACCGGCAGCCCCGGTTCTGCCCCAGGACCCCGGAGCCCCCTCTCCCCGCCACTGTGGTGCCCTGACCCCCCGCCGCTAACGGGGGGCAGACGGTGAGAGACGCGGGGTGGGGGCGGGAATGGCTGCAGAAATGCAGCATCAGCAGGGAGACGGGGCTGTCAGCCTCTAGAGCACTTCCCTGCGAGGGAGCAGATAAGAGGGAAAAGGTGAATGGGAACACTTGTCACAGCAGATGGCGGCTTTGATTTGAAGAAGAAAGTGAGGGGGAGGAGGGGGGGGCGCATAAAACAGGGAAGGGGAGGCCGTCTCTACACGCCCGGTCTCCGCCGCTCCCCCCCCCGAGCCTCTCGGCGCCGCCCAAAATGCTGCAGCCCCCAGGCCTGGCAGGTCACCCTGCCCCTGCACCCGAAGAACTTGTTGACCTTCCCCAGACCTTCTAAGAGGCAGTGTGGGGTTCCAGCAAACCTGGCCCCTCTATACATTTTATTAACGTTATGCTAATTAGCTGGAAAGCTACTCATTGATTTTCTTGAAAGGATTCAAAGATCAAATATCCATGAACAGGGCTGGCAAAATGTAATCTACTAATGGACTTAAGAGAAACATAAAGCTCCTAGAGAAATATTATTATTTGGAAGCTACTTAACTGTTCCTTATCTTTAAAATACTTTTACAGAATTTCCATATTCCACTGAGGTGGAGAAAATGTGGCTGTATTTTTAAAACATATTTGGCCAATAACTCCAGACAATATGCTCCTTCTCTTCTCTTCTCTTCTCTTCTCTTCTCTTCTCTTCTCTTCTCTTCTCTTCTCTTCTCTTCTCTTCTCTTCTCTTCTCTTCTCTTCTCTTCTCTTCTCTTCTCTTCTCTTCTCTTCTCTTCTCTTCTCTTCTCTTCTCTTTTCTTCCTCTTCCTCTTCCTCTTCCTCTCCTTTCCCTTTCCTTTTCCCTTTTTCCTTCTCCTTCTCTTTCTCTTTCTCTTCCCCCTTTCCTCCTCCCCCTTCCTCCTTCACCCTTCCTTCTTCCCCCTATCCTCTTTCCCCTTCCTGACCTGGTATGAAGTGTGCAAATTCTCTGCCACAACCATAAGCCCACAGTGGCTGCTTCAAACAGGATGCACTACAAAGCACTCACCGCTTCTGCAGAGGGGTTCATTTTCCACTGATGTACCACGGCTGTGCCTCCATCAGCTGGAATAGCATTTTGTCCTTTTTGCATCAGGGAAAGACTTGATGTCACAACTTTTTGTGCTGCAGCATGGCATCACCTCCCTATAAAATTCCTCCAAATTTTGCAGATTATATCTCAAATGTATAGGGTGGACTCCAGGGAGAGTGCCAGGAGGCTGCACAGCCATGCTGGGGGATTGAGGAAGGGTGTCCCACACCATCTAGGGTTAGCAACAGGCCACACAGGGATCTGCCTCTCTCCCAGCAGTACATCTCCACCTGATATAAACCACCATTGTGTCCAAGAGCCCCAGCCACAGGGAAGGCTCGCGTTGTGCCATACACTGTATAATCACGACACAAGAAAATGGTCTAAACTACAAAGAAATGAGGCTTAGAGGGAGAAAAAAAAGACCCCAGGCAAATGCAGACAGGAAGGAAATAACAGGAAAATAGTAGTCAGCTGGACAAGCAGTCAAACCAGCACACCCATGAGCAGTTGTCCAGCCTTTTATACATACCATTATAAAGGATAGTTTCAAGGCATGTTGGACAGTGATAATAAGGCAAGTTTGTATTTGGCTGCAGGGGATGCATCTAGAGCACAAAAGGCAGAAGGAAAGAAAACAGAGAGACAGTTGTTTGAAACTTTAACAAGGCAACAGGGAAGAAAACACAGAGGCACTTGTTTGAAAATTTAACAAACGAGCAATAGAGACCAGAAAATTGTCTGACTGGAGGTGGAAGTAGATATTTCTTAAGTATGCAAAACATGGTGTTGACCCAGTGGTGTGCTAGATGGGGAATCAGGCACTGAAAACCAAGATATATAGGGAAGATGAGTAAGTGGAGGGAACCCCTCAAGACAGACTGGTATGCTCAACGCAACATGCCATAAAAATCTTCGATCACGATGGTCAAGTGATTTGATGTGTTGGGACATCTGGGCAGGTAGACAGCATGCCCCCAAAGTTTCAGAAGGTCGCACAGCTCCAAAATAGAATTTTTAAATCAAGACTACCAAATTTGTTTCTCAGACAATTACACTGATACTATTGCATTGTTTTTCTCCTAGGTGTAAATAAGAACTAGCAGATCTGAATCAAGGCGTACTTTGTGCTGTGAGCAAAATCAAAGCTGGTATCAAGTGAGCAGAAATCATGAAATGCAAGTCTCCCTTGCAATTGTACTAGAAAGGGCACTGTGTAAGCTGACTCCTGGAGCTCTCTTCATGCTGCTTTCTCTCAGTGACTAAAGACCAAATGTGCACAGTTCACTAGTAAAAAGATGATTATTTTAACTGTCAGCAGCAGCCTCAGCCTGTGCTGCCATTCTGTCTTACATACCACTATCAAGCAAAGCCATCCAGTTTGAAATTAGCTGCCAGTCCTTGGGATGTTGGGTGTGTCAGAACAAAACCAAGCAGGGCATCCTATGCTGGGTTGGTTATTCAGTGCTTCCCAGAAAAAAACAAATACACCCTCCACACAGCACAATGAGAAAAATATAACTTTAAGTCAAACCTTTTATACCTGGGTGATATAATAAGGTGGATTTTCACATTATAATTCCTGACATGCAATCATTCTCAAAAAAATGAAATCTGTTCCCTGTGTGAATTTGTCTGAGTTTCCACATGTTTGTTGTTTTATTGAAAAAATTCCTTTTAGCTAATGAATGGTTGCCATTAGATTTCATTGTTGTCTAAACTGTGAGGTGTAGACATACTACTTATTCACCCCTGGAAGCACAATTGCTCTTTGTGGCTCAAGAAATGACAGTGGCTGCACCACCACACAGCTCCAGGGCAATGCATTGCTCAGGATGCCTCAGCAGAGAGATGTCAATTTGGAAGACTAAAATTTCTGCAATGCAGGGGCAGGTCAGACCCACTGAGTTCACGGTAACACAGTTGTCGTCTTGTAATTTAACTAGTCTGCTTGTCCTCTCTTTCAGATATCATGCACTCCCAGTACCGTGTACTTAGGTTCCCAGAACAGTGCAACTCTTGGCCAACAGTAAACCTCCAACCTGAGCTTCCCACTTTGAGCCACCAGTTTCCTCCAAAAAAATTCCCTCCGAAAAGTCTCTACAGTCTTCCTCGTTTCTATAACTAGGGCTAAAATTTGCCACACTTCTACATCTTGGATATGATGTCCCCAGCAGGGCTCAAATAGGTTTTGTTCACATCATCTTTGAGACAAACTTTAGAGAGAGTCTTCCACAACAGGGTTCATGCATCAGAGTACTTAGGACTTATATGCTGCACTCACTAGATTGATGGTGAAGAGCTTCTGACATTTGAATAAAAAATTGCATGCATTTTGGGTTATCAGAGGGTTATTTCATTACTTTTTCCACAGAAGGCTTGTGATACCCACAGAGGAACCATGACAGTGCTGGAAAAAAGCACCATCAAAATGCTCATGATGTTCAGCTCTGTGACTCCTGTTTCATGGGACTTCAGGTTTCTGCAGACATTTGGCTTTCTCAGGCTCAATCCAAACCCAGGGCTTGGAAGACAAGAGCTGACTGTATACGAAATCAAAATTATAATGGTGGCAGGAAATAATTGGGAGAGATGGCAAAAGTGATGCTTGCTGTCTGGATGGAGGGAAGCCTTGCCCTTTTTTGCCCGGCTAGAGAAGACCTCCTGGATTTCCAGATGCTTTTGAATGTTCCAGTGGCAGCAGGAGATACGAGTGTTTATTTCCCCTTCTCCTATCTGCTTGGTGAGGAGATTTCAACCTCTTGTCCTGTTGGACTGTGTCACCATTGTCTGTGCTTTTCTCATCTTCAGACTGGATCTCTGCCATGTGGTCTGCTCAGCACTACGTCTGAGGACCACTCAGAAACTTCAGCTAATTGCAATATGCAGCTGCCTGCTTACATATCCACATTTCAGACACAAACCATGGAGTGCAGATGGCACACAGGCTGCGCCAATTTTCAGTTCATTTCCAGGTGCAATTCAGGCCTTAGTTTCTAAATCTCCTTGTGATTTGAACCTGCCCGTCCCCCAGAGACTGCCTCTGCCTGCAAACACTGGGTCCACCGTTGAGATGAGCCAAGGCATTTGAACCGTCAGTCCCTGGAGTGACACATTTGGAAATGGCTTTTTTTCTCAGCAGAAAAAGCCCACAGCTCTTGAATTTGCTTCGTTATGTGGTGAACCTTCAGGGCACATTGCAAAACTTGTCTCTTTTGTTAAGCTTTAATATATTGGGGTGGGCTAGGAAGGGAGGTTTTGATGAGGATACTTCTACTTTCATTGTTGTCATGGCAGTATAATTCAGAAGGGGGTATGAGTTTTGATTTGTTTTTATTTTTACTGTAGCTAATGCAATCTAAGATTGTGCTCAGCATAAATGAAATCAAATAAATAATTACAATTGCTTCAGGCCAGCTCTATTTACTGGGGAGCCAGGGAAGGAAAGACAAGAGTAGAGTCTTGCTACACTGGAAAAAATTAAGTAAGTATGGCCAAATGAAAGGGAGTAAGCCAGGTTACCTCTGTATGCTCAAGCCACAGTATGACACCAGCTTGTTTCCTTGCAAGGGGGTTCTTGGGACCTGATGTGTCCTTCAAGCTCACGTTAACAGTTGACTGCAGTATGCAACTGTTGTTGGTCTAGAGAGAAAAGGACAGAGATACTGACCAAGACCCAAGTCAAAAGAGAAAAAACAAAACAAAACAAAACAAAAACACAAAACAAAAACCAAACAAAAAACCACCACAAAACAAACACCAAAGAAACATCAAACCACAACAACAAAGAGTGGAGCACAATAACAAACCACAAGAGCATTAGATCCCAAAGACCCTTTTGTCAAAGAATTATCCTACCTTTCTTGTTCTTCTGATTTTAGTGCCCCCCCCATGCTCCTTTTGTGTGGCTGTCTCTGCTCATTTTCTCAGGTTCTTTTCAGCTAGGTTGGTACGTGGCAGATTTGAAGTGAGCCGTCAAACTGAATAATGCTTCCAGAGAAGAAATGAAAATACCTAGAAAGAAGAGCAGCAGATTGCTGAAAAATAACCAAGGGTCTCAGATGATATAGCCGGTTCTGTCTAAAGGCACATGTATGTGCACATATACACATGTAGGTAAATAGATCATAATTGCAAAAAGCATTTCTTTGTGTGCATTCACAGCTTGGAAACACATCTACTCCTTTTATGGACAATTATATCCCTCCTAACTAGAGATCTGTGCATATTTCTATTTAATAAACAAGCCACATGGTCATTTTTGAGTATGCAATGACAATTGTAGACCTTCAGGTTCTGTAGCCATGTGCAGCAGAGAAGACTTCTTGCCTGCAGCTCATGGGACAAAACTGTGGGCAAACACACCACAGAACTCAACCCAAGACCCAGTAAAGGAAAGTAACCCAGCTCCCCAAAGCATCTAACCAGGAAAGGACATGAGAAGTCAGCCCTCTTCAACTGTGCTTTCTTTACCTGTAGAAAAGCTTTGTTGAGGAATTTTTGCTCTCCAGTGGTGTAAGGGGGAATGAAAGCCACCTCAAACAGGCAGCAGAGGGTTTGGGTTTGTTGTTTTTTGTTGTCTGTTTTTTTTTGTTTTTTCTGGGATGGGGATTGGCACAGTGCTGGAAGAAACAGTTTTATACCATCTGCTTCCCAGTCTGGTTCAGAGGAGAGGCAAAGGACAAGAATGCCATGCACCACTCTTGGCAGCATGATTTACAGCAGACCAATTTAAACTCCTGCCAGTAAAGCATTTATACTGCTAGACCATCATGTGTTCTATCATCATGTACATGACTATGCCTGTGATCACACAGATACAGTAAGGTAAAGGTATGCGGCCATAGGTTTACATGTTTGCATTCCAAGCATTTTTAGTTTTTGTGGGGATTGAGTAACACCATTTTACTATGATTATTTATGCATTGTTTTTTTCTCCTTGTTTCTTTTGTTGGCTTTTTTTAAATACTGAAACATTTCTCAGTGGCATTAACTCCACAGTTCCTGCAACATGCACGTGGTCTTTGGCTAGCTGTGAAACCATACAGAGAAGCCTTAAAAGGACTTTAAAAATCACCCGTCTGACTCTCAGTCTTGCTTAAAACTCTGTCTCATGACACATTTGTAGCCAAACCCCCATCCCAGACTGATTCCATTCCTTCCTTCAAGAGAGACTTTCCCCACCATGACCATAAGCCTATGGGAAACACATAGCAAGTACCCCCCAGCTCACCTACACTATATAAACCAGACTGACATACATGTGTAGTGCACACATCAAGGTGAGCTATAAGTAAAATAATCTTACTGAACACATAATCCTTTGCCACTGTCACAAAGTAGTCATCAATAATCTCGATGTCTTCAACAAGTTCCTCCTCAAACACAGCTTCAAAGTTAGTTTGCTCTACAAACTCCAGAAAGAGAAGTCTGTTTCTACAACTGTGTTTTTATAGGTGGAGTTCCCAGTTCTGTGGGGCCAATGCGATGCCACTAATTCAAATTCACTGATTCATGAGCTGACGTCCCACAAGTCCAGACATCAACAGGAGAAAAGGAAGCAAAAAAACCATTACAAGCTGGACTTGTTATGTCAAAAGTGGGAAATCAGCTCTATATTTTGTTATCAGACCTCAACTTGTCCCTATGAGATTCTGTGAAGCCTTCAACAGCAAAACTCACCAGCAGGACAAAGGCAGGAGGTGTTTCCTCCACTGAAGAGTTTAGCATCCACACAGCACTGAGGACTGCAGTTGGAAAAGGACATGTTCCTACCTGACAAAGTCATTTTGGGTGCTACCTGAGTCAACATCACTAGCAAAGCTTAGTTGGAGCGGCGCATGATTAACGCCAGCAGAAGACAAAGGCAAATCGCAAAGTCACGTTGCATCTCACTAGCCGCCAGAAGAGCACAAGGCAGGTTAGGACAGAAGACTTTCCTGGGGAGTGGAGGACACTGTGTGCAGTTCAAGTAGCCTCCTGCAGCTTGACTTGACAGAGCTGTATTCCTGCACCACAGACCGTGATCACCACACTCAAGACAGAACAAAAATGGACTTCCCCTGGTGAAAATAGTATAGCCTTGGCAGGAGAGGACCTTGTCTGGAGGTTTGTATGAGTCAATCATAAAGGGCTTTTGTGTGTGTGTGTGTGCAAGCGGGTGTGCACATTAACAGAGTATGCTGTCAGGAACTGATTTTCAATGATGCAAGTCCCCTCTAACTGATAACACTCTAAATAACAGGTGAGTGACTCCTGGCAAGAAGGAGATTGTCTGACCTCATTGTTTGCCTTTTTTCTCCCCTCTTTGTTCTTCACAAATAAAGGTTTTTTAATAAACTGAAAGGTCCTCCGCTCCTGCCTGATGATAAAATGAAAGGAACCAGTGAGGTATGGTACAACGTGGCAGCAAAAAAAGAGAAGCTCATCAGAAAATAACAAAGGTGCAAGTTAAAGATAAGGCAGCTGTCAGAGATTAATCCTGCTGGCCTGATTGTTTTCTTTAATACCAAGGCCTGCAATAGCAAGCGATAAGTTTGCTGAGTAATTTGGTTTTTGGTGAGGAAATAAAATTCAGGTGGGCCTCATAATTGATTTCCTTTTCTTTAGTTTTCTAAACATTAAACAAAACACACACACCAAAAAAAAAAAAAAAAAAAGAGAGAGAGAGAAAAAAAGAAACAAACCACCACCCAACACCTTTACTTTGACTACACTTTTCTCAAATTTGCTCCAAGCAGGGTCTGTGGGAAGATGACTCGGAGGGCAAAAACACCCTCTCCTTCTCCAGTATCTGCCCAGGAATACTTTTCTTTCATCCTAAACACTAACTGCATTTCTTGAACAGGATTAATTCTCCCTGATGTTGGCTTCTTTTTACTGTCTATAAGTGATAAAAACGTAAGGTGGTGGAAAAAGCAAACTTAAAAGAAAGTCGGTGCTGCCTGTGGCCCATGGGTTACGGGAGTACCTGGCCATGGCATTTGTCACTGCCTGTGGAGGGAGCAGTGGAGAAAGACTGTGTGGTTCTCATCGAGCTGAAGAAAATAATTGCTGTCAAGCCATGGAGGCCAGCCAAGGGGTGGCCAGCTGGGGCACACCCTCAGCTCACTGCAGAAACATGTTGGGGCTCCCATCTGGTCCCTGCCACTGGATGTGGAAGAGGGAAGAGTGGCAAGCAGGAGCAGTTATCTATCGTGTCATACTGGTGAAAATCCACTACCCAACCAAACATTTCATATTTGGGGTTGCACACAGCCAGCTGTGATGAGCTTGGGCTCTCCACAGGCAGCAGCTGTGGGAAGAAGCAAGAGAGAAAAGAAGCTGAGGAAGGAAAACCTTTCCAAATCAGGGAGTCTGTAGCAAAGAGACAGTTGGTCTCAAGTGAGAAGGTGATCCTGAGAGATAGAGATGGTGTGTGTGCGCACGTGTGTGTGTGCGCACGTGTACGTGTGGTGCGTGTGCACAGGAGGCAGCAGCAGCAGAGCCTTATTTATTGTGACAAAATGAACAGCCCCCAGGATGCTCATCCAGCAGCTAATTCCTCATCTTATCTATTATGTGAATGAGATGGGAAAACAGTTTCCTGTTTTCCACAGATACCGCTAACATGAAAGATACAGAATGAATTCCCTTGAAAGCCATGCAGCCAGATCCAGTCATAGGCTCATTTGTTTCGATGGAAGGAATTAATGCAGTCACGGCTGCCCATTGATGGGAAACAAGTCTATAAAGCTCTCTATAGAAGCAAACCTGCTGCCACCATCTCCAAAATGGATGAAGAGCTGGGCAGACACTTTATCCCCATTCAGTGATAGCACACACACAAATACTTGCTTATGTACTACATAAACACACACATTTAAACACTGTCCTTTCCCTTATCAAAAACGGGTATTTCTAGTGCTATAATGTAGCACTAGTGCTACTGAAGAAGCCAATCTGTGTCACAAGGTTAGCCCCAGTAAAGGAATCTTTTGCCTCGAGGGAGTTTCTTAGGATCTTATAACAGGTGTAAGAGCAAGAAGTGATGGATGTGCTGAGCCACAGATTCCCAGCACCCTGAGTTTAGGGTCAGGCTTTGGAAAATGCCCTGTGTTAGGGAAAACAGAGGGGCTGGGCAAGCTATATGAAAGCCAGGCTGCTATGAAAGAAGGCCCTATATCTCTTTTGAAGCATAGACTCACAGGGAAGCCTATTAAAAACAACAACAAAAACACTACACACACACACACACACACACACACATGAACTGTCTGAGTAAGTTCCCAGGCAAGTCAGTAGCCATGACATTGCTGCAGCTATGGATGTGTAGGTGTGTCATGGAGCAGAAAGTGCAGTATTGTGTTAACACTTTTCAGGCCATTTCTGCCTATTTTATGTTAGTTTTCACCTTTTGACTTTTCCCAGCAGAGGGAGCATTGGGGCTTGGATGAAAATGAAGGGAAGGAGGTACCAGTCTCATGGCAGAGATCAGGCAAAACCTCACAAGCCTGGCAATAACCTTGTACACCACAGTGTCCCCTTCCCTGAAAACAAGTGCCACAGCTGTGGCACCCATGCTGGTGCTGTCAGCGGCTTGGGGGGGTTCTGCAGCACAACCAGGGAGACTGACCCACCACCTGTGAGGTGAGAACCACAGCCTCCCAGGAGAGGGAAGAGGAGGAGGGAGATTGTGGACACTGCAGACGCACTGCTTGGGATGGACTGCCTGCCTGGAGTGGGCTCCTCTGGGGTTTCTGCTCCTGTTGCAGTGCTTGTTCACATCACAGGGCTTTACTGCCACAAAAAACATAGAATCATAGAATAGTTTGAGTTGGAAGGGACCTTCAAAGGTCATCTAGTCCAACCCCCTTGCCATGAGCAGGGACATCTTCAACTAGATCAGGTTCCTCAGAGCCCCATCCAGCCTAGCCTTCAATTCCTCCAGTGATGGGGTGACTACCACCTCTCTGGGCACCTTGTGCCAGTGTTTCACCACCCTCATTGTAAAACATTTCCTCCTCATGTCTAGACTGAACCTCCCCTCCTTTACTTTAAAACCATCACCCCTTGTCCTGCCCACCCCAGGCCCTGCTAAAAAGTCTGCCCCCATCTTTCTTATAGTCCCCTTTTAAGTATTGAAATGCCAAAATAAGGTCTCCTCAGAGGGAGCCTTCTCTTCTCCAGGCTGAACAACCCACACCATGTCCCCCCAATCTCCATGCCCCTCGCTTGGAGAGGCCAAAGCTCTGAGAAGCAGCAACCCTTAAAAGGCCTCTTAAAAAGTGTCCTTCTGCTTCCTTTTCCTTCTTCAAAGGCACAAACAGGAGTAAGAGGGAAGGGAAGGACCCAGCCTCCCTGCAGATGGGACACCTTCCCAAAGGGCAATCCCATCCTAGCCCCTGGGTGTGGCAGGTTTTCATGCCTGCTGCCTTTTTATTGCTGGTGGCTGATGAATCCAGATGATGCCTGGTATCAGAGGCTGGGTGATAGTGGTTAAACAACCTGCAAGAAAGGGGAGCAAGAAGGAGAAGGGAAGGGAAGGGAAGGGAAGGGAAGGGAAGGGAAGGGAAGGGAAGGGAAGGGAAGGGAAGGGAAGGGAAGGGAAGGGAAGGGAAGGGAAGGGAAGGGAAGGGAAGGGAAGGGAAGGGAAGGGAAGGGAAGGGAAGGGAAGGGAAGGGAAGGGAAGGGAAGGGAAAGCTGAAGACAGTTAAATGAAGAGAGACAACTCTGCTACTTTAGTTCACTAAAAAAAGAGGTGCTTTAGTTACACTGCAGCAAGGCACTAGTGTAGGAGAAATTAAAATAAATTCAGCCTACAGCCCTAATGAAGTAAATTCCAGAGTGGGCTGAGACCTTAACTGATATAAATGAGGATCATTATCTTCACTCTGCTATTCTGCTCAGCACAGGGCAAGGAGTGTGGAGATAGGAGGGGACAACCAGAGGTGTGACGATGTGAAGTACAGCCCTGCCACCATGCTGCTGTCCCATGACGAGGAGACTCATGTGAAGGGCCAGAGATGGCACTTGGTGTGGTCCAGTCAGGAGAAGGGTTTCTGGATGCATTGGTGCGAAGCAAGGCCGCACATCTGCCCAGTAAAGCGGGTCCCTGGGAACAAACCTCCCCCTTCATCCCACTAGCAAGGCACAGTCTCCTTCCTCAGTGTGGCCAGCAAGTGGTTTAAGCTGCCAGTTGCACCTGTGCCTGGTCCAGCCAGGCTCGCCTGGGAGGCCACCTCACCCCACCACCCATCCATCTCCTCCTGACAGCAGCGCCTGGCCACTCTCCCACAGACTCATGATTTATGTGACATGGAACTTACTACCACCAGAAACTAAAATGACCTCAAGATTCACCATCTTCAACATTAAACCTAGATACTTGCTGCCCATTCTCCTAACCTCATCTTCTGACACCTCCTTCAGCTCTTTCCATGCTCCTCTCAGAACATGATGAAAGGGACATAGTAATATGACAGGAGCCCTCTTTTTGTCCCCTCCATCACCATATCTACAAGCCGATGCCTCACATCATATTTAATATCAACACTATGGCTTGGCTCAGGCAGGTATAACATGTAAGTAGGCAGTGACTTACACAGTTTCTGAGCATTTACCTCTAATGACAAGAGCGTGAGTCCAGGTAGGTCTGAAAAAATAAAGACACAATACAATAAATTTACTGCAGCCTTAAATCAAACTCTGAACAGGATTTTGTCTGTAACATCTCTAAGACAGAGGCAAAAGCCTCTCACCCAGACTCAATGGAGCCATGTACCTCACACAAGTGGCAACAGAATTTTAGAGTGAATTTCTAGTGAAAATCTGAAGGCTTTACCCAATTTAATCTTTTTAGTAATGATCTCAATAAAAGTTACTGAAATGAAATAAAAATGAATTAGGTTTTTCATCCCAGAACATGTTGTCATTTCGAGGTCAGATTTTGGAGTTTTGAAATGAAATTCGAGAATCTAATGTCAAAATGTTTTTAGGTGGTTCATTTCAGTTTTTATACCATTTGCATTGCTTACAAATTACATCAGGGTAGTTCTGATAACTGACATCGAGGAATACGACAAAATTGTAATAATTAGCTCCCAAATTAAACAAATCACCAAGTTAACTAGTTCTGAAATGATACAAGGCAAATTTCCAAAAGTGAAATTTCAGAGAAAATATTTAAACAAACATATTTCTGGTTCAAACAGGGTAGAAATAACACACCCAGCGAACTGAAAATTCAGTTGCAGCCATCTGTGGTGACAGCTCACATCTGAACACTACTCCCAAGCAGGCAGGCAGCATGCTTACTTCTCTCTGAGGATGCAAACTAAAACACACTGGGGTAGGAGGTCCACGGTGGTCCGCTAGGACATAGGAGGTCCACGTCTCCCAGTTTGGTCTGTGGGGCTGTGGGAAAGGGAAAGGGATAAAGGGAGATGGATAAGACCTCTGGCAATTCACTTGTTAAAAAAAAAAAAAATCAGTGTTACATCCTACTTCAACATTCAGGACAGCAGTGTGCACAGTGTGGAGATTTGCATGTCAGAAACCCAATCCAGATGCTCATTTTCACCATAGTACCACAGTAAATGACTCATCACCAACCTCAGCCAGACCTGGGGACAAGGGTTAGGCCAGAGTTCACATGAGGTTTTGTTTATTGTATTTTTTCTCAATAAGGCTGGAACAGAGAGAGTTGGATTTGGGTTGTGTTTTTGGTTTTTTATAATTCACAACATTTGTGTAGCTGTAACAAGTTTCCTCGATTGCTTCACAGCTAGGTTAGCAAGATTTAGACAAGCACAGTGAAACTTAACTCAAGCTACCTCATCAAATAAACTAATGCTGTCCTGAAAAAAACTTTTTTGTTTGTCCTGCTCTGAGAAAAAGCCATCCACAATATTGTAGTGGAGGTCTATGGTCCAAAGGAGTTATGATAATTTGCCAAACCCTTCTTGATATTAAGCACACCTTGCATCAGCACCACTAGTCTCCCGGGTGTGGTGGTACCTTCTCATTTTCAAAAGCAGGGGTGGCTGCTTTTACTGTCAGTACACACGCCTGCTAAGCGTTATGGCGCACGTTTCACAAGTAATTTGCTGTAAGTGCTTGCACAAATCAGGTTTACCAGCACTTTCTGGAGCAGTTAACCAGTTTTAGGGAAAAGCCACTCAAGCTCCAGGTTAGCTGGTATCAGATGCTCTCTGCATCTCCAGCCTGAAAACTCAGTCATTGAAAAATACCAGCTGGGGAAAGAACCTATACATCTCCTTCACCTGGTCTGGGGAGGAGCAGATTTATCCATCTCTTCTCTCACCTGATGGTTTCAGCCTGGCTGACCACCATGCCAGGAACAGGTAGGAGGAGGGCCATGGCCTCCCTGGATCCCCAAAATGAGTCTTGTCTGGCAGGTGGCCCTGGAGCAGCCCCCAAGGTGCCATGCCCTGAAGTGGCCCTGCCATTGGGGAAGCAGTCTGGCTTATCTTGGCTGAAGGTCTGACTCCTGACCCTGAATTTCACTGCTGAGGAATTTTTGGTGCTTCAAGTGCCCAAACCAAAGTGGCTGCAGAAACAGAAATACATTCCAGAGATGGCCCTCACCTCTTTGAATATGATTTGGTTCTCTTTGAGTACAACTCTCTTTTGGTTTACAGTCTGGGACAAAGGTGGTTTCAACCCAAGAACTGTGCCCAACCAAAACCAAACAGAGAAGGAAAGATTGGGAATGGCTAGTTAAACCCTGAAGTGCCCATCACTGCTATTTTATTTATTACAATCTACACAACTTTAGGAGGGGGACATGGTAATTTAAAAACTTAAGAAGACCAGTTCTCTGCCCTGAGGAGCTGTTTTAAGTCAAATTAAGCAGACGAAGCACAAACAAGTCTGGGTAACAAGAAGATCTAGAATTTAAGTAGTAAATATATATAAAAGAAAAAAAGAGTGCTTGAGGCCACATCCTTTAATTGACAGCAGTTCAAAGGGAAACTTTCCCAGGGGTAAGACATTTCATAACTGTCTGCTGTGGGTTTCTCCTCTGTCCCCATGAAGCATGTGGCTCTGACAACTGCTGGTGACAGGGCTCGGAATTCGGCAAGCCAGCTGCGGAGCCATCTCCTTTGATGTCTGACCTCTCCTCGCAGCCATCTCCTCTCAGGTCTGACCACAAAGGAGATGGCTCCCCAAAAGGTGGTGCAAAACACGAGGGAAGGCCAGAGGAAAAGCCCACCCAACTGCAAAATGCTGGAGAAGGGGTCAGGGTGGGAAAGGCTGAGCCGGTCAGGAGTCAGGGCCCAAACAAATCTTTGACCTTGGACAAGTTCCTCTGTCTCCATTTGCCTGTTTCCACTCTTGAATTTGTCGCTCTTCACTATGCTGATTATAAAACCCTTTGAGACAGCGACTGGCTCTTGCTACACACTTGTGCAATGCTGCTCACAACAGGATCCTAATCCTCGCTCCAGTCTGCTGGCTTTGTGGGAATAAAAATAAATTAAAAAAAAAAGGTGTAAGCACTTCAAAATCTGGAAAAATGTTCAAAGGCAGACAACTGCAGGGAGTTCAACTGAACATCAGCTAAAGATCTGATTTCCAGTGTCGCTACTAATTATTACGTGGAAAAAAAAAAAAAAAAAAGAAGAAAAGCTTAGGAAACCCAAACCTGGCTTTGAACGATCATTCATTGATGGCTGGGACACATTTTTCACCTGGGAACAACAGAGAATTTTTGCATTAAATACATTTTAGTTGGAAAAAAATGTCACTTTTCAAGATTTTCCTTGCTTTTTGCAAAAAATTGTCATAATTTTTAACTAAATTAGCACCGAAGTTACTACTGAGTGGCTTTGCTCTCCAGAAAAAAAAAAAAAAAAAAAACCAAAACTTTCAGTAAATTAAATATCTCAAGAGTTATTCCGCTAAGAAATTTAATTAAAGGATGCTGTGGCCTATTTCACAAGAAATTTTAAAAATCCATTCTGGTCCCTGCACAATGAAAATAACTTTGAAAGTTCAAAATTTGATGAAGCTGTTGTCCTGCATCGAGGCCTGCTCTATTTTTCATGCAGTGTTGACAAGAGCTAGATGAGAAAGAAATTCAGTTTCCATCATCTATTCAATCTCTGGCCTCTCTAACGATCAGCAAGAGCGCCTGTTTCACTGCTGTTTTCTTGTTAAAAAGAAACTCGTCCCATAGAAACCCAACTCGAAACCACCAAATCATTTCACAACCGACAGATGGTAACAGCTATCCACGCAGCGCTCAGCTGGTTTTAGCCAGGAACATGGAGGTAAGAACTGCTGTATCACAATCAAACTCTGTACGTTTCATCCATCCTCTGTTTCATCAGATTTCCTCTCTGAAATAAAGGCACGAAAAAGCTGTGATCACACAAACCCACTGGTAATGCCGGCTTACACCCAGTGTTTTGCTCTGTCTTGTAGTTCACTTCTTAATTAGGAAATATGTATTAAAACCAAAAATGTTTTCAAGGAAATGGAATTCTCTGTTTATGGCTCCCCCTAACTGAATTACTCAGCACACAGAAAAAGGTGAGCAGCAATAAGAGAAAGCTCAAAGACTCGGAACAGTTTCTGAAATCCAGATGAAGCTGTTCCCCACCACAAGGAAGATTTCTCAGCATTTTCCAGCTGGCCATGAGCTCCCAGCCTTGTCCCTTACAGGCGTTTGGACTCTTCAGGAAAATTTCTAGATTGGACTTTGGGTGCTACTTTCCAAGGACCTGAGAGAAAAGGTAACATGTGCAGAGGCTCCTCCTTAGCATTTTTGGGTCAGGAATAGAGGCAGTCGTGAAGCACATGTAACATTTCACCTCTCCCTTCACACCGTGCCACCATCCGACCCCTTCAGTGCCCCACCTGCACTTGTAGAACAGCCTTCACAAACACATGCAGCCCAGGAAAGTCTGGATTCAGGAAAATTCAATGTAAACGACCCTAAAAAAACCCTTCCATACA
The DNA here is from genome assembly GCF_036013475.1 of Columba livia. Classification (NCBI taxonomy): domain Eukaryota; kingdom Metazoa; phylum Chordata; class Aves; order Columbiformes; family Columbidae; genus Columba; species Columba livia. The sequence continues at coordinate 66,254,130 of NC_088603.1, read as the reverse complement.
CTAACATTTTCTATTATATCTCCTGGTACAGTGACTTTCATGAAACTGTGGAATTCAAGGAGGGTTTGCATGCAGCACACAGATGTATCATTATCTAGACAGGTTTTCTTGGGAGGCTTTTTTTTTCTGCCTCATTGAAACACCTCCACTGCACTCTTACCCTTGCCTCAACCTTTGGGGCACTAACCAAGAGCAGGCAATGAAGAACCCATAATGCTGTGGAAATAAGAAAACAAAAACAAAAATAAAAACAAAAACAAAAAATAAAAGCCAAAAAACCCCACAAAAACAAAAACAACAACAAAACCAAAAACGCTTATGGAAAAGTAAGAAAAAAACAAAACAAAACAGACAAACAAAACAAAACCTGAGGTTTTACAAAAAGCTGTGAAATTTGTCTTTGGGGTGTGAGGAGAAACAAATGCATTTGCATCTTTAAGAAAAACTAAATCCAGATGTGTGCAAGCTGCAGTATTTTAGCCATCAGTATCCTTTCACTGATACAAAATATAGTGACAATCGTCCATCGTTAGTGGTTGGCAACATTGAAAATATATACATACCTTCTCACATCTAACCTGCTGGAGAGCTGAAGGTCTGTTCGTTTTTACTTTTAGGCACAGAAAGGAAATTTTCAGAGTTTATTTTAAACACAGAGAAAAAGAAAAGTTGAATACTTCTACGTCTATCTGTGGAAAAAAATACAAAATAAAAACAGAAAAGAAAGGAAGAAGGATCCCAGCGCTCTGCCCTCATGCTCGTTTGGGTTTGCAGCCGCATGTGCGAGGAAATCGCTGGTTTCTGCGTTTGGGATTTTAAGCGCCGGTTCCCAAATGTTTGAGGGAGCACTGCCACCTGCCGGCCCCGCCGCCGGGCACCGCGGGGTGCGTGGGGCAGCGCTGAGGCAGCGGCGACGCCCTCGCACCCCCTGTCCCAATCCTCCCTGCACCAAGTGAGGTGTCTCCGGCACTCACACCGCATCCAAGTATTCATTGTGTGTTTGAGGGTGGAAATCCGTGCTTGCCCCCCACCTCGCTGCCCAGGGACGTAGGATTATTACACCTCTGATGTAAGGCTTGCTTTTGGCATAAAACTGAAAGAACAGGATTTTTGCCATTCCATTGAAAACGCAGTGGAAGGGATGGGGTGGGGGGGGCATGGATTTCTCAGCTTCCCAGCACATCAGTCCAGTTTGTGGCACTTTACCACAATATCAAATTTTGTGCTTGGCCACTTAGTGGGATTTGGTTTTATTTATTTAAGTTAATTATCCTAAAATCATGGAATCATTTTGATTGGAAGAGACCCTGAAGATCATCAAGTCCAACCATAACCTAACTCCAACACTAAACCACGTCCCTAAGAACCTTGTGTATACATCCTTTAAAACCTCCAGGGATGGCGACTCCACCACTTCCCTGGGCAGCCTGTTCTCATGCCTGATAACGCTTTCTCTGAAGAATTTTTTTTTGATATCTAATCTGAACCTCCCCTGGTGCAACTTGAGGCTATTTCCTCTTGTCCTATCACTTGTTATTTGGGAAACCAACACTCCATGCTAGAACGTCCTTTCAGGTAGTTGTAGACAGTGGTCAGGTCACCCCTCAGCCTCCTTTTCTCCAGGCTAAACAGCCCCAGTTCTCTCAGCCGCTCCTCATAAGACTTGTGCTCCAGACCCCTCACCAGCTTCGTTGCCAGTAACCTTCCTTGGCATGACTGGTGGATGCCCAGTTACTTCCCATACCACCCATTGCACTGCTGACCCACTATACACCCAGCTGCTCAGGGAGGAGCACAAGCAATGCCCTCCAGTGGCTACCCAAGGAGGTGGGCAAAATCCTGCCACATGCCATGACAGCCCAGTCAGGTGTTGGAGGCCTAAGCTAGGAGCAGCAGAGCAAGAGCTCTGAAAAAATCCCTGTTTTCCTCTGAGTGTTTGTGTGTGTGTGTAATTTCCATAATAACTGTGTCTGTTGTCTGCAGACATGAATTCATTACAGCAGGAGGTAAGAGAACAGCCAGCGTCAATATACGTTTCAAATTCCTTGCTACAGCCTTGATTTATAAGGCACAACCTGAAACATTGCCTAGCTGGTTGCCTTTCAGTGAACTGAATTCAGCATGATAGCTGAGAGGACTGAAAAACAAATGAGGATTTTTATTTTTCTTTTTCAAAGCACTCCATCTCTGTATTTTTCATTTTTAAGAGTTGCTAGCTGTGTTCTGAATATCCCCCCTCCTCCTTCCCATGCATTCTCCATCGGCACTTGCACTAATCCAGGCCCAAAAGTACTAAATTGCTTCACAGTCATGTGCACACCCAGGGGCAGAATATTCAAGGAACAAATGAATTAATAATCTCAGATCCTCCATGCCAATCTGTATAAAAGCCCATGGCTCAGAGCAGTAGTGATTACAGGCATGGCCTGGGCCCTCAGCTGACCGTACGCACCACGTCCTGCAGCAAGTGCCCCGTCCTCCTGCTGGACACAGGCATGGAGGCTGCTGGGTGCACATCCAACGTGAGACAGCACTTGCGCTCACGTGTGCTCTTTGAAGAATTTCAGCATATAGAAATAGGTGTACTAGGAAGAGGGAGCCCTGCAGAAAGAAAGAGGTCTGCAGTCATTATAAATGGACCTTCACAGCAACAACGAGAAAAAAAAAAAAAAGCTTTCAGAGAGAAACAGAAAATAATGTTTTGCAATTACAGTCCGCAGCTGCCGCAGCTCCAGCATGCGTGCTATACACAGGTGCACCTATTATAGCAATGAATAGCGCACACTGAAGGTGCCATCCATATGGGTAATAATACGGGGGTTGAAAAGGTATTTTCATTTGCAGCCTGATGCTGGGAAGGAAAAAAAGAATAAGTAGGCTAACGCTCAGCCACCCAGGTCTCAGCTGGAATACTGGGTGGCCAGGTGGGTGCTGGCAGAGGAGCTCCTTTCACCAACTGACTGGGGAAAGCCTCCTGATGCAACAGGTAACATCAAGTGAAGCCCACAAGGCTTTAGCCAGTAGCAAAACTGGCAGCTTCCTCTCTTTCTTTGTTGTGAATAGTAATTTTTTAGGAGGTTCTTCTCATTCTGCTATTTAAAACACCTGAACTGTGAAAAGTACCTGGGTGTAGAGGAAGGGCAGGAGTCTCTCCTCCAGCCTCTTCCCTCCCCAACAGGCAAGCTCTGACAGTGTCACTTTGCCAACTTGAGCAGCAGGGTCTCTCACTGATGTCAGTGATGGATAACTAGATGCAGAAGGACAGCTGTAGGACCCTTTCCTCAATATTTTGCTCTTTTCCTCCCTCCTCCCTCTGTCAGCCTCATGCAGTGGCAGAGGAGGCTGGACCATCTAATGTCCAGAGATCACTTCAACCTCCTTTATGCTACTTCTGTGACTGCAAAGTGATTGAGGACTATTTGGCTCCATTGTGGCTTATTGCAGCCCATGGCCAGTCTCCACTGCCATAGACCTCTGCAGCTCGGTTTGTCCCTTCAAGTCCTATCATCACAGGATAGCTCTTAGAGGGTGTCCCTTGGGACCACGGGTTTAGCAACCTGTTGCAAGCAAGAGAAATAATTTTCAGACTGTTTTACCATACACAACCTCTCTTTCATCAGAAAGGGGAGCTGTTAAAGATACTTAGCAGAAAGCTAAGTGAAAAGCAGAAGAAGGGCTACTCAGTGCAATTTCGCATCCTGCCCCGTGGTGAGCTTTTTTTTTTTCACTCTATAGGCCATTAAACATTTTTCCACTGGTGTTGACGATGCCTACATCAAAAAAGTAAGGCTAGCATCAGGTTTGCCTTTTCCTCGCAGAGCTCTTGGTAGTTGTTCACACACCCACTGGCAGCCACAAGTCATAGACCTCAAGCTTAGCATGCAACAAGGATGGCTTTTCTGGGCACAAGGATGTCCTTATCCTTCCTACCAGCTCTGAGCCCATACTGAGGTCCGTGTTGCTACAGAGCCAGCCAGTTCAAAGGTAATATATGTAGATCTGCATAGGCTGCACCCTTTTGACTTGCAGTCCAGATGCAGACCAAACTGTTTATTCTTTTGTTTTGTTTTTTTTGACCTTGCATAGAAAAAACACATTATTTGTCACTTCAGGCTCTGCACTGCCCCCCAGCTTCAGCTGGGCTTCCATGGAACAATCCCGGCCCCAACAAGCCGGCTGAGCACAGGGAAGCAGGTGCGAGGCTCAGGACTGCCCCACTAGCACTGCCTGAACAAGCACAGTGTGGGGCAGGGGTGTGACATCTGAAGCTTAGCCCCACCCTCTGGCCTGGAGAGGTGCTGGGGAAGTGTCCGGATGTTTTCACACCGATAGTGCCAGGAACCCCCTGAATGCGGGCAGAGGAAACAGTCACCCCCAGCACCAAGGCAAAAGCATCCTCCGGATTCCTGAAAAAGTCCCAGTTCACCAAGGTAGGCAGAACCAAAGTCTTTTTATAGTCCTTAAAATTGAGGGAGGCATTAAAATTAATTTGAAAACTTCACAGGAAGCTGGCATAACGAAAACAGAAGTGGATTGATGCACTGGCTGGCATACCCTCACCCTGGGAAAGAGCTCAGGCAACCGCTTCCAGAAAAGCTGGAGCCTGCTGGAAGAGAGCACAAAACAGAAAACACTGCTCAAAGGAAGCTCACAAAGTGGCAATGTGGAAGAAATTATAATTGATTAATACAGTGCCTAAAGTGTGCAGGGTACTATAGAAGACTGAAAAAATGACCCAGAGATTTGATTTTCCGCTGTTCTTCATCAGCAGCAGTCATTTCATACCAGCACAAAGTGGGAGCCCAATCTTCATGGCACAGAACAAGTGCACTTTATGTTGCCTTTCTCTTTTCCTGCTCCAAAGATCCCAGGGAAAGGGGCAATCAAAGCCATTTTTCCCTGACCACTGGGGCTTGGAGCCTAAGCTATGGCATAGACCATAAACAACAGACAAAGGGGGAGGGAAGCCACAGAGAAGACCTGTCACACTTACCTTTGGCTAGGGTGGAAGAGGGAATAAAAATAAACTGGTGGCAATATCCAGTGACCAGCTGCAGAAAAAGCAAAGAGTTACAGAACAGAAAAAAACTTGTTTATTCTCTTAATTTGGTTGGACTCAAGAGTTTTGCCACAATCGATGTCTTCTAATATCAAAAGCAAACCCAATTAGAGATTTAAATAATAAAATCTTAGGCCTGTAGTTCAGATTCAGCCACGTCCCTATATCCTCCATAGCAGGTCACCAGCAATAAACAAATGAATATAGACTGACAGACAAACAAAAGAGGTATGAAATGCGACCAGGGCCCTAACAGCAGCTTTTGCACTGGCACCAGTTTTCAGCAGACCAGTAGTGCATCCTCAGGGTGTTCTGGCTTTGTCTTGTGAGATGCCAGCAGGTTTCAGGTACTGTGGTTTCTCCAGAATTAAGAGGGTTAAGATTTCAGTTCTTGCTTTCTGCTCCCTCAAAAGCTGTGGTTTGAATTAAGAGGCTTCTCACTCAGTTACTGTGAATGGGAGTATGTTTCTGCTGGGTCTGACTTGGTGCAGATGAACACCAAACCAAACTGCTGATGAGATTTTCATTACTAGTAAATTATGCAACCTCAAAAAGGTCTAGATGACTTTGGGGGTTGCAGTAATGGGAAAAGGGACACATAAAGCATATATTTCCCTCAGCAAATTAAAAATACATACTTTCACCTGTGGTTTATTCGCTGCATCAAGTCCAGAGCAGCTGAGGTTTGCATGCTATATTTCACTGTATCACACAGTCACATCCTGCAGTTTTATCAGATACAATAAATAAATTGGAACAGGTTGATACAGGGGTGCCAAAGGACAGGAGTGACTGAGCCTGACCTCTTCCCAATACTCACAAGTAATCCTTGCTTCAGGTTTGCAGTCCGTGCAGCAGCATTACTATGCAGCTTTCTCCCATGAGTTGCACCTCTGTGACAGGTGAACAATGTTCTGTCTCTCCAAAGTCTGGCTTATAAGGCTTCATGAAGACATTGGGATTCATAGTAGTCATATCTTAATGTGTATTTATGTTCTGTGATAATGTTTGGACTAAGCTTCTAACAGAGAAAAAATAAAAGGGGGGAGGGTGCCGTGTTCAAAGGAAAAACTAAATAAACAACACCAGATCAAACTTCACGGACAGATCTTTTTAATTTATTGGGTTTAAAATAGAAGAAGAACATTTTGTATCTGAATATCCAGAATACTCTTCCAGCTCAGAAATATTTATCTCCTGACTTACAGGCTCTTGCAGCAGCCTCTGAATTCCTTTGAGTCATTAAAGGATTTTGTCCTCAAGTCATTCCCATTAGGGGAATATTCAATTTAGAAACCTGCCTCTTGCTCGAAGTTTGCATGTGAAACTCATGGTTAAGATCCCTCCTCACCGAGTTTCAGGTCAGTGCCCTATCTGCTGAAGAGACAGAGATACTTAACAATTAAATAGTCCTCTAGGCTATGTCTGTATGAGGCCATTCAGGAGGGCTCCCCAGCCTGGAGATCTGCATGCCCTGACTGTTTTTGCTCTGTGAAGGTCTCACCCATCCTCTCCCAATGCAACCCTTCTCACAGGAAGGGACATTCCCTGCAAGGGTCAGGAAGGACAGGCGGTGCCCTCTGGGTCCCCAGGAAGGGCAGCTGGAGTCTCTGGCCACACAGCCAACCCCGCAGCCTAAGGCAGCCCAACGCTGCTGGAGAGCTGGGAATGAGCCCTGAAATGATCTCGTGGTGCCTAAACGCCTCATGTAAATCTGTCCTCTGCTTCAGGCTAATAGTAGCATCCAAGAAGTAGGAGCAACCTGAAAAGTGGGAGGAGGTGAGGGCATTTCTTTGCCTGTTCAAAGATGGCACAGTTCTGCTTGTAGGAAGCAAGTTATTTTTCCATTCTCAAGCTTTTGATATTAAGAATTAGCTATCCACTTTCCAGAAAACAGGGAATTAGTCTTTCCAGACTACATGTTTAACAGACAAGAAATGAGCTCAAGACATATTCCCTCTTCTTCTCTTAGCCCCTCACCCCCTGCCTCATATCTCTTCTATGCAGTTTACCAAATAGTTTAATAATATTCACAGGGACATTAGATTAATTGGATTTTAATTCCAAATGACTGTGAAAGCAGAGAAGTGAGTTACCAGTCCATGCTAATGAGAAGATCTATTAAGGACCCTTCTCTGATAGACACATAGAGTAGGGTTATAAATATTTCATATTCAATTAATTGAATTTTGCCCCCTGTTATATGATACTGCCCTGGAATGTTAATCAACTGGGACCAGAGAGAGAGGAAGAAAGAAGAAAAAAAAAAATTAAAAGAGCGACTTTAAACAACATCAGAGCCATTCCTATCCCCAAATCCTGCCAGTTCACACAGCCCTGCACATCAGAGTGGAGGCTTTCATACAGCCTGCATCTGGTTCCATACAGCGGATAAATTAATGTTAATTAATCAGACAGTCATTTTATGAAGAACTGTGTGCAAAAGGTTATTTGAGCCCTGCTGCAAATAGATTTATAGGTATAATTGCCATGTTGAATGACCCTCTGTACATAGGCTCATTAAACTGGCCATCAGTCAAGAAGTCTAATTGAGGCAGGCCAATAGTACACCGCTGGGACCAGGCGGCTGGCTGCAAACAAAATCACTCCACAGTAGCCAGCTCTCTGAAAGCCACCGATAATGTCACTTCCCATCCTCTGGGTGGCTTCTGTCACCGTCCCTCCTGCCAGCCAAACCTCTGGGCAGGAAGGAGCCAGGAGAAAGAAGAGCTCCCGTGCCCAGCGTGGCTCCTGTGCCCAGCGTGGCTTCACATCATTTGCAAAGCACGTCGCGCGAATTGGGTGCAGCATGGAAACGGTCTTACTGACAGCCACAGTTTCCTGAAGCCTTTCTGGCCTTTGAAGCTGGGAACAGCCTGAATGCACAGGCTTCAAAGGCACTGAGACCAGAAGGCAAATATAAAGACACTAAATATTCTTGATGACATTTTGTATTTCAAGAGCATCTCTTGACTTCATTGGGATGGGGGGAAGCATGGGAGTGTCCAGTCCGGGATTTGAAGCAGCCGGAACTGGCAATCAGGCACAGGCATGTACCCAGCTAGTAGGGCAGCTGACAAGGCTGCAGTCCCCTCTGCCAGTGATTGACAGATCCCATGGTTACACCATGGCAGGTTGTTCCCAGCCTTGCTGTGTCCAGTTCTGCAGGTGCAGAGTCCAATCCTGGCTCCTCCCAAAACTTCACACAATCTCTGGTGGCAGACACATGAAGACATAGGCTGGCACTTCAGAAATGCATCCTTTGCTCCTGCTAGTGGCACAAGCTGTCTGCTCGTAGTCCTTTGTAACAATCTCTCTGTACTTCTGGTCCCCTCCTATGCAGTTATAGAATCATAGAATCATTTTGGTTGGAAGAGACCCTCAGGATTATTGAGTCCAACCATAACCTCACTCTAGCACTAAACCATGTTCCTAGGAAACCTCATCTAAATGTCTTTTAAACACCTCCAGGGATGGTGACAACCACTTCCCTGGGCAGCCTGTTCCAATGCCTGACAACCCTTTCTGTGAAGATTTTTTTCCTAATATCCAATCTGAATCTCCCCTGGTACAACTTGAGGCCATTTCTTCTCATTCTATCACTTGCTACTTGGGACAAGAGACCAACACCCTCCATGCTACAACCTCCTTTCAGATAGTTGTAAACAGCGATCAGGTCTCCCCTCAGCCTCCTCTTCTCCAGGCTAAACAGCCCCAGTTCCAATTATCTCTGCTGTCTGCTGCCCAAAGCCACCTGCCTTTCCACTCATGATTTGTGTGAGAAATGTCTCTTCTTTCATGTACCTGAGGGGCCCTGCACCAGAGTTTGCACATCGAGGGCTGAGGCTGCAAGCAGTCTCTCTCTCACACATGCACGCCATGGATCGCACACATGTTCAAGAGATGGGAGAAGGAGGAAGCGGCACCCCAGGCTATCCCAAAGTGTCCTGTGCAGTCCATCAGCTGACTGCCTTGGCAGAGCCATGGAACAGGTCAGCTGGGGAACCCGTGTACGTCAGAAATGGAGTTTTTTGTCCAAGCTGCCTTCTGAACACCTCCAGCAGAAACCTGCATCATTTGCTACACACCGGAAGGTGTCATTTAAGAGTGCTGGAGAAAAAAAACCTGCATCAGAGTCACAGACAGGTAAATCAAATAATAGACTTAGAATGTGTTCATGTTATCTATTCTTATACTCACATTATACACCACATCTTTTGAGGCTGCCTTTAGTTTTGTATCTCCCTGATCAGACAAAAAATAGCCATGTAACACCATTTTCCTCAAACACAAACAAAACAAAGCAGGAAAACTAATGTGCCCTAATATGGAACGCACCAAGGCAAGAATAAATAAGCATCTTTATGAACAAAGAGAAATCCATGTGTCTCAGAGGAGGGTCCATGTCACCAGGTGAAGATGGGGTACTCACTTCCATCACTGGACAAGGCAAGGGTTGCTTAGCATGTTGGGGGTACTGGCAGTATTTTCCTTCACCCTGTCCCACAGCAACTGGTTCAGCGTGGGTATGTTCCACACTCTTTTCCCAGTATTTCTGGACACAGTATTTACTGGTACAGCATCTGACAGAGAGATCAGGAAAACCGACCATGAGCATGACACACTCCTTGATCTGCTGCCTGCCGCACACAGTCAAGCTGGATGGCTCCTCATCCAGGTGTGAGGGAACCACCCTGAAGTAGAAAAGCCTCCAGGCAAGCCTGGGGTCCCACTTTTAGAGCTGCTCTGTGGATGGACAATAAATCAGGTCCTGAGGGCAGTCTCAGGGCACTTCTCAGAACTGATATTTCCCTGGCCCGTGACCGTACTCGTGTCAGGTGAATAGCATTGTACCCCAAATTTTTAAGGCATATAAACACCATCTTTGCTACCAGCAAGGCAGTATTTCCTCCTGTAACAATGTTGTTTTCCAGTCTACCTAGATCTTCAATTTCTCTTGCTCTCTTACCCCAAAGCAAAACACATTTATCACCACAGATGCGAAACCCACCAGCTGTCCTGCAGTTATCTGGGTTGCAACGCTGCAAAACCTCCTGCCTTTGCAGCATCCCCCCCTCCGTACACTTTAATCTTCCCTCGGGTGTTCGCCAAGGTCCAGCCGCCCACAGAGGGCACCACTCGTAAATGTAACCGAGCGAATGCGCCGTCACTTTATGTCACATCAGCGCTCAGAAGGCTGCGGCTTCCACCCAGAGCGAATTCAAATGCTTCACGCATATTATTCCTGTCATCTCTAAGAAGCAAGGGAGCAGCAGGCTGATGCTGCACAAAAGAATACGTTTGTATAGTGCACACTGTGCTTCTGCAGTCACGCTGATGTCATGCAAGGCTTCCCACTTTGTAATCGCAGTGGAAAGTCTCTAGCACCTGAGAGCTGAAGCACATCAGTTCAGTGACATAAGGAAAGAGAATGGGACCTCCAAAGGTATTTGTTATTTCAATATGCTGCTGTGCATGACACTTTGTCTTGGGTAAGAATGAGGAAAGCCATGCTCTTCTTTGTCCACAACACACGGATCATAGGCAATGCTTGTCACGCACTCTTAAATGTTAAAGCCAAGTTTCCAGTTAGACCCTTTGCTACTCCAGAGAGCAGAATATTTTTCTAAAGTCTGCAGTTCAGGGATAGGGAGATAAGGGCTATAAATATCAGAGACACTGACCTCAGTGATGGGAATTTTATCGCTAGGCTACCTTGGGTGTCAGGATTTCAACCTGTAATTTCTAAGAAAGGATCCAGTTCTAGTCTGCTGAGCCTGACATTATATATACAGAGATGCAAGTGCAGGTTTATGTGAACACCTATCAACAGGCTAAAAATCTACGGCCTTCTTACCCACCTACCTCATTTTAAGTGATGCAAAACACCTCAGCTATGTACAATGTATGCATGCAGAACAGAGAAGCCAAAAAGGGAAGAAAAATATCTGCCTACCTTGTATCCCACTTCTGTGCTGCCTGCATTGCTCGGCATGCTCCAAGGGGACATGCAGGAATGTACTCAAGGAGGGGGACAGCTTACAGGACAGCAAAGAAAGTACTTTGTGCTTCCATCTCACTAAGGAAATTGCTGAGCTGTTGCTTCTTTAAATATCAGACTCATAGTTAAGCTGAAATTAAGTTTTACTCTTCGTTCAGTCCTCCCTCCTAAGTGTGCCTCAACTTCTACTTTAGTTTTTATGCAGCTGAATGTGCAGAAAAATAGCACCTAGAATTTGCCTTCAATCCAAGGGGGTGATGGTCATGGTGTCTTTTTGGTATTCCTGTATTTAAAATACAACCTCTGTTAATCCAGTACAATCTACTTTTAAAATTTCTGATAGTCCCCTATTTCTCTTTTACAAACCATCAAGATTGTTTGTGTTCAGAATCTCCGTAAGAGCACCAGCTCCTCAGCTTTTTGCAGCACAAGGACCCCAGACAGGGATTAGAAACTACTAACATGTTGGTAATCACAGTAATGGATTTTAATCACTGAAGCAGTCCCTCAAGTTACAGTATTCCAAGTAGAGACAAAGTAATGCAAAGCTAGTACTTGAGCTCCCAACATCACACTTTTATGACCTGAATGTCTACTTTGGCTCTTAGAGTTACATACTCCTGTGCAAAGTAGATGCATGCTACTAGCACGAGTCTCCTCTAAATAGTATTGGCTGTTTGCAGTCTCTCTATAAAACCAAATTTTCTCCCTCTGAGAAGAAGAAAAGGAGAGAAATACTTAGTACAAAGGATTGAAAAAGGTAGTACCAAAGCTAATATCCTTTTTTCAAAGGAATATTTTACAGCTATTTAAATCCACACTGTGTTAGCTTTGCAGGGCTGCACATTTGTCTAAGTAAGCTGCCCAGTCCACAGTAACACAGTACAGCAAATACTTTTGACAATTTATTTCCTCCCTCAACTTTAAGACTAATTCAACCAGCAAGTTTCCCTGCAAATGCAACATTTAAAAAGTACTATTTCATTTTTAATTTGTGTAACATATCATATTAAAACCACATGACCAGTTGTCATTGAAGCCCAGGGTTCCTGTTTTCAGGGAGAAGTTCAGGCTGAGAAGACAACGTGACAGCAGAGTAAGAGTTTGCTCACTGGCCCTGACTAATCCATCACATTGTAGAAGCTGAAACTACAACAGAAGTTGATGGCATTATAGTTAAGCAACTTCCACTTACATGAAACACTAGAAAAGAAACCCCACAGATAATATCTGTCCTCTCTTGAAGGCACAGCTGGGGAAGGGCTGCAGAGCAGCACACGGACTGTGCAGGCAGATCTCCAGGAGCAAAGTAGCAGATACAAACCTGAAACCCCCATCAAGTCCATTTATTTTCCAGAGCAGGTACTAAAGCCAACCTGATGGAAACATGGGCCTTCTGCGGTGTTGCTGAAGCCTGGAGTTGATATGCATTAGGCTGGCTCTGCCAACACTTGTACAGACACAGCCTGGCTTCAGCGCACAGGATCCCACATCCAGCAGCACCCAAACCGCCATCCTCCCCAGGGATGCACCCTGGCTCCCTGCCATGAGCAACAGGGCTGGTGCAGCCAGACCTCGAGGGAAATGCTGGATGCCCAAGATGCGAGTGAGGCTGGTGTCAACAAGGAGAAAACATAAATGAGGACAAGTAAGGATCAGCCAAGTTAAGGACAAAACTTCCACAAAAATGAATGGGGTTCACCTTGTCTCTGTTTCAGCAGGAGCAGGCTGTAAAGCCCAGCTTGTCTGTAAAATCCAGCAGATGAGAAGTGGGCTTGTTCAGCTTTGAGAAAAAAAAGGCTTAGGGGAGACACCTCATCACCTTGTTCCAATATTGAAAGGGTGGCTACAAAGAAGATGGAGACTCCCTTTTTTCAGGGAGTTAAATGGAAAAGACAAGGGGTAATGGGTAGAAGTTCCTGCTGAGGAGATTCTGACTGGACACAAGAGGGAAATTTTTCACAATGAGAACAATCAGCCATTGGAATAATCTCCCCTGGTGGATTTCCCAGCATTGGACACTTTTAAGATTCAGCTGGACAGGGTGCTGGGCCATCTTGTGTAGACTGTGCTCTTGCCAAGAAAGGTTGGACCAGATGATCCTTGTGGCTACTTCCAACCTGGTATTCTATGATCTCACCTCACAAGTGTGAGGAATCTCACACTTGCTCACCCATTTTCACATTAGATGTATGTGATTAATAACGCCAGGAGGTGACACAAAGCAATTTGTTTATTCAGATCAACCTTCCAATCCCACTTCACTTTCAAAATAAATTACCAAATAAACTCTTCCATGAACTATGCTCTAAATCATGAGGTGGTCACAAAACAAAAACTTCCCATCAGAGAAATTTTTTTTGAACCTCTTTTGGTTTCACCAACTTGTTTCTTCCCAAAATGTTAGGATACTGCAAAATTTTAATCTGACACAAATATCAGAATGCAGCAACCAGCAGATACTTTGCTCAATCACATGTCAGTTAAATGATCATAAAGCAATACCAGTACTTTAACAAGGGAATTAAGGGCTGGACTTGATGATCTCTGAGGTCTTTTCCAACCCAGTCAATTCTGTGATTCCGTGAATTGCTTCTACAAAATCCTGATAAAAACATTCCTGGAAAAGAGTAATTTTAAAAAATGTTTTAGTTGGTTTTGATGTGTCATACCAGCCTGTTTTATTGGGGTAAGTGGATTTAAAAAAAGAACAAAGAAATAAAACCTGACGCAGCATTTAGCAGCAGGTTATCTCAATGCACAATAAGCTCTTAGAAATTGAGCCTCAAAACATCCCTCTAAGCCAAGGGCTTTATAAGCAGGGAAACTTGCATCAACAGGCTAAGTCACACGTCAAGATCATACAGGACCCAAGTCTTGACTCTTGTGATGATCATATCACAACACAATATTTTGCAGATAATGACTTATTATGACTATGATAATTACTGTTCAGATTTCATAGTGTTATCCTGCTGAAATGTAACCCCTCACAAGATGGGATGTTTTTGAGTAGAACAGTCTGACCCATTACAAACCTTTTTCAGATTTAACCCCTAACTGTGAGCTTAAAATACTAAACCCACATGGCTCCCCAGTTATTTTGATGCTGAAAAAATGGAAGCACTGCATCACTCTAAAACTGCAAAGTAAGGCTGATGTAGCAATGAGCACCAGCTGCGTCATTAGAGAAGCACAACTCTACACATCACAGGGTGTATGTTCCTTCTTTTACTCTAAAGGTTTGAGGTTTGTTTGTTTCGCTTTTACTTGGCTTTAGATTTTGGCCAAGCCAGTTGCCAGTGTTCCCAGACACCTATTCCCAAGGGACTTGTCTCGCCCTCATTACCAGCAGGTGTCATGGTGAAGGATGAGAAATACTCTTGCTGCCAAGTTCAGGCTGCAGTCCCTGCTCTGAGGATTGCCAGGGAAAGCCCTGCTCCCTCTACTTCTTGCCAGGGCAGAAGTCAGTGCCAGCACCTTGAGCAACCCCATGTCCCTAAGTTTTCTACTTGCACCATCTTTCTCCATAGCCAAGAGATGAAAAGCTTCTCCTGCCAGCTGCCCACAGCACCAGGCTACCAGGCAGCTGGTCTAATTGTTTACTAGCCACTACCTGGCCCTCTAATCACAAGATTATTGATTAATAATTGTATATTACTGTAAAAGAGCAAAAATGCCTGTGTAAAAAAGTTTAAATATATAAAAACACTTCATAAAAATATTTATTTAAAAAATCAAAATGCCCCATGAGCCTGTAAACGTTGCCTGTAAAAATCTCTCTTAACTGGAATAATTTGGAATACAGTCATTCAGGCTCTTTTCTGCCCTGTCCAGTAAAATTTTAAGAAAACTAATACAAATGCCACTTGTATTCTACTTCAACATTCATCCCACCCGTTTCTATTCTTCTTTGTTTGTTTCCAATGTGACAGTTCAATTTCCAAATGTCAGCAATTTTCTTTGGAGGCATCATTTGTCTTTGTTTTTGATAGAGTTCTTCATGGCCTGATTCTGAGGCTTTCTCATGGAGTGGGTTTGAGGTCTGATCGGTAACACGAGCAACACCAGGATGCTTAGAATGTGCATGTGAAAATACATTGACCTGGAAACAAAAGCAGAAAGAGAATGTTATATTTTTGTTGCTAATAACATGAATTGTGCAACCTCAGTAAGTCCATGCAGAATTTTATGCTAAGTGATAAATGAGGACAGTATGAACCTGACCTAGAAAGCACAAAAATACACCCCTGAATTTCACACAGCCTATGCATGTAGCATCCACTGGCATCAATGAAAATGTTGCCATGGATGTTAATGTTAAGGCAAAGACTTACTCAGCCCATCTCTCTTTTAATGTTAGAATATACACGGCTACATTCTGAAGAAACATCCTACATGCTTAGGACATTAAAGTTGCACAAGTTTAAAAAACAAAACAAAAGACAACAAAACCACATACACACAAATTATTCCAAGTGCTGTGTTGAGATCTGAAATAAATCAAAACACTCAACTTTTAGCTGGGGAAGGTCAGGTAGTGATGTTTACAGCAGGGTTGTGTTTTTGAAGGCAACTACTCAAAGGTATCTTAATTTGATATCTTATTAAATATCAAATATTTTTATTTCAAATAATTTGGTAAACACAAGATTGAACAGAAATAAAAAATACTTAAACCTATTACATGAGGCTCTGGCAACTTGGGGAGGACTACATCTGGGAAAAGTATGGTCCAGCTCTTAACAACAGAGATGCACCTTTCTATGGCCTCATTTATGCTTCTTAGCATAGTTCTAATATTTTGTAAGGTGGTTAAGACCACTGCCAGGTGTGCAGTGCTCCAAACTTCTTTGATTAACAGTTTCTAAACTTAAGTATTAACTATATTCTAGGGCAAAGAATATTAAGGTGATGAGCCATCTTGGGGCAAGGGCTGAAAATAATTTTCTTTGTTCAGAACCTTGGTAAAAGTAACATTTCTGAATTCATGGATGCTGGCATAGCACTAGCAAGTTCTTTATACATATTTATTTCTGTAGTTTTGATGTCAGCAATGTAATCTCACAGAATTATATTAATATTTACTACATGGAATGACCTATTGTAGCACAAAAGGAACCAACTTCACTTAAGGGGTAAATTTATAAACTGGTTTAATATTTTAGTCTTTTCTCTCCTTTTTTTTTTGTTCTGACTGCTGTTTGCTACTTTTGTCTTTAATTATAGAAAAATCAGATGTTAACAAGGTAGTTGGGAATGCACCTTACTGAAACTAAGAAAGATTTGGAGTAATTTTTGTACAGTACATTTTCTGTGTTGAAATAAAGTGTTTTAAGAAACAAGAATAGAAAATGTCAAAATTCAACCCCTTTTGAACAGCCTTACTGACAGCAGCTATCCTGACTACCAGTTCTTTATTTTATGTTATAGAGGAATGAATCATCTTTTGTCTTAACCAAAATCTGTTATTCTGTGTTGAAAGTTAACTGAAGAATGAAAGAAAAGTAAAGCAATGTAGTCCAGTCTTCCTTTCCAAATTATTTTCTCAATTTCTCTATTTCAATTTATTTTTATTAGAGTATATCCCATATAGTCCACTACACCAGTGTTTTCTTATTTTTAAGGAACCTAAGGAAGTATTCACTTCTTATGGAAGTATTCAAAAAGAGAAGCATACACATTTCAAGAGGTAATACTCTACCAAGCAACCTCCTTATCTCCTGCTGACCCATCACATCTCCTGTTCTACACACTTGGCAGCTGGAATCTTGGTCTTTTCTCATCGAGACCTTCCTACTGCTAACTCACATTATTCTTAACCTCTCCAGCCTTGGCCACTGTTAATGGCTCAGACTTGACTGTTTTGAAAAAGGGAACCAAATACACAAAGTCATATAAGGACACAGAAAGACTGAGAAGCAGAAGTGAAGTGCTCTGCCTTAGCATTATTATTATTATCATTTCAACAAGTTATAGAAGCGAAAAATCACCCCTTACAGATTATTAAACATCCTGTTTGGACTCCTTTCAAATGTGATGAAATGTCAACTGCTTTTCAGAGTGGTTTGGGTTGTTTAACAAAAGCCTGTGCCATTCTGGAGAGTAATAGTCAAGAAGAGAGAACTTACTTGTAAAACTTAATCGTGGGCTCAACAGCCAGCATAACAAATGGCGCAACAGTATAGCACACGGCCAGTTGAGTGACAATCCAGGTAGCAACATCATAGGCTATCTTGAGAGGCACTGACGAGAGGAAGTAATGTCTGCAATTGTTTCTTACCTGCAGGTCATGGAAAAGTACACAGAAGATTATGTAAATCCATTTCTTAGGCAAAGTCATGTGGACGCATTGCAGTGGATGACGCTCCACTTATCATCACCACTAGTACAGAAAAGCTTATACTCTGGTTAGAAAGCCCTGAGAGTAAGAAGACAGAAGTGTACTGACTGGCATCTCCAAGATCCCACAGTCAATGAGCAGCAAATAGAGAAGTGTCCCCCAAGCCAAGAGGGCCAACTGGCAGCCAAGAGGGCCAACCATGTCCTGGGTGCATCAAGCACAGCATTGCCAGCCAGGCGAGGGAGGTGATTGTCCTGCTCTGCTCTGCACTGGTGCAGCCTCACCTGGAGCACTGTGTACAGTTCTGGATAAAAAAGATATAAAGCTACTGGAGAGTGTCCAGAAGAGGGCTACAAAGTTGGTGAAGGGTTTGGAGGGTAAGCCATATGAGGAGCAGCTAAAGTCACTGGGTTTGTTCACCCTGGAGAAGAGGAGACTGAGGGGAGACCTCATGGGTCTACAGCTTCCTCGCAAGGAGAGGAGGAGGGGCAGGCGCTGATCTCTTCTCTTTAGTGACCAATGACAGAATCTGAGGAAATGGCAGGAAGATGTGCCAGGGGAGGTTTAGGTTGGACATTAGGAAAAGGTTCTTCACCCAGAGGGTGGTGGAGCACTGGAACAGGCTCCCCAGGGAGGTGTCATGGCCCCAAGCCTGACAGTGTTCAAGAAGAGACTAGACAACACCCTCAGACACATGGTGTGAACAGTGGGGTTGTCATATACAGGGACAAGAGTTGGACCCGATGATCCTTGCGGGTCCTTTCCAGCTCAGGACATTCTGTGATTCTAATCATGGGAGCAGACTCTCAATCCTGGGTATCTGGCACAGTATCTTCGAAGAGGAGAGCTGGTATGACTTGATCTTCCTCTCTCCTGGTTTTAATTTATTTATGGTTATCAATCGTGAAACAAAGTTACTTTAATGAATAAATATGTGTTTCTACCTGCAAGCGTTTGCTCCCTAGAGATTTTGGTTTATCTCGACATCTATGAAATCCTCATAAATGAGAAGCAAAGCACATGTTAAGACTGCATGTTCAGCAACCTGCTCTAGCCACAGCAGCTAATACTGATCACTAGCTTAATTCATCCTTCAGATTGACCTGGTTATTTATCCATAGTCAAAGTCTGAAAGACAACAATGGTGCTTCCTAACCCTGCACAACAGGTTGGTTCAGCCTGAAAGATCAGCAGTAACAAAGTGAGAGACATAAAACTTGTTCACTCTCTGGTGATTCCACCCAAGATTAGGCTCATAAACATGGAGATCAGTTTACTGCATCAGTTGCATCTACATTAAACAGTTAAAGTTCAAGCTAGCCGTCCACCCACAACAGCTTCTTGTGAAACATTGTGTCCAGAGCTGATTACATGCCAGCATATAGAAAACATGACCTAGCAGAAGTCTGGACTCAAGCTTAACCTTGAATCCCAAACTAATCTGACATAGCTGGTGGTACTTCTAACCATATACACACAAGCAACATTTCCTCTGGCAGCCAGGACAGCATTGCAGCATGTGCAGAACTGAGCTGGTTATAACTGCTGGGGGTACTTTGTAATTAGCATCAATACAAAACAAAGTTTCAGTGAACCTAAAGTTCACAAAGGCATGAAAGAGAGCTCACAACAGGGACAAGCTGCTTGACCATGTCAGGGTGGTTCCCACAGTTGACAGCTGGATAGTATCTAGCATGGGTCTTAGAAGAGAACAACAAAAGGTACATACTGCTCTGGCTGCAAGTGTGATTAGGATTCCAGTAAGAAACGTAAAATAATATCCAGGATAGATACCATGCCACAGGGCCGAGAGGATAAACGTTAGAGCCGTAGGGTACCAGGGAGCTCTGTCATAGCAGACACTGCAAAGACAAAAACAAAATAAGAAGAACCTGAACACAACTGAACAATGGAGACTGCACTTAAATCTCTTTCTGTTTTTAAGGTCTCATTCTGTTGTCTTAATGGTCTTATCTTTCGTCAGTTACAGACAAGGGCATGAGACACTCTTGTTTATATGGAGCATTAGATGGGGAGAGGAAACATGCTTTTAGGCACTAGGTGTCCAAAGAGCATCTGTACAAATATTCCTGGTGCTCATAGTGTTAGAAAAAAAAAAAAAAAAAGGGAGGGGAAAGGGCAGGTGAGACCTCTCTTTCAACTTTATATCTCTATCTCGAATCACATACTGCACTTCAAAACTCCGATGGCAGATCAAGAGCAAGTCGAAGGACAGAGACGTGGCCCCACCATTCACTGGTGAACAGAAGCACTTTTAGGCACTGTTAGCTGGCAGATGCTGGGAACAACAGGGAGTGTCATACGCTGTTGCAAAGCAGGGGATTCCTGCTAACTTCAGCACCCTGAAATCTTACTCCAAAGACATCAGCTAATGACACTGGTTCAAGAACACAACTATTTAGCTATCTGAGGTTTAACTGAAAAGAAAAAAGTCAAGATAATGCACTTCTTAGCAGCAACATCCTTTTAATCATGAAAAATAGTAGACATTGACTTGTATGATGTATATATTTAACAACAAAAATAGCTATGATAACTACAATAAATCCGTGCTTGTATTTCAGATCTTACATTGACTGTACGCTGAAGCTTTAATCATGCCAAAAGGCGTAAGAAATAACAGGAGACAGGTCAATCTACAAAACCTGGATTTATGCTAGTATTTCTAAGTGTCTTAACAGTCACAGGTTAAAATCAGATCTTCTCAGTGCTGCAAGTCTCTTCTTCATATCCTTAACAGGGACCCTCTAAGCAACCATCTTCTGATAACTCCAAACCATACTGCATTGGGACTCTGAAGATTTCAAATTCTCTCCAGTTCTAGCTGAACTGGATCCCAGTGGCACAAGGCTTGCATCCAGTGATAGTACACACGGAAAACATAACATAGCAAAGTGCAACCATACAGCAAGAATAACAGAGGCAAACAGAAGCCCAAAAGATGCCATCAAAATGCTATTACATTTTATTATGGAAGATTCTGAACAGTTTGTTTATAGCTTTGCTGCTCATATACAAAATGTGGGCATTTTAAATTTGCAGCAATAAAACATTACAGCACCAAATACACTTGTATTCCACCAACTGTTGCAGACACAGGAAACAAAGACACACAAGAAGCTATACACTGATGAGATTCAACAGTCACTCTTTTTCCAGGCCATCTAGAGTTGTTGGGTCTTACAAGCACATTACTGTTTCACTATTCTTACCGTTTTAGCCAGGCAGCTGTCTGAATATTCCAGTTTTCAATGTACATTTTAAAACTTGTTGCAGTCTAAGAAAGAAGTTCACATGAAAGGTTAGCAATGAAACTTGTAAATTAATACTTTCATTTTAAATTAGAGAGGAGATACACAGAAAATATTAATGCCAGTAGCTACCTGTTGTGAAGACTGTGCCACAGTCGTCCATGGTTACACTAATATGTTTTGGGAGGGACATTAACTAGGGTGACTGGTCACTGCTAACACTTGGCATTTGCTGTAAAATCTCCTTTTGTTTTGTAAAATTAAATACTATGTTTGGTTATTTTTAAAATAATGGAAAATCTGAAGAACTTTCTTGTTTTAGATGCTTGGCCTTCCCTTCCATTCATAAACAGCTTCATTTTTCGGAAAAGATGTCTTGCCACCCATTATACAGCCTGGACTTCCCTAGAGCGCTATGAAAACAAAGTATTACCAAAAAACCTTAAAGAAATGCATAATTATTTGGAGAAGGAAGGGGGAAGACTAAAAAACAGAGACCAAAAAAAATTAGGATTAAATTTAGAAGCCAATTCTCAGCCCACTTTCCAGCTTGAGAAACCAGAGTAGACTCCAGGGTCCTGGGAGAACCACCTGTACTTCCTCACATCATCAGTTCTACCAGCTTTAAGGGACTGCTAGACCCCATTCAGCATCAGTTTGCCTAATCCAGATGAACTTCACCTCTAGTAGTTTCCCATCCTTGCTCCCCTTTGGTTCCTCGCTTGCTGACAGAAACCTTCAAGGACCTCCTCACCAAGCGGGGACATGATTCAGTGACACCGCATTGTTTTCACATATCAGCCGAAAGAAAGGGCACACTGAAAAGATGGACCAAAGGCAAAGGTGTCCAAGGGGAATATGCATTTTTACACCTCCACACAGAATCCTGAAAGTTAGCACTCCATCCTCTGCGTCTAAAGCGTTAAAATGATTAGCAATTCCCAGTGCAGCACTGCCACATTTTAATAGCATTACTGCACCAAGAGAAGCCAAGAAAAATATAATTTCTCTTCCAAGTAATATTGTCACTCTCTTTTGGCCTCCTCGAAGTTCCCCTGTTACATTAACAAGAGAGAAAGTAGTAATTGGCTGTCAAAACATGCACACTGCCAAGGCTTTCTTCAAGTCCCCCACATGCGTTTAGTTCCTGTCACATTTTAATGCCCTCACAACTCCTGCCATGTGCTTATCTTTACTACAGATCAGGCCATTTCTTAGCCAGATTCAGCACTCAGGTTCCCTACTCTTAAGCAATTTTACCTATGTAGGTGGATATACCTGCTTAAAATGCACTGCACAATGACACTTACATTCAATTCCCAGAATTGTTGTTGGGTATAAAGTGCGAGTTCAAGGCTTACGTGAAGTAATGGCCTCTGTAGCCTCTCTTTTCGTCTTTGCACATGTGATCTAATCAATGGAGAGCACTCTGTTCTATGATCCTGGAAATAATTTCTCCACTCTGATCTCTATTTCCCATGTAACCAGTAAAGAAAAAAAGTTTCAAGGGTCCTTACAGTTCGGTGCGTAGAGAGGAGCAAAGGCTCCTGTTTCCTTAATTTGGCTTAAGAGTATTGCCTGCACTTTGCTTTCCTCCTTCAAGTAGAAACTGCCTCAGCCCATCAAGGAAGGAATCACCTCCTGCCCCCAAACCAAATCAGATATTGATTCATGATCTTAGAGCGGTATCTAGGGTGTTACTGTCATTGAGGAGTATAAACCACTATGGACAGTGTATTCTGTACCACTCAAGGAGAGATGTATAATGAGGATTAATTATGGTAAAAAAGCCCACCATCACCACCACCACAAAAAAAAAAAAAAAAGAAACACAGAGAAAGGAAGTTGAGAAAGGGAAAACACATAATGATATGTCCAGCTTTGGCATCTTTCAATGTTTTTCAATGAAGAATTATAGGGGCTCTTTCCTTTTTGAGCAGAGCTATTAAAGCACATTCGCTTAGTCACAGATCATTCAGCAATAAAGCAGTCAACTTGTTTTCATCTGCTTTTCCTTTTAAAATCATAACTACAGAATTACAGGGAGAAGCTCCTCCTACTTCTACAGAAAAGAAGCCTTTAGAAAGCAGTCTCAGACACATAAACATTTTCACATCCCACTGGCATTCACAAAACATTATTCAGGGCAAACAAACTACATTGGCCATCTTTCGTGCTAGAGAAACAAACATAAATAGCTTACAAAAGACTAATAGATGTCAAAAGCATCCTGCAGTCACAAGAAACATGTGTGACAGATGTTTTGAGAAACAGTGCGGCTTGCTGGATGGAGCTGTAGATCAGCAGCCGTCTAAGCTCTATGTGGCCCGGCCAGTTCCCATGCAGGTTGCTCAGTTTGTGCCTGTGATCTCTCTGACCTTTGCTTTTCTCCACTTACCAGAGGCACTCCAGCACGTGCAGGGACCCAGCCCTTGCAAGTGTCGTGGCAGCCTCTTTCACTGCTGCCACCCATCTCAACTGGGTTACAAAAGTGGAAGCCTGCTAGAAGTAAATAAACAGAATACACTACAGATGGTGGAGAATCATAGCTGTGAGCAGTTTATTGGCCTGCTGAACTCAACCACAATCTACTCTAATTGACTGCTCATTTATTAAACATCTGATTAATCATTTATTAACCCTCTATAAACTATTTAGAAATGCAACTTGAATACAGAGTGTGACGAAGGCTGTGGGACAGATGCTTCTTATCTGCCCAACAAATAAAATACAAAACCTCTCCATGTCAAAGAGGTGTGGCCTGATGGCATCGACCTATTTTCCTTCCAGCAAAGCTTCTCCTCATTATCATGCCCATTTGTCTATAATTACACAAATGCAGCCACTCCTTTAACTCACCTCAATGTTCCAGATATTTAAATTGGACAACAGGTCCCAGCGGAAAATGCCCTTCTCATCAACTCCACTGAATCCATAACCAGCTGCATTATTGACTGCATCTGCTACAACATCAAATCAAAACAGGTCAAATCAGACTGCTAGAGGAGCCGTGTTTTCTTACAAGTCAGTATGACACTAAACACACAATTAAGTCGGTTTTATAGCAATTAGCATTCTCTCCTCCAAAGAGAAGCTTCCTCTTGGCAAAGGGACACTGCTATAAGGTGACACAAGAGTCATTTCCTCAAGAGGAAAGACTATCTACTCTTTGGGCAGAAGGAATAAGATAATAAAATAAAAATAAGACAGCAATAGATAAAAATCACTTTTCCCTGTATGTTGCCTTTATTATCAATCTGAGATAGATGTATATGAGATGCCACAAAATCAATTAGCATACTTGGATGTCACAGCATTTTCCAGAGTTCAGGAAAACTTCAGTGTCTCAAAGACACGCTTACCACTTCTATTGAGTACCAACATCGTTGTTTTAATTAAGACTTTCATTCAGACTTCCACAGACAAAACCTTCTGCTAATCCTGTTGCTCAGTGCCTCCCTAAGTACCTCATCATCTCTACAAATCAAATATTGAGTAACTCCAGTTACAGACTTAGCTACTTTAAGTGCAAATAAAAGCTTGGGTAACGGTAGGCATTTCACATGCTGCAATTGTTGCTCTTTCTCAGGGCACCAGTCAGCTGCCTCCTTGCTCAGCCTTGCCTGGGAGCCCTCTCATCACTGGGTCTCAAAATCCTACTTTTAACATGCCCCTGCGGGAAATCCCCTCTCAGAGCACTAAGAAAACAGGAGGGACTCATTATCTCTCGATCATTAGGAGCAGTCAACACCAAGGATTATTGGAAGCAAAAGGAAAGTGAAAATACAGGTAAGGCTTTTCCTTCTAGATCATTTAGAAAATACAAGCCTGGTTAAGTTACACTTTTAAAAGGTAAGCATTTCTTTCCCAAAAATGAAAACTGACTTTGCTTTGTAAGTGCTATGAAGACAGGCACAAACACATGATGGAATTCTAAAACCTGGGAGAGAACATACGTTAAAGCAACAAGACTAATAATAAATAAATAAATGAACAACCTTCTCTAACCTAAAATTTTCCCTGGCTCTTTCCATCTCAATGACACTCTTCTCAGTTTGAGGTGCATGCATTGCTGGCTGGGTTTTCAGGATCTCCCCTACACACAGACTTGTAATACCAGCAAAAAAATTCAGTCTCCCAATTTTCAGCCTGGCTTAAAGTGATTTGACTCCTCACACATGGATGGGAAAGGTGCCTTCTAAAAGGAAGAAGGTAAAATACAAAAAGATTATTTTGACCACCAGTCTAGCTGGCTCCCAATAAAAGAAATTTGCCTCTCTCTATAATGAGCCCTCTTCCTTATCTTTTCCTTTTTCTTGCCAAGATTCTTGGTTCCTTCCTAACACCTCCTTCGTTCCCCACTTTCCCCACGGTTCTTCAATCCTTTCTCTTGACCGCTCAAAGCTAACACACACAGGATCACACAGTACCCTGGAGACAAAGCCTAACTTTAGCCCCCCAACAAGAACTACAGCTTTCTAATACAGATGCATGTGCTGAAGATGTCCCACATGAAGAGAGAAGTCTGATGTAAGCGGCAAATTACGAATAAAGCTTTACAGGAGGCAAACCTTTTTTCCTAAGAATTGCCATAAAACTTATTTTTGTACAATTACAAAGTTTTAAGTATGAGGAAATTGTTACATTGTCTTTACTGGCAAGAAGCTGAAAAGCAGATTTCGTTCCAGAGGCAAGAGATGTCAGACAAGCTAAAGGAGATTTTATGAACATTTTTCAAAACTTTTGACATCTCCCCACTTCGATGTGGTCCACTGCCTACAGGAACACATGTACATCTCCCACGGGAACTACAGGTCTAGGGTTTCATTTATTTGTGCTTCCCCACGATGTTTCAGACCCCCTCCCTCATTTATTATCTTATTTATTGCCTACAAAAATAAGTGATGCAGCCAGACTTACCTAAAGTCCACGCAAAGTAATACTTTGGTTTTGCTGCCTGTGTTACAACATACAGGTAACCAAGTCTTGACAAGAAGGGTGTTTTATCAAGAAATTCATTATCAATAATATATGCCATAGGGAAGTTCTTGGTAAGTGTCAAGAATAAAATGAGAGATACTATTGTGATACACAGCTTGTACATCACTGCTCCCTAAAAAAGCACAAACATCAATGAAACATTCATTAGAAACATTTGCTTAAGGGGAAAAAAAAAAGACAGTACTCATAACATACAAACCAAATGCACTTCAAGGACCAATTAAGTTAGCAGTGACAACGTTGATAATTAGTTTAGAAGAGGTAACAAAGGAAAAGCCACAGCTAAAGCTTTGGTTTAATTTGTTTTCCTGAACTTCCTATAGGTAGGTATACAAAGGACAATTAGAAGTCAAAACTGGTGATGAACTTAACATGAGAGTCCTACATCATTTAGAGAAGGTCCTAAAATTAGAAGCAAAAACCCAAACTCTACAACATAAAGGAGAAATCTTCCCTATATGGACTGTCATCTCCTGGAACTAAAGACTGGATTCCTTCTGGAAGACAAAAGCATTGGTATTCAGTACAACAGCTGGCCTTATTGCCTAGCTATCATCCAGAGATCTTGCTAAAAACCACTTGTACAAAAAGCATACATCTTACAGAGCACATATATAGGGTATCTGCTACACCATACTGTTTTCTGTGACCACTCCTTAGCTTTCTATATACTAATACTATCAACAATCAAGTCAGTAGTTAGAAGATAAATTTCAAATACACATCACGAGTAAACTACTTGATACAGTCAGAATTCAAAAGGTAAATCTGGCACTTGGGTACCATGTAAAAACTGACTTATGTTCTCAAAAGACTAATAAAAGTGTAATACAATGTTGAAAAAACAATGCATTTTTTTTTTATCTCAAGTAGTCTTTTTATATCATTTTCATATTCAGGATTAAAGTAACGTGCAATTGTCTTTAAATGCCTATGTTGCAAATTTTCACATTCTCTGCTCAATTGCATCTAACACAATACAGGCTTATTCTGACCTCAGTCAGACTAATGTAAGTCAGAAGTAACACTACTGAAGTCAGTAGAAATACAACCATGTGCAACAGGAATCAGGTATGTTTAGGCACGTTCAGAAGAGACATTTTGCACACACTCACATAGCTGCGCATTCAGTGTCACTTTAAGGTAAAGGAGAGGAATCTACTTCTCATGCTACGTTATCCTGTCTTACAAGCAGGTCATTTTATAGGAAGGTCTTCAGTAATATTAACAAAATATAAAATAATATTAGTGTTAATTGTGTATGAAAAATTACCTTCAAGTCATCTTAAAGCGTGAGAATCTCTTGCAAAGCACCTTTGCAAGCGACAGTTTCTGATTAGTTGTGATTCATGTACTTCTAACATCTCCTGCCCTATGGGTGGGATTTAACTTCTTTTTTTTTTTTTTTCTGACATGTCCTCTTCTGTTTGGAGCTGAACTGCAACTTGTCATTGTCAGAACCTGCAGACCTTTCCCATAGCTGCACAAAGGACACTCATTAACCAATGACCCGTTTTGCAAGCCAAACACATTTGGGGAATTCAAGAGGAAGACACTAGCCCTTCACCCCAACCCTGTGATAGAAACAGCAGCCACTTCAAAGAAAAAAAAGCCTCTGTAATCTTTACTAGAAAGATAACCCAAAAATGTTTTTTCTTCTTAGTTTTTAATTATGAGAAACATGTACAAAGCTGTACTCTCCTGTCTTTCACAATAAATCTTTGCCATTTTAAAACTTACAGTTGGAGAAGGATCAGGAAGTCTGTCATAACCCTTCTGCTTCCAGTTCACTTCTAACAGTTTCATGTGCACATGCCTTCCTTCAATGAAGGCTATATAATCCTTGTAATTGCTGCAAGGCCCAGCTATGATGCTCATAAAATTGAGGAGATAGCTTAAATACTCCAGTAAAGAAGGTCTCGTCCTGTGAAAATCATCCACGCACATCAAAACAAAAGGAAAAAAAAACAAACTAGGTAAAACACAGCAAAGATTTTCACAAATGCTTTTTGTTGTACTCTCTGCCTCAGTCCTCAACTCTCTCCTGCCACCCTCCCCACCAGCTGAAACTTCATTAGATCTGTTTTGGAGAAGATGAAGCGCAGCCTCTCTTATATCCTGGTGATGCCTGGCAGATGGCAGTCAGCACAAGAGTAACAAAGAAGTGCTTAAAATACCGGTGAATGAATGCCACTGATTTGAAAAGTTGCAATCTTATTACTAGAAACATTTTAGTTAAAAACAGTGAGAAATTTAGACACCCACTCTCAAACACATTGACTTGCACATCTTGAACAGGCCAGCGGTACCAGGAGTGAGAAGTTGGTAACAGGTTTTGGACATCTGCCAACTATGTCAGGGGCCTGTATGGGCTGGCACACCACAAGCTGAGTAACACTGGTCTCACCAAGCAATGTGATGCAGTAGCTTGTCTTGTTGTGCAAACCACAGGGTGGGGAGCATTTAGATCAGGACTCTCAGGCCTGAGAGGAGCTCTCACCCACCCTTCAGTTCAGCCTTCAGAAAAATGGGCAATGTGATATGAGGACATAGAGGAAGAGAATGAAGAGGCATTCTGTCCTACTGTGCAAATAAAGGAAGTAATTGCCTGTATTGCATCACAAACGGGAAGAGGAACTAGGGAGAAAACACAAAAATCAAAAGACAGCTGAAGATGAAAGTCAAAGAGAGCCTATTGTGTTCGTTATTTCCATTTTGCAAGTGCAAATCCCACAAGTTGCTTGGAGGGGAGTTTACATTAGATGTAAAATGAAGAAGATCCACTGTCCTTGCTACAGATCAGCAGGATGTAAAACTAAATGATGCATAGGCCTCTCAATACCAGTGTAATTTGTAAAATGTTGGGCTTGCTTTATTTATACAGCAGAAAACACCAACATTTCAATTCTGCACTGAGATACACAGTGCTCTCCACAAATGTGCCAACAGTCACCATCCAGGTAAACGAGGAGTCCCCAGATGAGAAAAGAAACTAGGGCACAGACTTTCCAGACTGTCCAAGACACAGATGGACATGCATAAACCAAATACCACTTAAAATTCTTTCAGACCTAAACATACATTTCTAGCTGAAAAACTAAGCAACAGTTAAACATTTGCTGTTGCCTACTTTTATTCTGAAGCGGAATTAGTTTGAATAAACAGATAGCTTAGCCGGGATTTTCTGCTTTCACCCTGCTGGCTAGATGTTAGTGCCTGAATGATATGTTCTCTGGTGAAATTTCACAGAAAGATGCAGCAAACAATTTGGGGTAAGGGTCATCTTTCTGTTCTGCAAAATTTGGTCCATGATTCGCGCTTTTGTGCTCTACAGTAAGATTAAAAATAAAGTCATTAGTTTCAATGTACATTCTGAACATGGGTGGGTGGAGAGACATGAGCAATGCATGAAGGAATGTACAGAGAATGAGTGAGAAACAAAAGCAGACCAAAACCAGGAGGGAAGACAAAAGGCTGTATTACCAAAGGGGATTTAAAACTCTTCAGTTATGACTTGTCTGCCACTGACACTTAAGCTATTGGCATGTACTTTTCTATTATGAGCTCATCTACTGTACAAGGAAAAAAAAAGTCTGTTTGGTGAGAATTTGACTAGAATTAATCATATGGTCATAAGGGCCTAATGCAGTTAAACATTATGCTGTCAGCTTTAAAGATAGACACAAAGCTACGGGTCACAGAGAAAGTTCTATGAGTCTCCCTACAGGATTTTTGATTTTCGAGAAATCACTCCCGTCTTACTTTTAGAAGATCACAGGTAGACTTTCTGATGGCTCAATCTTCTGCCTTGGAAATGAAGGAAATAATTTCCTTGGCCTTAAACAAACACTTCATGCTGCAAAGTAGTTATGGTTATCTAATTCTGTAATACTAATTATTCTTCTAAAAAAAAAAAAAAAAAAGAAAGAAAGAATTCACCTGCATTCACCTACCTGCTGCACTTGTATTTAGAAAAAAAAAAGGCACTCTAACAATGACCAACATTCTGTATCCCTCTGAACAATGAGAAGACTAATCACATAACTTTAAGGACTATGAGTATTAACATTATGGAGGGAGACAGGAAAAATAAAATTTCAGTCTCCTAAAATTATGGCAAATAAAAGCAGTACTTAATGTGTCAGATTCAAACCAAAATGGACTCTACTATGCAGTGGTTTGCTGATAGAGGAGTATTCTACTTGAAAAAATAACACATCACATATAGGATGAAGACAATAGCCAAAAAAGTCCATATAGTACAGTCCTAGCCTGAATGTAAGAGTTGATTCAGCAAAGACTAGTTTTGTGGAACGTGGAGTATATATTTAAGTCAATGGCACATTGCCAAGTACTTCAGTGTTTTACTGACCAGCATAAGGTGAAAAAGGCAGAAGTTCTGGATTGAAGAAATAAGGAATATAACAGAGAAACTCTTTACATGTAGGGAGAGCACTCATAGCAGCATTATAAAAACGAAAGTGCTCAAGCAGACAGAAAAAGCAGGTAGAACTTGTGCCTTATCGCAGGCTGGGAAGAAGCAGGGAACATTTTTGTGGCTGGGCCAATAAGTTGGTCCTGGCATTGCAAAGGAAAACAAACAAACCAAAAAAAAAAAAAAAAACCACCAAAAAAAACCACTACACCAAGCCCAAACCCTAAACTTCTTTGGAGGAAATGAAACACAAGTTACTAGAGGAATTAAATTCTTACTTTACAGCAAGCCGATTTTGCTCAGCAGTGAGTTCCTCAGCTTGTCGTCCTATTCCTAGAAAGAAAGAAAAGCCATATTAGACCTTTCTGAAAGCCAGACAATGAAACCTATGCACCAAGCCTTATGTTTGCATCCCACAGATAACTTTCTAAAGCCATAAGCTTCAACACAAGCAACAATTGTCACAGGCAGTTGTAATACAGCTCAATTCCTAACTTTTAGGTCACGTACATTCACATTCCATGCTACCTCTTTACCCAGTTCCCTACCTCATTCCCTGTCTCACCATCACTACACTTTGAGGAGAAGCAGCCATAGCATTCCCACAGACACAATGCAACTCGCCATGCCACCAACTGGCAGCGACCCCAGCAGCCTCTGCTAACAGCCCTGGGCTGGAAAAACCTCTGTTCCCAGAAGCCGCTGGCTCATTTAGGCACAAGCCTCCCGCTGGCTCCTTGGTGAGAAATGGAGCATTTCACAGCAGGAGGAGTGGGCAGTGGAAGAGAAACGGGCTCTCAGGAAACAGAAGCTTTGCTGGTGTGAAGGAGCAGCCTGGCTGCCTGCTGCTGGAGCAAGCCTAAACACACACATCAGTAATAATCTGGAATCGTACAAGGTCCAGGCTAGAAGGGTTGACCTCCTGTTGAGCACACAAGACCTTTGGGGCCAAAGATATATACATATTCGCCGTCCTAGGAAAACTACAGAAAAATCTGGTGTGATGGCCAGCGCATAAACAGACATTGCTCATAGCAAATACCTCAAAACCTTGACTCTGAAGCTTTGGCTGTACACACTGTGAGGAATCCCACTGGCTTCAGCAGAACAACTTACCACAGGGTGAGTCACAGCACTTGATGCTGAGTGTTCATATATACATCTTCACAAGACCAGGGGCCTGGCATCAATCAACACTACTGTTTGAAACGTACTGGCCATAATTACCAATATACACACAGAAAACCCATTTCCTAAAAAGACTGCTGATAAGCTGTTCATTCCCATTCTCTTTCTGTTATTTCAGTTTGTAAATACTGGGAGGACGTGAGTTTCAGGGAAACAATTAAGCACTTAATTACTTAAAGGACTGGGTATTTTGTTTGTCTGTTTCCATTTATGGGCAGCTATGTTTAATTTTTAGAAACAGAGATTTGTCACTGATGCTTGAACAGCAAGTTGCCTCTGTTTGCTCAACTGCATCGTATATGCATGTTCACAATGTAATGAACCTTTTCCATCATCATTAATCTGCTGGATTTGTGGTTTGCTTAAAATGCTCCTGCCTCTGCTGTTATCTTTTCCTTTTTGTCTGTTCATTTACCTTCAATATTCTAGATGTGCATCTAGGCTGCATGCCACTGCAGCACGCAGTGGTACCTGAGCTGGCTAGCTTAAATAACAGAAGCAGAAAAGCCTCAGTAACACAAATGTCAGTGACAAGGTCAATTAGCCCACACAGAGCTCCAAGCTGCACCCATTACAGACAGCTAAAAGCATTAGACCCACTTGTGTAAACGTGGCCTGAAAACAATGCCAGACCCTGCAGTCTGTGTTGTGGCCATCACCTAAATTCTGGATGATTACAACTCCATAGAAGGCTACTAATTCAGCCACCCACAGCTTATAACACCATGGGCCTCAGACTATCAGAAGTTCACACTGCAACATCAGAAGACATGAGCAATAACAGCACTGATGACATTTCTAGTCTTTGTGCTGTACTAGACATAGGCATTTCACTGGGAAATAATAGTGTTCTTTGTCACAGCACAGCACAAGACTGAAGGCAAAGTTCTTTTGCTTGCAACTGTGCTTCTCCCTACACTGGCAAAAAGCTGTTGAATTCCGTCTCTCACAACTCATGAAGTGTATCATCACTAAATATATCAGCGATAGGATATTTTTGCTACACTGACATTAAAGGCATGAGTTACATTAATGTATTAAATGCACCTCTTGAGAGCTTAAAGAAAATGCACTGTAGCATCTAAGCAGCAGATACTGTTGCTAGCCAAAATGCAAACTAGGCCCCAAGGAAGTAGAGCCCGCAAAGGGAAGAACAGTTGCCTTTGTTACTGCAAAGACGGTTTGATCATAGAGGACTGATCAGAACTTGAAGTCTTTAGCTTTCCTCCAAAAAGCTTTTTTCTTCTTCATTTGGAATGACTTGCTGAACTACATTCATCCACTCCGTAAATCAATGACAGAATGTGCTGGAATAAAAAGGTTGTCTTCAGGACATGCAAAGAGATTCCTCTTCTTACCATCATGTAACTGGCATGCAAGTGTTGTGATCTTCTGTGTAATTATCATCAGCGGACTGTAACAAAGACAGAACAACAGTTAAACGCCTTATAATTCGTATTATTCCCAACTTCCTTACTGAATGTCTTTATCCCTTTAAAAGGCATAAATGTATTAGCAACGAGTGGAAAACATCCAATTAAAACTAAAGGAGGAAGTCAGGCATAAGACAATTGCCTGGGTTCAAAACAACCCCACAGTAACTTGCACTGGAATTTTTAATTGCTAAGTGCACACAAAGCCTTATTTTATGTCTCCACATCCTGCAGCAATGCAAACTGTAATTCAGCAGAAATCGTGCCACTAGGAAATACCAGCTTCTGCAGTCCACTGGGCTTCCTTTCAGGCAAAGACCAAATTCAAGCCCCAAATGACACAACACTAGAATACAGCAGCACTGCTGTGACATAACTGTGGCTCTCCTTACTGTTAGCCTCCTATTGTCCATCTCCTCAGTGCCCTAAAAAAACAGCAACTCTGCCAATACACACGCTTATTTCCCCACATGAATAGCCCTATCAATTAGGGCTACGTGCAAATACCAGAGTCAGCACAGCAGAGTTTCCCACTTGCTTCTTGGCCATGCAACTGCCTTGCAACAGCCTGTCCAAGATGTCACATTTAACTGGGAGTGTTTGGGCATGTGAGATCTGGAGCATCCCAAAATCATGAGCTAGCTGTAGCTGAGCCACACTTACAGGCTACAACAACCCAGCAGCTTTGAGACCAACATAACAAGCAGCCTAGGAATAGCCATTACATTCAATGGGGCTACTTATATTAATATTTATGTAATCAGCTTTACAGAGCTTCTTAGCCCTGTAGGCAAATGTGAGCTGCTGCAGGTAAGGAATAGAAAAAAGGCAAAACTCAACTTGTTGGCATCAGGAGCTGGTCCCCATGAGGGTAAAGGACATAGCCAGAAGCACTTGGAGGTACATAAGAAGAAAGATGGGGGCAAAACCACGGGGAGAACTAACCAGTCTCTCACAGGCAGAGGTTCCAGGGCTAATTGTGGTCAACAACAGCTTCTAAGGGCTGTGGAGCCCTAATCACAAAACCCTGCACTGAACACCTGTAATCAGGAAGGACCCATGGCAGGCAAAATGAGGGATAAGCACCTGCTAACGCTGCCTCTCCCCACCTCTCTACCACTGGGGACACCAGCACAGGGCACCCAGATCTCAGGAGACCTTCACAACCACTATATCCAGGAGGCTGTAATGGGTGATGAGGATACACCGTGATTTTTAAAGCTTTAATCGTGATGATTATATGTAAAATCAGTTCCACAGAAGAGATTTGTCTTCTCTAAGGATTAATACAATGGATTGTTTCTCGATTCGGTGATAAATTATCAACATAAACCATACAGAGGTTACTGCTTGAACACAAATGTTGTCTTCAATACGGAAATTAAAACCCGAGTTTGTGCACAGGCTATTTACAGAGTTTGACAGGTATATGGAACTTTTTAAAGAGACATAGAAGATTACTCAAAATATTATGGCCATTCATTTCAAACATTGTAATATATTTTCTGGAATCCAATGAAGGAAAAAAGCTGAAGGCTTTTTGGTTTTAGTTTGAGCACTGTATTTTCCCCACTGATTTATCAAAAAAGCAAAAGTTACATTCAATTATATCTCTGATTCATGTTCTGCAGAGATTTCCAAGACATTCTGAATCATCCTCAACTAAAATCGATTTACTGGTTCCAATCAAATGCAAATCCAAAGGCTAAGATAAAGTGTTTGAAATCTGATTATCTCACTATTATAAATCAAACTAATTTTCAAGATCGTTAATACGCTGAACATGGTAAACAAGAATACTGGAAAAACACATTCTTTCATCATAAGTGGTCTTTTTCTTTAATACTAAATATGGCTGATCTTTTTCAAGAGTCTGCATATAATTCTGCATGAGCAGATAACTTGCATTTTCTAGCCAGAAACAGACAACATGTAGTATCAGTCAATTTCTTCATCAGAAACTACTTTTATTGTTTCAGCAGTCTCTACTTGAAATGTCAGTAAAAAAGCTTGCATATAAAACCCAAAACAAGCTTAAGTATACACAGGTCTGGAATACAACCATAACATAAGGATTTGTTCAGCAGCTCTCTTTGGGTCATTCTAATTTTTATTCCAATTCATATTTCAAGAAGAGTTAGTTACAAGCTATTTCCACCATTAACTTCAACATACTATTTCTCAAAATAGATTTTCCCATTCAGACAAAATTTAGCTTTGCTTCAAAGATACACAAACCCCAATCCATAAGCATACAAAAGCAGATTTTTTTAATCCTTAAGAGAGACAGAGGCTGTCAGTGAACCAGCAGTTCTACTGCAATAAACACAGATTTTTATTTTATCAGTGCTTGACCTTTTAGCTTTACGGGTGAGCACTAACACTTGTTACAAATTGGTGCAATTTGCTGCATATGTTTCTTACAGCAAGCACTTTATGCCAATATTGAAGTGGGTAACTTTAAACGTCAGGCTCAGAGCCAAAACCGTGTGCCTTTAAGTGGCCTAAATTTAGACGCTTGTCTTAGAAAATGGGGCCCCCACCATAAGCCAGAGAGAACCAAAACACAAACAGTCCTGATGTGCTGATTAACTGAGAGAAGCAGAAGTGCAGCCTGCACTAAAGTCACACAACATACAAACACAGAGAAGAGAAAGGTTCTCTTCATCTATATTAGGACTCCATCACCTCATTGATGGCGCATAGTAACCCAGCAGAAAAAGTCAGTCTTATGCATTTTAATCAGAAAAGACAGACAGTCTGCCTCCCTCAAACCACAACTCCAGAGGAGACAAACGAGCACAAAAGTGATGTTGCCAACACTATGGGTGGGAGGCAGACCCACAAAGTGCATCTGAGACACTCGCAGTTCTCTCTCCTGCCATTCATCATATTACACATCTGCATATCTCTTCTATTCCCTACTTGGGAAGGTGGAAACCTGCTGTACAGTGGCAACAGGATGACACCCTCTAAATCTTTCACAAGATCAGTATCACTAAACGCTTCACACAAAGGGTAAGCAAGGTTTCAGGTGAACAGGGAGCACCTTCCTCCTCCTTCACCCGTCTACCATTACCACACTGACTTCATCTCACTGGGGGACCAAGCCTTCACTGCAGGACAGGGCAGAGTACAACAAAGCAACAGCAGTGCTGGAGCTCTGGCGTACTCTGGCTCCCCTTTGGGGTGTGGGCCTCCCCTCCCACCTTCTGTACACCACACTTTTCCCACTCCTCCCTGGGGACTCACCAATCTCTCCTCATCATGCACACATACATAGAGCATGTCTAAGACTGCTTTTGTTTCTTCAGAATGAAAAACAGTCCTTTCCCCCATATTTGTAGAGCAATGCATGAGGACACAGGTCCTGCATCAGTATTAAAAATTAGATAAGAAAAATACATTTAATTTAGGGGAAAATGAATATAATCATTTCCTCAATACACATGTGAATGGTTATTTTTGTTCAGCCTTTCAGGTAACATCTAATTTTAAACAGCAATAAAACACTGAGCAAGTTAACGTGCAAAATACAGCATCATATCCCATACAGTCAACTGTCTCTAATGTGATAATATTTTAAACCTTTGACTCTACTGGAAAAAGCCAGAAGAACAAGAAGAAGAATTGATGAAGCTATAAAACTTCCAATAATCTTTCTTTCTCCCAAATTTTGAGATATGTACAGGTTATTTTGACTGGGGCAAATTATTAGGATTATTTTTAAAATAAAGCATACCTACTATACTTGCATTTACAGATGAAGCATGAAAATTTACCCTTAGAAAGTGGGCATTTGAAATAAAACACCTATTTAAGAAGTCCAAATGACTTGAACTCAGTCATATTTGAACAACTTCCAATCGCCTTGCAGCTGCACACTAAGCGCTACGATGATACATCCTCTACATCTACTAGTTACAAACTAGCACAGAATTAGACTTTTTTTTCCTCCCTCTGATTTACGTATTAGCTAAGAGTTTTATCTCAAGTTGTAGATGTGTTGTACCTCCTACACACAAACCATAGTGGCCAAATTTTAATTTAAATAAATAAATAAATTATCCCAGGGAGTCTGTATGAAATAGGAAATTTCAACAAATTTTAAAAAAACCCACAAAACTCTCTTACATTAGATGCCTTGGAAAATAGCACTAGACAAAGATGCAACAGAATATTCAGGAGAGGGTTTTACCTCCCTAATTAAACCTTCTGAATGAAAACACACCAGTTATTGTCATTTTCAAACATGACTTGCCTCAACGTAATAAATTTGCCCAGAAGTACAGGAACTAAAGATGTCAGCAGATGTCAGCCTGCTGTGGGGATCCTCGCTGTACCACAGGCCAGCTTCTGCACTGAGCGAGCTTCAATTCTTAGTAGAGAAAAGACATTTACCAAGCAGAGTCTGCCTGACCTTAGGTAATCCTGTGGAGGAGTCTGGCACACACTCACTAGAAATAGTTTCCACTGACCCGATTTCACTAAGAGAGGAGGTGGAGTCAAAAGGCTCACTGCAGGCAAGCTTCCAAAACAGCGAATATTTATCTCAGGTTTATCTCCTTAGCCCTGAAGCCACAAGGAGAAGTTCACGCAGTCGCACTCTGCTACGACATTAAACACGCTACTGAGGGGATTGCCAAGCCACAGACACCATGACGGTATCACTGGCAGCGGGCTCCTACTTCTGCTTTTGACAGCAAAAAGAAGAAATGCTGAAGCACACAGAGGAAACACACTTCACTAAACACATCACACCTCCAAAGTGACCTCATTTTTTTTTGGTGAAAGCTCCCAAAGAACATTTCTTATGCCTTCATGATAGGAGCATTTCATTTCAAAGAGTATTTGCTTCTGGAGGCATGTCCTGGGATGCACTAGATGCATGGAGTCAGTAGCGATGACTGCCTGCTTGAACTTTGGCTCTTTCCCACATTGCAGCTCTTGCAGGGCTTTTGTGTCACCAGTGGCAAGTGATCTTGGTGCAGTTTCAAGTGGACAAATGCCCAGTGAAGCAGGCAAGGCATGAGCAGGCACAACAAAGAGACTGACCTCCCCTTGCCCACCCTGCACATGCCCTGCTGTGCCACCCTTGGGGACGTGCTGCGGAGCACAGGTACCCACAGCTGCTGGAACATGAAGTGCAACGTATTGCACTTCATACATTTAAAGACAAAAACAAAACAAACCAAAACAACAAAACAAAACACAAGCAAAAAAACAAAACACAACAACAAAAAAACCCCAACTGAACTCATAGGACCAGTTAGTATTTCTGTATGGCGTTTTATAATAACACGGTAACAGAGTACATGTACGTTTCCATCAGCAGATGTATTTTCTTTGTAAAAACTGGCTATTGTACCTTGGTTCCTTTCTTTTGTGGTTGACAGTAAGCCACTGAGAGGGGAAAAACAAGCAACAAAGCACTAACCACTCAACAAAAATTCACTGCCTGATGTGACACTTGTTACCGAATTATCTGCTTATATGGCTTTTCGAGAGGGCTCTTTCACTGACCATCCCTTTTTAAGCGGTTTGCTGAGAATAATGCTGCAGTTCTGCATTTGGGATAGAGTGGACACATAACAATGTCCATTCTTTCTGGATAGCGATGTCCACCAGAACACTCACATAAGAGGTACAGATATGACATCTGTAGGGAGGAAAACTGCTTGAGTCTTCCTCATAATTCAGCTCTGATCTCTCACAAAGACCAACAGAAGGCTGAAAGCAATGCCGATGTGTGTGGTGATTTTCACAAACTGAGTTTCTTTTCTGTAAGGTATGGTACAAAAACACTCACGTATGCACAATCATTCCCTGACATTCACTAAATGAGCTGCAATATTAGGAAGTGTTTCTTGGACGCTGCAAGAACTAAAAGAGGAAACCAAAAAGCTCTATGGTCTTAGTTGAGCAAAGGATTAAAGCAGATACAATGTCATACGGACAAGGAGCTCCTCTGAGTTCCATCCAGATGATGATTTGCATATGGCACTTGTTCATATAGTTTGCTGGACTCCAACCATACCTGTTACTAGTTTCCAAAAATCCCAGTCAAGTTCCCTTGATTTAAACCAATTTCTCCCTAAGGCCATAATATTACAATACTCAGGCTGAGTCTGAGTATTGTATCAAAAAACCCCAAACTGTACATTAGTATTACCATTTTTATAAAGTTGTATAGAAACCAGGCAACTTACCAGCATAATCCTCTTAGCATAAAGAAGAAATAATAGAGAGAAAAAGAGTTATGATTTAGTTTTTCTAGGTACAATGTATAAATGCTATGGCAAACCAAGCAAAATAAAATATGCATGTTTCTAAGACTGATTTGTACTAAAGGGGAAGCACAGCATTCAGTTATTTTACAGTTAGTGTTCAACATTTTCTTTGAGATAGTAGTCAAGATAAAATTCCTAAACTATGCCACTGCATTTTTGTGAAATAATATGAAAGAAGTTCAGTAAAATACATATACTTTTAAAAAAAGTAATTGAAAATTAAGTGCAAACTGGAACTGCTTTTCATAAAAACCTGGCATGTAGTTTAAAAAAAAGAAAGAGAGAGTTTTCATCTAGGACTATGCAATGCATAAAAAACTCTTAAATCCAGAAATTGCTGCAAGCAGCTTGAGTACAGTTTTGATTGTGGGAGTCAGTGACCAAACCTACCCTTTGCACAAGTTAGAAGAATTAACTAGTCACCAGTAGGGAACAAGTTTCCTTACTTCTTAACCTTGAAGTGATGAGTCACAGTTTGATCTTCCCTCTTCCAGTTTACCTAAGACATGACTCAGAATTTACCTTGTTCTCTCCATCTCTACTTTAGTTTTACAAGCTGTGCTCTCAAAACGGGGGAACTCCAAACAAATAGGTCAATCAACTATTACTAAATAACAATAAAATACATTTGAAAGCACACATCAAAAGGATTATGCATGCAAGGTGTTGAGTGCACAAAGCAGGGCAAGAGAGCAAATGAGGTATGCCACCTTTCAGCACCGACACAGGGAAACACTCATTTAACATCTGTCTTGTCACTTTAGGGAACTGACATTGGGAATCTGATGGCGCTACAACCGGTTACGTGCCTTTTTGATGTGGATTAAAGATTCATCCTTGCAATTAGATATCACCAGAGACTTATGGGATACCAAGACCTCAAATAAAGTTGGCAGATGACAGGATTTCTCTTTTCCCTTAAAGATTCCCTTAAACTCAGTGTTTTGCTTTCTCAGTGTATAAGCCCAGCCACATTTGCCCAAAAAGGATGGGAGGCTGCAAGGAGATGGACATCGCTCCATAAATTCTGTCTCTGTTGTTTCTGAGGGAGAACATTAAGGGCATCCTTCCAGCCAGGAGCCTGTTTGAATGCTTCCCTATTACCACATGCAATAGATGTAGAACCACCAAACACAGCAGAATGAGCAAGAGAAGGTCCAGTTGCTGCTCATACATGGTAAAACTACCATCAGGGAGTATATTTTGTGTCTGTGGGTTACCACATCTGTTTAGGTATGTGCATAAAGCTTCAGTGGGCACATATTATTTACAGCTCAGGAAAATAGGTTTTAAGTAAGATTTATGATGCTGACGTGGGCTTCAGCACTTTGGATTGAAAGTTTTTATTAGTACCACTAAAATATTTTTATTTATTCTTAGTTTTTAAAATACACCATGAAGATATAATTCACATCCATACTTCATTTTCCAGTTGTTTACTGCTTGGCAGTTTTATGTTTGACTGAAGTTTAGGAATTGGTTTATATCTTGAAGCATCAGGACAAAATCAAATAACAGAGTAAATTTGGATACTGTTCTTTCAGTACTGTTATTATACGCAAGCTCATCATTAGATAGGAGTAGCTCCTTTTTCATCAAGAGTGCAGAAAATGCTACCTAGTCTATAACATAAACAACCACCATCCGTCTTCTTCTACCTCAGTCTCAGCTGGATCTTTATTAACTTTCTTTAGAGAAAGACAGCTAATATGCTTCACAGTGCATTTCTGAAGGCACTATTCAGAAAAACATGCTCTCTCACAACTCTGTCTCTGTCTTGTACACACACAGAGCTATAGCATTCCAATTCCATTTATAGGCTTCTTGGTATGTCACGTTCTTTCAAGAAAGGATTTTGTGTATTAAAAGAAGTGCAGAAAAAAAAATATAGAACTAAGTTTCCCCAAATGTATGAGTTGCCATCTCTTCCCCTTCCTCTAATAAAAACTCGAACGTCTCAGAAGAACGTTCCCTCCTTAAACTAAATGCTTAAACCTACCACCTCATACAAAGACACATGCACACAGACAGCAGAACCCTTCAGTATCCTATTCTATGCCTATAAGACAGAGCCTTGGAAGAGGCATTTACAACTTACTGTGCAGTTTACAGAAATTTTTCATACTATGTTACTACTTACTCTGTATTCAGACATTCAGTTAAACAACTACAGATTATCCCATTGTTTTTAAATCATGCAAAAGCATACCTCCATCTCATAAACGAAATATATAGGGTTAGCTGTCTGTAATTTTGTAAAGCATCCTCTACTGCTTCAGCAAAATCAGAGACTACAGTATATATGAAAAACACTGTTCCACAGAAATGCATGGCACATAAAAAGTTGTGCTATTTAAACAGCAGCCACAACCTGGCCCTGCAAGAGAACCCATAAGACCAGTGCTGACAGCAAAAGCTGATCTCATGTGTCTCTGCCCAGGTCACCCACTCACCCACCTCCCAGCTCCCCCAGCCACTCGCTCCTGCCCCAGCCCTCCCCTCCTGCCTGCTGCAGTGCCCTGGTGGGAAACACCTTCCAGCTGGGGCATGGAGGTAAATCAGAACAGAGGAAAGGGTGACCCAGAGCTGATGGTTGTGCCCAGTAAGGTGCGAGCAGAGCAACCCACTCCACTTTTCCGGGGAGACCACCAGGGACCAGAGCCACAGCTGCATGGCTCACCAAGCCTGCAAGTGCTCCTCCAGCACGGGTGAGTCACTGCACAGGCTCATCCTCCCAGGCTGCTCTCAGTGCAAGTCTAGCTAACCAAATTCTACCTTCCTAACTAGATAGTGCCTACCAAGAAAACAGCAGAAACAACAAGTCAGTGCAAAA
Source organism: Columba livia (assembly GCF_036013475.1). Classification (NCBI taxonomy): domain Eukaryota; kingdom Metazoa; phylum Chordata; class Aves; order Columbiformes; family Columbidae; genus Columba; species Columba livia. The sequence continues at coordinate 66,212,275 of NC_088603.1, read as the reverse complement.
ATCAAACAGTGTTTATTCCTTCCTTGTAAAAAAGTAGCCTTAGAAAAAGCTTAAGGGAAATAAAATTGCAGGCACTCCCTAGATAACATAAAAATTATTCTCAAAACATACCAAATTTAACTAATACAAATTGACACAGGACCCACCTTGCAGATTCACTCACCCGGAAAAATCTGTAGTGAGAATACCATAATGGAATATGTATATTCGGCTTATGTGGCACAATGTGAGGTATCCCATAGCTACAACAAAGGAGTACCTAAAAACATAACATACGGAACACATAGTTACCAGCACAAGTACCAACAAGAACTAGAATCACTCACACTGGGCTTGGGCTTTTTCAGGGGTAGAGCTTGATTTGTATAAATTAGGTTGTTAACAAGTCTGAAGCTATGTTATAAGATCTGGCAGATTTTTTCAAAGAGGACTGATGTTTTGTGTACTCAGCTGAAACGTTACAGAGTTGTCTCCTCACACTGAGGGTGGGGATAAAGAAGAAATAGGATGACTTCAAGTTGGGCATTTCTATTTCAGAGTTTCTAGACTCATATATTATGTTGAAATTTCTGTCTGACTCGAGTGTTTGGAAGCAGGTGATACTGTATGAGTGTTGCTGAAGTTATCCATTGCCTTTTTTATCTGTAAACACTCTTCACGTACCTGTATAACTCTTCTTCAGATCTGCCAGAAACTAAAATACTCTCTTCTGATTTTGTATAAAGGCAAATAATGACATGCAGCCTTATGTTTTCAGCTATAAATACTGAAAGGTGCCCTTTTCCAGAAGAAGCATTCCTTAAGTGGAGCTTGACAAGCTCTGTTTTTCAAGATGATTGCAAAATTATTTTAGTCAAGAAAGGAGCATGACTCTGTCTTAACAACTGAGAGGTCTGAGCTCTAGAGGTGTTGCAGCATCTCGGTGGAGCAGATGCAGCCTTTACTACAACTAACTTCTCCCTTATTCACCTGAGCAAGAAAGAGGACACTGGGAAGGTAAGGAGCAGATGGATATTCAGAAATAAGACTGACGAAGCAAACTAGACATTGCAACAGGGAGCCGGGACAACAGAATGAAAGGCTAGCATCATATAGACAGGCCAGGACCAGGTCTGCTGGTATCCCCTGCATCAGGAAAAGATAGCCACATGGAGGAGAAGACACAAAGACCTACAAAGGAATGAAACTGCACATCCTGCATACCCAGCAGAGCTGAGACACAGGAGGTCAAGCAGGCTGGTAGCACACACTGACAAGTGGGGTCCCCCTAGACTCGTGGAAAGATTGATCATGGTGGGGATCTAAAGGTGAAATCACACAAGAGGAAAAGTCAGCAGACCTCTGAAAACAATCCAGGCCTTTATAAAATCATGACTGGCTTTAAAAGAAATGAGTTTTTCCTCCCTGGGGACTGATAAACTGCAGTGTGAGTGACAGTGACGGATCGCAAGGCAACCTGCAGGTCACACGGCCCACAGCAAACAGCTGGATGAAAGGCAGGCTGAGGGGACATGACAGGTTCTTCAGAAGATTCAGAGCAGAATTTATCTTGTTTTATTTCAGTCATGCATCCAGTCCAGCCTCAGCAAGATCCTTGGGCTCCCTTTCATCAATAGAGAACAGCGAGCTTCCCTCCAAAAGCAAGTCACCCAGCTCAGACGTGTAACGGTGATAGATGGGATAAAGCACCTAAAGTAAGCCTCAATGCTTAAGTGTAAAGCACCTAGATCAAAATGGGGGTGGGTAGGAGAGATATACAGAACTGCTGCAGCAGCTGGGAGCATTTCTGATGCTGGATTAATTTGTCCATTTATACTCCTTGAAGGTTGTTGGCAACCTGACCAGAGAACAAACTAGCAGAAAATAACCAGGGAAAGGACCATTCAGGTTAAATTATGTAGTTTCTGTATTTCATTTATTCACTTCCACTTGCATTTTGGAGGGAAAAAAGCCAAGTTTTGGAGCCCCACTATGAAGGATCCAATGCTCTTACAGGCCCTCTGTATGAAGAGGTCCAGCCATTAAACTGGTATTTTTCAAGCTTATTCTCAAACAGCTTGAATACACTGTTATTCTGCCAAAACTAATAATGTGGATTTTCTTTTAGTCTCACTGCTATGGCTAGTGGAATACAGTACAAAAGACCTAACCCAATCTTCCCAGGCCTCCTAAAGTTTTTCAGCATGTTGGACTGATATTTCATATTGAGTCAAATCAAGATGTGTCTATCTTGCAGCATTGACATTATATGAACCTGCTTAATTTGTGTTCAGTGTACAGTTATTTTTTCCATTATAACTAACTGGCTAAACAGTAAGAATGAGAGGTTCTCCTATTGAAACTGTGCCCATTTCCCTACCACCTTCTCACCTTCTCCAGGAAGACATAAGTATTGGATGATTCCCTCCACAGACTTGGTTCCTCTGATCCACCCTGAGTAACTCCTGCATTTTCCACCAAGTCAAGGGAAGGGACAATGACCAGGTGACAAGTAATAGACATTTTTAGCACTTTTTCTTTCTGGTGTCTGGATGGCATTTCTTTCATAAATATTGTCCAAATACTTAAAAAAAAATTATTAACTACCTCTGGACTTCTGGCCTTTGCACTCTGTGAGGGGGTGGAAAAACCCTCCTTGATTCACACCTGCCTTGCTGGTGCAAAATGCTAGTGACTGCTGTAGACAAGCCTGTCACTTAAGGTTCATGTTTCTAAACAATCCTAGACAAATCATAAGTGATGGTTCCCATTTGGATATCAGAGAGGGGTCATACCTCAGGAAGAGATAAAGAAGGGTAGACAATTATCTGAGTTTTAGACCCTCAGACAGCCCTGGCCCTGAAGAGGAGAGAAGAAAAGGTTTCCATTTCCCAGCCCACACTGATGTGGATGTGGGCATTCAGCAGCAGCTACAGAGACACAATGGAGACAAAAATCACCTGTAACACACCCAAACCAAAGGACAGTATTAACCACATGCTCTTACGGAAGCCAACACAAAAGGAAAAAAAGTAGGAAGAACAGCCAGCTCATCCTTCTAGCCTCCTATAAAGAAGCAGTTTCACAAATTAAAACTCCTAGTTATGCAGACTGATGGGAAGCAAAGAAGTCCACCTACACAATTTTAAAAACTCCCACCTACTGACCTCTGACAGAGAGTATGGTACCCACATGAGAAGGCTCAGTGACTGAGCACAGAAGTTTTTCCACATGAACTTTCTCTTACTCAGTAAAAGAAGCAGATGTAACTACCATGTAGTTTTCATTTTCATATGAAAATGCTTTTGTCTTTTAGCCAGGAAGGCGCTCATTTGATAAAGCACTTTTAGGAGTCCTAGGTGTCTTCCTTCCTCTGAGACGTGTATAGGCAAAAGAAAGATCCCATGGTTGAGAACTTGTCATGATGTTGTAAGCTTCTGCTTCAAAGCAGTGACATTTCTGGTACTTTCTACTTTTTCAAGCTCAAAGCCCAGTACCAAATGCAAGACTTGATTTCATAGATCACAAAGTTAAGCTGCCACAGTGACCTTATTTGAATTACCTAACTCAAGAGTAAGTGGAAAATACCTAAAGGCCAAACAGCAAGGGGGAAAACACATTACAAAAGATTAACAAAAGCGATCCTCAAGGACACAAGACCAAGGAGAATATGACTTCATTATGTTTAGGAAACTAGAGGTTAGGGCATAAATTGTTAAGCCTGTGAAAGCTGACTTCTGAGGCCAGTAACTTCATAGTGAAATGCAATATATCAACATAAAAACCACAAATTGATATTACAGCTGTTTCTGTAACTAAATGGACAAAGCTCCTGCAAATAACTGGGAAAGGCAGGAAAAAAGAGAATGTGGCCCTAAAAAATCCTCATGCATCTCCATGAAAGGAGAGAAGTTGTCAGTGGGGCAGCTCCAGACTTGCAGCTACGTCAGCTCACCTGTGGATGTTGGGAATACTCGCCATATTCATAATGCCATAGTTCATCATCACCAGGACAAAAAGATGAATGGAATACCTTGAAAACAACAAAGTGAGTATTTAGATAATTTCTGCATGACCTGGAGCTGTAGCTGTTCAGAGCAATGGAATATTTTTCCATGCAAATGCCACGAATGCCATGTCATGTCAGGGTATCAGTAAACAAGGATTATCACAATGACATCTTTATACCCTGAATATCCTACATAGATTAATACTATCAAGTAGAGATTGTCAATGTGTTTCATTCGGAGAAAGAGCAGCCTGGTTCAAAATGCTCGTTCAAACTGGATGTGTTTTTTCCAAAAGAGGTATCTTCACAGCAGACTGGTGTGGCTTTAACTTCCAGAACAAACATTACAGATTAAATATTTCACTTAAAAATATTTTCAAGGCTCATTTTACTTTGAGGGTTTGGGACGGTTGTGCTGGCTAGGATTTTTTTTTTTTTTTTTTTTTTTTAGCATAACATAGAAACTGCCTTAAGACTAAAAAGATGTAATCAAGAAAAGACAATATGAATTTTAAAAATATTTTTACCCAAGCCTTGTCTACATGGTGACTAAATACTCACCACCCAAAGCAGAAGACAGCAAAGTATATTCCAAAGAGGGTGGCAAATGCATGGCGAACAGCAGAGCTGGCATGACTGGGACCCAAGTAAATACGAAACCAAAACGCAGCCAAAAGTGCAAACAGTTGGCAGGCTACAAAATTGATCTGTAAAAGACAAACAAAACACAAAAGGATTGTGATTCATGGATGACGGGGGAAAGGAGTCTCTCCATTCTCAAAACAAGAAAGAGCAGAGCCAGGAAAAGAGGTGGACAGGGGAGTGAGCGCAATGAATCTTTTGTTTCTTAGCATTCTCACTGGTGAGCAGAAGCGGTAACTTTCCTTGGCCAGCGATGGATGGGATTAAACAAGCATGTAGCCAGCCAAAGCCTCAGACAGAAGAGCAGGCTGCTGCTGCCACAGGTACAGGCAGGCTCTCCCCAGGGCAGGGCTCTGCTCTGCTGCCAGCCCAGCCCAGGGCAGGGATATCAGCCCCCTCTCTGTCCTCCTGGTGGGAGACAGAGGCCAGGAAGCAGACCAGTACTCCAAAGCACTGCCCCGGTGCCCAACTTTCTGCACAAAACCCAAAACAGAGGCAAAATCAACAATCCTGATGTGATACTGTTTCATAAGCAAGAACTGGACAGCCTTCTTAGCTGAAATGCTCTACTCGACAGCATCCTCCATGCGGGCCTTTCAATTTACCAATTTTTGCAGTTCAAGAGTGCAAATAAAACAACTTTGCTCTACCATAATGCAGACAGCTAAAGGAAAACGCTCCTCAATTTTTCTTTGGCTATTGCATGTCTCTATAGAGCCTGGGAAGCAGTTTGGCCCCACTGTAAGGAGGCAGAAATGGCAGTAGGAGCACAAGACAAGCATATGCTGAGGGCAAGCAGTCCATGACTAGAGTCTACTATCAGACACAAGGACAAGCAAAAGCTTCAGTATCCTCAGAGCAAAACTGGCACCAAGCTGCCTCCTTCAAGGCACCTTCTCTTTGACAAACTGAGCAAAAATTCCAAAAGTCAGAAGAACAACAGAGCTCAGGAGCTGTCTCTAACAGAGGAATGCAGCAATAGGTTATGCAAGCCTGGATCCTAGACGGCTGAAGTTAAATTCATTTACTCTGCTGCAGTCCTTTCCTTTCATTCTTTTTCTTTTATTTTCTTTTTTTAACAAAACAAACAAACAAACAAACAACAACAACAACAAAAGACTAATTCACCCTGACTTTCCAGCAGCAAGTCATCCTAGAATGAGTAAAACTAAATAGGCTGATAGGCTGCACCACATAAGCAATAACTTGAATAAGAGGATTATCCAAAGCTATTAGTCTGGGCCAGGATGATATATCTCACTGAGAAATGCCCTGACATGTTGAATGTCCAGAAGAGATGGTTGGATTCGGCCAGACTTCTTGTTAAAAACATTTACAACGTGTTTAACATGACACTACAGCCCAATACTGCTTTTATTCTGGTGGACTATATCCAAAGTGGTGCTGTTCAAGCAAATGCTTTTAGTAAAGGTTTGTTGGCTACACTGTTGCAGTTCCTTTATTTCAGTGACCAGGCACCCATGCAAAAGAATCTAAATGCTTAGATAGGCTGAATTTCAGTTCTTTGGGGCAGAGACAATATCAATTAATTTCTTGTTCATGTAAGCAACCAGCATTTATAACAGAGGGTATCAGAGAACTATACACAAAAGCAAGTGATTAGCAATGTCTTATTATGACAATACTTTATACTTTATTTAAATAAGACAATTCTTATTTTCTGTGCAAAGTTTAGAAAGTAAGAGGAAAAAAATTGCACTGGTCTCACAAAACCCAGATGCTGTAGTACAAATTCCAAACTCTCACATGATCTATTGCCACACAGTTACACTCAAAACACTAACTCCCACTTTCTCTCTTCCCACAGCCAAAGGTACAACAGAAGTGGCTAAGAGAGGCCATCCCCTATAGAGCTGCTCCAACTGCATCCTTTCTGAGCAAGTTTCCAAGACTGATGGATGCTAACTCACCAATGCCAATTCAGTAAACGTTAATCCCATCTCAGCCTGCTCTCAGTTAGGGTCATATCAGTACATCCAGTGAAGCTCAACTGTGTGGTATGCAGAGCCTCTCTGACGCAGTATAACAGAGGAAAGTGCAGAGACTCCAAGAAACCTGATGTGGCTGATTGTTTAAAACACAATACTCCCTTTCTGTGCAGCATCACTCATGGAAGCTTTATACCAGTAAAAACCATTGAGATAAGCAAGCCTTTGCTTTTTACTTTCATCCAATTCTTGTACATTCAGTTCAAGATTGTGAAAAATGCTGGGACTTCAGAGGCTCACACAAACAGCAAAATGCCAGATCCCACCATAGGCACACTTGTGGTAGTATTTACATAGGTAAGGCAGGTAGCCCCAGCAGCAGCAAGAAAGGAAGCAGCAGAGACTGCATCACAAGCCAACATGCAGTACAGAACAGCACAGCAGCCTTGCACACATACGCTGTTGCTTGCCTGTCCTATCAATTCTTCCGAGCACGTGTTACCTGTGCTACTCGGATTAAACTTAGCACAGGTACACCAGCCAGGCCACTATCACATCTTCATTTTGTTTTGCAAATTAACCAAGATGATTTCTTCTCTGTGCTGGTTTTGCAGGAGTTGGGGTAAATCCTTGTATAAAAGCAAAAGTACACACTCGCGTTACATTTCAATCAGCCTTCCATCTATAATACAAGGGTTGTTTCTGCACAGCAGCCAAACACCACAGATCCGATGTACTCAGCAAGCAATACTAGTTTTCATTTACCTTTTTTGTACTGAATTAAGTTTAAAAGTACTTTACAGAGGAATGGCTACAGAATGCCACTAGAAGTTACAGCTTTGACTCAAAAACCTAAAGATTAACTATCCTTTTAAGGATCTGTAAATGACAGCGACGGTGTCGAAGAGACACAAGCACACATTGGGATTGGCGGGTGTCATTTGAACATAACGTGACCTACCACAATAGCATAAAGGAAGTGAGAAGGCTGCACCCAATGCAATGCTTAGGAGATCAATTCCCAGATAGCAAAAAAATGCAGTCTGAAATGCAGAAAGATAAGACTTTTGCTCACCGGCTGAGAACATTCCTGCCTTTGCCCTCCTCAACTGCAGCCACCATAACTCTTCAGCAGCTTTCCAGGTTCTGCTCCTCCATGGCCACGTTTTTCTGACATACAGCACTGCTGTATTTGTTTTTCTTTGTCTACTATTAAGGCTTTCAGGATTTTTTTTGTACTTATAGTAACACGTACACATTACAAACCACATGATCATTTTTAAAGGATTCAACAGCAGAGGGGTTTGGAGAGGTATACCAATGAACAATAAAGCCAAGTAAATACAATATCTACTGATCAAATCTTTCTGCCATCCATTAGGTATTTAGTACATGTTGGAAAAAAAAATAAAGGGAAATAGTATTGGAGAATACTTCTTGTATCTGTCCACCTATAAACCTGCACTTAGAATCTGAATGCACCAAAATGATCTCTGATTTCTGTGGGGTTCAATTTGAAGACCAAAACTTAGTGGTGCAGAGCTTACTGCAAGGTCTAGTGTATAGTTTACTGCAAAATTGACTTTTAGACGTGACGAGTAATTGCGGAATACTTCTGCAGATCAATCACTTTTGAGTTTACCTGAGCCAAGCTGAAAGCGTGGATAAAGCAGGGCAAATCTTTTCTTAACTATAACCCTCCAAAGAGATGCAGGGAAGTTGTTTGTGTCTTGACTGTGAGGAATGTAACACAAATGTCAAGACACCAGTAAAACCGTGGTGCTGCTTTCCAAGTGCTGAGAAAAGTGGTTTTGCCTGGCAGGATGAACTCCATATTCAAAACTGAGCACTAACTTTGGTACCAGATCAGTCTGGTCTGTTCTCCACAGAGTAATAGAGGGATACAATAGCTTTTCACAGGGCTACCGCCTCTATTTAGTTATTTATAGGCATTTTAAACACATGCAGCATTCACCTCTGTACACATGCAGACTGCCGGTTCATCTGACAGTCGCTTTACTGTACTCCATTTAATTTTTTTCTTCACTCTACATATTTATGATACCTAAGAAAAAACAGAGCCTTAAGATTTTAAGAAATATTGTACTGCATCACAAATGAAGTAACAGTCCCACTTTCCTCCCTTTCCAAGGAGGAAAGGATTCATATTATTCCCTTTTGGTTATTTCCACTGTTGCTAAAAACACTTTGTAAACAGCAAATTGAGAGCTTCTGAGCATTGATGAATGGTGTCCACACAAAAATAACATGGAAACAGAAATTATATGAAAATTAACCTTTCTCATTCCAACCCACCATTATAAGTCACTTAACCCACATTTTGAGCTAGTCACATCAATTCAGTGCTGCAATCATATTTTTTTTCATATCTGGTTTCAACTTTGCTAGTAGAAAAGAAACACCTTTGCTTTTCACAGCCATTTTCTTCCACGCTTTAGCAAATAAGACCTAAGAAAATTAGGAATCAGAGCACATGATACCTTGCCAAAACAAGATACTATCTTACTTTCATTTTCCCTGATGAAACATGAGAAGACAGAAAGGCAGCTTCATCACGGTATCCTGCACCGACATCTGGAAGACGCGTCTCTGAGTCACAGCCAGCTGAAGACAGCCTTGCAATGCAGAAACAAGATATCTGCACTTTGGGAGAGAAAATCTGGAACAGCTCCAGCCCAACTTGGTTGATGGTTATTGTTGTCTGGTTAAGGAATTCTTTAATATCTGATAGTCTCAAATTTAAAAGGCCAGATGGATCCAGAGCATGTAAACATGAGGTATGAACAACAAGAAAAAAAAATAAACTGCAGTTCCTCCCTTTATCCATTCAAAATCTGTATCAGCAATAACTCAAAGTGATGCTTAGACTGCAAATCTGTGTTTTATATAAAGCTGGCAACCAGGCCAAATCAACCAACAAAGCACCTATGATGTTGCCATGAGAATAATCAAACATAATGGCTTTGGGATCTCCCTATTCTATTATGCTGAAATCAAAGTCCTTAAAGTACATAAAAGGTTCATTCCATCTGCCTCAAGCTTTTGCACCTTCTTCCATTTTTAACAGGGTGAAAACAGCTCAGCAAATGTTTGACTGGTACTGTAGGAAGGAGAAATACTAACTCTTAGGGATCCAGAGTCACCTTTTCAGTCACCTCCATGAACAGGCAGGGCATATTACACAGGGAAGTCACATCTTCAACTTGCTAACCATTCTCGGAGGAAGACCACAAAATGTTTTGCTTTATCTTTTATTGGGTCCCATTAACTATCTGGGAGTGGGCACTTTTAAGGGCAACAGCCAGATGGCAAGTCACAAAATAAAAGCTCCAAATACCTGGCATTAAATACATGTCTCTCAAAATCGCGGCATTTGGAGGACATGAGCCCATTGCTGATTACACTGAGTGGTAACTACGATCCCCTTTTGTTCCTGGTGGCAAATTGGCTTAAAAAAAAAAAGAGCAATTTGTCAAATTCCTCTTAACATGAAAGTCATGGAGCCATCGTGCATTTCCAAAAGGAGACAGGTAAATGTCTTGTCCGGTGCACTGGAAAATTACTGAAAAAAATCACACAAAAGAAATCTTACAGGGAGAAAATGGGAAGTGCTCTTCCTAGCTAGAAGTTCTTGAGATGGGAACAGAGAATACAAGAGGAGGGAAAACCTGGCTTTATAGTCTCCCATCAAATCATCACGGTCTTTGTCACCACACAGTATAGTTCAGGGTAGGCCACTAATCACCCACTTCAGGAAGTTTCAATTCCCCTCATCCCACAAGCGAATCTGCACATTTCCCTATTTAAAGAAGTGGTAACAGACATTTGAGGGTTACTAGATCACCTTCTAGGAAAAGATAATAAGCAAGATTAAGCACATAGTCTGTTATTCTAGTGCTTTTAACATGTTCCTTATAGTTAAGTATCAGAAGAAAAATCCTGCATTCTGTTTTGACCACAAAAATATTTTGCTTTTCCTTTACTACTTTTTTCCTCCCTTATACTTGCAGCAAAACTGATCTCACTTTCCAAAAATCTAGGAGGATATAACAAATTGACCACACAGTTTTCTCCACGCTCCAAGTGGCAATTAAGTCTATTACCCAGTACTCTGTAAGCAAAGTTCCTATTAATGCTATAATTCATTCACTATGAAAATCACCACACGAAAAATCACACTGCTGTCACTTGCTTGATGACAAGGTGCTGATGTATCCCAAACAGCACATAGTCTTTGGACAAAAAGCAGGCATGTAGCACATTCATACATGGACACAAACAGAGGTACAAGGGTGTTATGACACAGCCAAACTGCCAGAATATTCCCAGCTAGCATCCAGGTCCATTCCCACTTCGATGTGCAGCAGATGATGCAGACTGTCCTCAGATCATAGATTTCACAGAAGACACCTTTACTTTTATCCCAGCCCTTGCGCTTATAACCCGAATGAGAGAATAAGGCTTTAAATCTGCATTTCATCTGCTGAACAACAGTGTACAGAGGCCTCCCACGGTGGCTCGGCATAAAGACAAAGTTGGAACCCATGGTCAAGACACTGTATTTGCTGCTATCTACTAATGAGCCACTGAGCATAAGTTTAGGAGGCTGCTACAAGTTTTTTATCTAGTATAATAAATTAGACTTTTTCTTCTATTCACTAACCACGGATCACCAAACAGCTGTTTTCAGTATTTGGAAAAGCATAGGAAACCATGTTAACAGGAACTACTGACAGCAACTCCTTCTCAAGTCAAACCACTGTCTAAGGAGTCCAACAGTGCTTGGGTAGCATTTTGGAAAACGGATGGCATAATGGAGCATTCCACTTTGCCGGAGATCAGCCACATTTTCCAGGATGGTGTGTTTCTTGCAAGGAATAAAGTAAGAGCTGCAAAAGTGCAATAACTTGGTTTATCTGTTTAAAAGATTATTTTGCACATAAACCAAAGACACCTGGCAAAAAACATGTTAAAATTCACTTTGCTGGAGTAATTTCTACTTTGATGTGAAAAGAGAGACCTGCTGTTAGGATAGCATTTCCTAACATCCAAATTGTGATATTTAAAATGGGTGTGTTAAGAATGAGAGATGGAATATTCTTTAATAAGATCATCTCAAAGATATCTGATACTTACTGAAATTTTTCAAAATATTTTGATCTTCCAGGCTATTTTTATGAACCATAAGAACAAATATTCTCTGCAGAGAGCGCTTAACTCCACACAGGGAGGGGACAAACACCCCCAAAAAGCAGGACAGTATCACAGAAACCATGTCAAGCTTCCCACTGCTAGAATTTTTACTTCCACAAAGAAAAAGGATTTGTGTATCCTCATCTGTGCAGCTCCACTTATTGCCCACAGTGGTACCGCTTTGCAGAGAACTCAGTTCACTGAAAGCCAGCACAAACAGGCATTTGTGACAAAACCCTAACTGTCACTTGCAAGCTGCTATATTTTCTGTCTACAGCCAGGCACTGTGAATAGCAAACAGCATGGATGAGAGAGGAAATTAATTCATTTACACTGGGGAACTACCAGTACAAGTACTGAAAAGTCACATCTCCAATGTTATACTGATACAACTCACTTATATGACTTCATATTGTAGGGGTCCTGCGGCAGAGTTTGAGGGGGCAGAAGCAAAGGTTTGAAAATAGAATTTCTCTCACAGGAAAGAGAGCGAGAAAAGCATATATGAATGACTAATTTAAGATTATTTTCCTCTTCAGAAGCAACACTAAGTTCTCGTAGCCCTGGCTTTTTTGTTGCTGTTGCATGCAGAATATGGAGTTGGTAAAGTAATACTTTACTGACAGTATTTGGCCTGTTGTGCTGCTTTTCTGGGTAAATTCTGCTGTTTCCCTACTTACAGGGTCAAATATTCTTCCATGATTTAGACTATAAACTTGGAACAGATGTTCTTTATGGATTGCTCCTATGAAGCCACTAGCAGAATAATCACTAGCAGGACACACAAATATAGCTATAGAACAGATTAAATTAAAAAAAAAAAAAAGAAAGAAAATAAAAGGAAAAAAACCCAACATTTAACTCATAAGGAAGCTTGAGAAGTCAAATCTACATCGTAATGCTAAGTCACACACCCATATATTTACCTTTGATGGCTGATAAATTTAACGTGTGGACCTGATCCAAATACAACCTGCTGTCAACAGCTCTTACATTGACCTGTAATGACTTTGCATGTTGAACAGATTTTTAAGTAGTGATCATTTATGCGCAGCAATGTTCTGCCACTACCTGTAACTCAGTAATTACTGTTCTCTCAGTAAGCAATGCCAAAACATAGCATCATCAAATTCCCTTGTACCTGAGACAGACAGCACTAATTTTACCTGCAATAGAAGCAGCAGTAAAATCAAACCAGCCAGAGCCTTTAGTCATTCAGGTGTGGTTCTTTTTAAACCAGAATGCCTTCAGGTTTTTAGGAAAGCTGCTTCATTTCTTCAGCCTGCTTAGCAATGAAGTAGAGTGCTAATCACACTACCTTTAAACCAAGAAAAGTACTTTAAAAAGAATAATTTGATATACTTCTGTGCAGGTATACTATCACATGGTATAACATGTCAGACATGTCTAGAGGCAAAACTACAGCCAGAAGGTCAGAGTATAGAAAATATTTCAACAAGAAAAAAGAGGAGTGAAATGCTGTTATCCAAATGGGAATTTTTACAGGGAAAAAGAATTAATAAATAAAATAAAACACAAACACCAGGACTACCAGTCTTGCTTTTCCACAGGCTTCCACAGGAAGTAGAAAGTCATTGGGATCTTGTACTTCTCAAAGGAAAGATGGCATCTCGTACTGTCCAACCTCTTTGCTTATGTGTAGATTCATACTGATGCAGGAGGAACAGACTGACCTTATCACGGCATTACTTCATCACTCCAGCTCTTCTCACAGGGTCCGCTCAGAAGACCCGATTTAAGCTTATGTAAAGTTAGGAGACAGACGCTGAAGTGAAAATGAACAGAAACAAGGAAAACAACCACAGGAGACTAAAACAACAAAGCAGAGACCTGAGTGCCTGCAAAGTCTCCTCTGAAAGTCCCTAGAGCTCTAGGAACCTCCCCTGTCTTAAGGACATCACAGCACTGGTTCTCACCTTTCTTTGCCACCTGTAGGGCTCAGGCAAATAACTGGAGCTTGGATCCTTAGTTTTCATAATCATCCACTAAATACAACAGTTACCTATCTTTTTCCCAGAAATGATTTATTGAATAATAGATATTGTTCCCCACTGGTCTTTCAGACCTGGTGAGTGCTTCCAAACCCCAAACTATTTTCACATAACCTCTCAAGAGCATTCCCCAACTCCTGCTCTCCAACACTGCCACCTCGCCCACCATAGACACAGGGTCAGCAACACAAAAGAAGCAGGAATGAGACAGGTTTCATCAGCTGTGATTCAGCTCAAGTTCACCAGCCTCAAGCACTAACTGCACCGTAAATTTCTATTTGTTTTCTACTTTTGTATTCTTCAATAAATAACTTCAAAGTAGCAGTAGCAAGAGTAGCATCAACACAGATACGCATTTTTTCCCCAGATTTAAAGGTTAAATTAAAAAAAAAAAATTAGAACACAGTACAACACAGCAAGTCACCTTTTCACTTTGGCTATGTAATTGATCTAAGTACATAGTTGATTTATCCAAATTGCAAAGAAGGAAGACAATACAGACAAATGTATGTATACCCAGACACCCTGTTGGCACATCTTCCTGTGTCTTCAGTGTAAATTATATTCCTCAAATACCAATGGAAGTTGCATGAATGTAGGAATGGCAAGATCCTTATAGCAATGTTTCTGAAGTCTCAATTCAGAAACACACTTAACTTTCAGGCCAGATGAAAGCCTTGCGCCTGCACACATTCACCAATTTAAAAATAAAACAGTAGGCTTAAAGTGCAATCCTTCACTTGAATGGGAACTGGCACATCTGAAATAACTTGCCACATTATTGCTGTTGCAATGTCTGTGCAATTCTATTTTCAGTTCCTTTTCTATACAAAAAAGTGTCAGTGGTCTTTAAAAATACTCACCAATACAAACAGAACAGTTTTGTTCCCATTATCTCAGTGATATCCCAGTAAATGCACAAAACAGAAAGAAACAAGCATCACTAAGGCGAAAAAAGTGTCAACTTCACAAGTTATTTTAAACCAAAAGAAAGCTGGGCTTTTTTTGCCCCATGTAGAAACTGTCAGTACTGTGTTAAATTTAGGCACATTATCCTTGGAATTAAGTGAGTTTATCGAAGACTAAACCTTTCAGACATCTCACTGGTGTTATATAAGATTTATTAGGCTCTTACACATCAAAAGTCTGGAACATCCTGTATTTAAATGCTCAGTCATCCCCATAGTAACTTAAAGCAAGGGCACTGTAAAAATTAGTATATTAGGACACGCTTTAAAAATTTATGCAAGAACTTTGCTAGAGGAAGAGGTCCTGACATCAATGCCTGAGCTAATCCACCTAAATTTATTTTATTGTCTATGTGGAAAAAAGGCAATTCTAGGTTGCAATTCATCTAATCCTAAAACACGAGTCTAAAACATGTACTTCTGCTATAAGAGTAATCTAGACGAGTAAGTTTACATACAGAAACGTACACTGCAGACTTACAAAGATGAACAGTAGCCATACTACATGCATTAACTTTAACAGAAGTAAAAAGACATCTCTGGACCATGAAACTGAGTTTCCATTTAGTTGCAAGAGATGAATTTTTTTTAAATGACCCACAGTTCCTGGCGCTCCACTTTTCTGGTTTACCACTTAAAGACAGCTTAAAATGCTATGATATTCCAGCAGCTGGTATTCTGCAATAAACTAGGCCCACTTCAAGTGCCTGAAATAGAGCTGGAGGGGATGGTGGGGAAAACTGCCAATCAGGAGGCACTCTGAAAAAAAAAACTACTAGTATATCTACTGGCAGATATGCGTAGAAGAGTTTTAGGGTAACAATGCTCCTACGCAATGGGTGTAGTCAAATGCACCCAGTTTCCTGTTTCCGCAAGACGGTGCTGCAAACCTCAGTTCCTCCTGTTCTCTTCCTCGTCTAAGCAGTTTTGCATCTCCAAAACATCCAGTAACAGCACTTCCAGAAGAAGGGAAGGAAAACTCTTGTTTTCAGTTGAGCTTAACAACATCACATCAGGGTACATTGACATGGAGAGCTGAAGACTGATGTTCTTTTGCCCATGCTCCAACCTTGCAAAATATGGGGCACAGATCTCAGGGAGCCACCATACCTTTTCCAACACTGCAGAGCCAAAGAATTTGCTCAAAGAGGTACAGAAAACATTCCCAGCTACCTTTCAACATGGAACTTCCTCACAGGCAGAAGAGACTACAGAAAATTTTTTGGGAAGCCATCAGTAAGGGCCATGGCAAATCTGCAGTAAATCTGCTCAGCTCTGGATCCCCAAGAAAGAAGGAGTTTTCCACCTTCCTTTAGCACCACTGCCTAGAGGTTCCCATCTCTCCTAGGCCAGGTCATACAGAATTAAATCAACTGCAAAACACTTTATTCTAGAACTGATTTTCAGTCAGCTCAACCTGTGCAGATGCACAACTGAGAGTTTTTTCGCCAAGAGAAGAAAAAGGAACATGGCACAAGGGAGGGAATATACGTAGAACCACTTTTTTAGTAGTAAGCTCTAGTCAGAGCCATTTATTTGGCTGGGAAATTGGATTTTCAGTTTGTTTAGGGCAATTGTCTTTGCAAAAATAACAGTAACTCTCTTTATTTCTGTAAATAATGAAAACTTTCTATTCTGCACTTGCTTGCAGAGTCCTTCATTTTCACCATGGCCCTTGATTCTGCTGGTAAGCACATTTTCTAGATAGCTTTTTCTTCATTTTTTAGCCTGTTTATAAAGAGCTGTGTATGGTGGTTTTGTTTTGGTTACAGTTTGCTTGTTTGCTTGTTTTTCAATTCAAACACAATTATCTTAGTTACTACAACAGTAACTGTAAAGAATTAACAAGTCTCCATAACTGCCAACTTCAGATACTCACTTTCACAATCCTGAGATTTCACAGCCATGAAATATTGTTCTTTCCTATTGTTCTACAGTTTAAAAGTAAAATTATTGCTCTGTGCTGTTTAATATAAGATCTGTTTATCTAACCTTCATTCATGTGGGCTGCAGACCTATTTTTAATCCCTTCAGAACTCTGGCAGGAAGAGAAGCCACCATTAAAACATGTACAGCGACAATATCCTGTTGTGGCTGGTTTTTCCTTCCTTATTTCTGCTTAGAGTTTGCAGCACACTCACTTTATGTTCATTTATTTTGGATCTTGAACTATGCAAGAAGACAAGAACACAGCCTCAGCTGTTTAGTCATGCCTGTGTTACAAGCACCTTACATCTACAGCAAATATCTCTGGAAGCGGAACTTCGGAGCATGTCTAACTTTAGATGCTCAACTTCAGACACTATTGAAAACAAGTAACTTGGGGATGGCAAGTGCTCAAGATTTCATGCAAGTCAAACATTTCAACCGCCACTAAATTGAAATATCTGGAAATCATTAGTACCTTCACAAAAAGTCATGCCCTGAATGAATTCCAAGGGTTATCCCCTCAAAAAAAACTAAAAAATCCTTGTATTCAAACTTAGCAACCAAATCAAAACAAAAACTAACAGGAAAACACACAGCATGAGCAAGTGTCGGTGCATAAGCATAATGAAATGTAAAGTAAACAATAAAAAAAGATGAGGTACTTGGATTCTGCTATAAATTAATTTCATTTGCACTATAGTATATTTGAGGAAAAAAATATTTAATTTCCTTCTTTCATTAAAAGCATGCTGCCTTCTTTATATATCCCCCGCTAGAGTTCCATGCTTCTATTTGCATACAGTACATCAGAACTTTGGGTTACAACACTGATATTTTCCAAAGATAACTGCCATATCAGGAGGAAAAAAAAACCCACCCACGTTTGTATTACTTAGCCACAGTATTACATTTTTCCCCAGGCGTATTCTTGCCATGCTTATGAGTCAGCAATAGCAGAAACTTGACTTGCTTTCCTTTACAAAGGACAGCAATCATAATGCAACAGGAATAAGTCTCATTTTTTCCCCTTTAGCAGTGCAGAAAAAGAAAAAAAAAAAAAAAGAAAAGAATGCAGTTACATTTTAGAATTATTAAAGTGATGCTCCTACTATGCAGTGTCAGGCAATTTATTGTCCAAGAAACAAAGTACAGCAATAAAATTCCAGAAACTCCAAGTAAGCCTTTCTCAAAATACCCTACGAACTTGAACATAACCAGGGAAAATAAATTCAACAGTCCTTTAAGTTGCATAAATAATTATAACTTCCCTTTCAAACATGCCCTTTACACCTAAATCCCCCAAAAAAAGAAAAAACATGCTTTAAAAGAACTAGGACATTGCATGATCTACACAGCTGGCTTTCAAAATTTATTTCTATCTCTCTTCCTGTCGCAAGGTTTTATACCACTAACATCTGGCTATCTCAGAAGCACTTTGAAAAAGCATTTCAGGTTTGATTTTTAGCATACTTAATGTATCTCAAAATGCAGACGGACTTTTTCCCACCATTACTGTAGCACTGAAAACAGCATTTGGAGGCATATGACTTTTCCTGACACTGGAATGCACCTGAGCAAAGCGCAGCATGTATTTTATACAGGACGAGAGAGAGGAGGCTTGGAAAGGGACGACCAGGGTCCCCACTGACTGCTCAAAGCCTCTCCAGGGCACAAGCCAGTAGTTCCACCTGCTAGCAAATAAAGGAGACCACCGTCTCACAGGCAGAAATAGCAAAGGCAATTGCAAAGACCTGATTCTCGACACAGGGAACAGAGGAGCATTTGCTGTTTAGGGTCTTCCCAATTGGTCTGGTACATTGCCCTCATTAGTGACTATGTTCAAACACTGAAGTGTCAGAGAAAAAAGAAAAAGAGGAGGCAGATAGGGAATCAATTTTCTCTCAGTAATTCTTTAATCCCTGATTCAAGTCTATCCAGGCCAAAACAACAGGAAGCCTGACTGAGATAGTTAGGCAATTGAGGTAATGGTGCACCTAAAATTGTATGACTGATAAACAGTTAGATAAACAGACTCCTGATCAGCATGTCAGAACCCTATCAAAGGATGAAGGCAGACTACACCAGACACCTGCTGATGTGGTCTCTTCTAAGAGAATATGCAGATCACCAAACCCTCAAATACAGCATTAAAGATATGCAACATGAACTGAACAGAGATGTGGACAAAAAGAAAAACAAACAACAAAAAAGCCAACAGTTAAAAATCAGAAGAGACAGTAAGTAGATAATCAAGAGAAAAATAAATTGCAAAGCATATAAAGGGCCAGTTCCTTTCTCTATAAACTAATAGAATGACAGCTGCAGCTTGGGTTCTCTTTAAGTAAGATGCTGAAAAAGTGACCACTCTTGAGCAGTGGCTGATCTTCCCTACAGAGATCTGCTGCTTCCTGCTCTATCACCATGTGAAGAAACTCAAGCGATAAACCCAGTGTTGAGCCAAGCCCTGGGAGAGGATGACGACTCTGGCAGACCCATTCACCCATAATGGGAGCAGCCATGCTCGGGAGTGCCAGCAGCAACTCGGGATCCCAAAAACATCAGCCACACCAGAGGGAGAGCTGCCAAAAACCAGTGCCTGCAGAGGGGATAGGGCCTGAAAGGAGCTGGCAAAAGAATGTGTATTTCCAAAAGCTTTTGCTTTTAAGCTATTAAGTATCTTACTCTGGATACTCATGTTTTTCATGTAAACATCCAAGTCCTCGCTGGCTCTGGCCAAGTTCTTGGCCTTAGCAGCCTTCTGTTGAAATGGGTGTCACAGTCCACTTCTGGACTGCATGAAAAAGACTTTCACTTTAATCACTGTTAAATCTACAGCTTTCCAATGTTATCACATTTTCCTCTTCACATGGAGAAACACTGTGAGACAGAAGGGAAGAAGTCCTAGCCCCATCTCATTTATGCTGCTCGCATATATTTTCACCATGATCTCTCTTTAACAGTCACATTTCGAAAGCAAATAACCCAATTCCTTCACTTTGCTTTTGCATGTTTAAGAAGTCTACCTTGTAAGTTTTTCTCTTTTATCTTGTTCATATTTTCATTTCAGTTTCATGGCAAACAACAGCTACAGTCATCTTTCAATTGACTACAACAACTACAATGAGACAGAAACATAATTATGTCGCCCATTTCCCTCTGTCCTGGACCATCCTTTGTTCTAATTGTCACTTTATTTGCTGGTTAGCATCAGCAAAACATCTCTAAAAGTTTCTTTTTCCAAACTGTTGAGCCCATTTCCCTCTATGCAATGTCACATTTGCAATTGCACACTAGCGCCCTAGCAGAGAAGTAGCAAAAAAGGTAACACAAAATTAAAGTTCTCAAAAATACGAACGTTTCCTCTCTCTCAAGTCTATCACATTTCACAATGTACCACAGCAATATGCCTACCCTTTCAACATACTTGTATAAAATAGGAACTGAATGCAGTGTTATTGTTGCTGTGGCAACTAGACCACAATTTTTTGCCTCAAGAGAGTTAGCATGAGCACAAACATACACACAATGCCATAAACAGCTGTGGGTGCTATCAGTGCCTACCAACTCACTGTGGATGTGTAATGCTGCCACCAAAAACTGGATTTAACTCAAGGATTAAGCCCTTTAATTTCCAGTCACTGTCTCCAAACCGTTTGTATAAACATCTTTTTCCTCACCTTCAATACAGCATAGTTGACAAAACATCTTGAGAAACCCTGCCATATAAGAAGTATAAATATAAGACAAGATAAACTTTTCTTGTAAGTGAACAAAGTGATTTTAAAAATCTCTCAAATAGGTACATAATTGATCTATCAGCTGGAATTTGCTGGTGTAAATACTTGCTGCAAACCTTAGGAGTCAGTGATTTGAACCTGCCCTCTGTGTGTGCACACACGAGATAAATAAAGTCAATACAGTCCTACTCTTTAACACTCCCTTACACTGATAAGAGAAAAAAAACTACTTTCACCACTTTATAATGTCATTTAAGCTATGTGTGAGAGTTAATAATTAAATCTTTCCTACTCAGTAGTCCTTTACAAAAAAAAAAAAAGTTTAAAATAAAGCACAAGCATGAAAAAAAGCATAGAAGTTACTTGAGAAATGTTGGGAGCACGGGATCCTCAAATGTCTTGATTTTTGCCTTGTCATTTTGCATTCCCCATTCCTGCCCTATCTGCACACCAGTGCCAAACTGCACTTGAACAAGAAACCACAGATGAAGAAATTGCTCAAGTCCAATCAGAGCTTTTGTCAGAAGACCAGGGCCCATAAAAGAAGCAAATGCTCAGCCTGTACATGACAACATGACAACCAGCAGCTGACATTTCTCTCTTGGCCTGAAAATGTTATTTCATTTTTTAATATTCTGCATGCAATTCAGAAGACTGATCTAAAGGAGTATTTTCACTTCCGGAAGTCCCCAGCCTGACTCACCCACTGAACTGGAAGAATGCAGAATATAATCTGATACTGATCAATAATTTTTAAAATTGCTATTCCATATGATTGACAGATTTTTGTCTGGGATTTACCAGGCAGATACACACAGTCAGGTGTATCTGCCCTTTTCATAAGTCATCTAGGTAAGTAGCTCACATGCTTTCAGACAGCATCCCACCCACTATGCTGCTGAGTTTATTCACATGAGGTCACCACAAAATTTCCATTATCCAGCCACAAAATCACCCAGGAATACCAGAAAAATGTTGAGAGTGCTCACATCCCACCTGGATAAAACATCCAGAGAAAGAGAAACCAAGGCTGAAGAATTGTTCTAATCTTCAGTGCTTGTTTTGTCTAGGACCAAATAGCATAGTAACAGTACTCCTATAGGCAAACAGACTAACTTTTCTTCTAGTTTTCAGAGTAATGACTACAATTTCCTGTTTAAAAAAGAAAAGAAAAAAAAAATCCAAGAATCCAAGTTGGTAAAGCTGTCTAGTCATTCTTTGGAATTTTGACTTAAATTATTTTTCATTGGGTATTTTTCAAAAACTTACAGAGGAAATTACTGAGAACAAACTCTTTGAGAATATTTTAGTCTTTTGATTCAAAAATAAGTTTAGAAATTTTGTTTTCTCATATTGAGATTTCTGGGGGGTTTTTGTTCTTTTTGTTTTGAGGGGGTGTTTGTTTTGTTTTTTTGTTTTGGTTGGGGTTTGTTTTGTTGTGTTTTGGGTTTTTTTTCTAGCCTGAAATGTTCATATCATGAGGGGAGCCCAAAACTATTTCCCACCCAGCTCCACTAAGGATGCAATATAGTGTAAGTAGCCAAAAAAAAAAAAAAAAAAGTTTATGTCAGTAACTATTGCTTGTGCTTTTGTTTTTGACTTGGTGCTCACCTAGGATTCTGTAAAAGCTGTTTAAAATGCCTTACGCCAGGGAAAAAAACTCTGGTGAAAATGAACTTTTCCAATAAAGACTGTAAGAAGGGACACCGGTCAAATCACACTGTGCCCTGGTGAGGGATCACCCAAAAGGTTTCCCCTTGGTCATTTTTCTACAGGTGCCGTTCTCCTTGTTGGTAGCGGGTAGACAGATTGACCCAGCTGAGCCCCGTGCAGAACAGACTGGATTCCACACTGTTGGAAGTGACCAAACAAGCCTGACCAGTGCTGTGCTCTGAAGAAATCACCAACTGAACATCAGAAATGTCTGCCATGCCTATCTTAGCTAGCGATGTGCTGCAGCAGAAGCAGGTCTGAAGAGCAAAACAGCTGAGAATGAGGAACCTACTACGTTCATGTGACTTGTTGTCTGGAGGGTCTCGCTTCAGAGGAGCTGAACTCTGGTGCTGTGCGTCCTTCTGCAGGCCCCTGAGGTGCATCCTTCAGCTTCGCATCCTCAGAGAGCAACCCTGCACAGATGCTCTGGGGCCAGTTCAACATAGCAAGTGTGCTAAGTGGGGACAGTCAGGAGATTTGATCCCAAAGTGCACTCCTGATCCAAACTACGTGTCAACATAAATGCTCCCACTATTAGCAAAAGACAATAGAAATTTGCACATCAGACTGTACTTCTAAGAGCAAGCCTGGGTTTCTGGAAGCTGTCCTTAAGTACCTTCACTAGACTACCCGAGCATCCAGGAGATGGGCTTTGGTGCCCTCAAGGTTGCCTGTAGCTCCTACGTCACGTACAGAGGGATTTTTTTCACTCCAAAGAGTGAGTCCCTTGACATCAGATTTTTTTACTTGATTTTGGACAAGTACAGACGGCCAGATCTACCTCTGTGCTGATGCCAAGCCCAGCGCTGTGGCCTCCCCTGCCCAGGGATTACGAGCACCACTTGCAGTTTGGCAAGTCTACCTCGAGCACTGCCCATTCTCAGGAACTGTAACAGGAGACAAGGAGCAGCCAGGGCACTAAATACCATGTCAGGCTGGCCAACGCGCAGTAAATCCTGAGCATCAGGGGCTCCCCTGAAAATACAGAGCCATCTTTGTGCTTTGTGTCTAGGCCCCCTAGGCTGGAGCCCAAGAGTTTTTGTCACTACTTAATATTGTCTCAAAATAGCTTCAGAGAACCACTAACTCAGTGCTGGTATGCTTAATGTGCAGGGAAGGTTTCAGGAAACTTTATGCAGCACTTGAACATTTATTTTTCCAGATCTCGTTTAACACCAATGAGAAGGAAAGTGCTTAAACGGGGGAAAAATGCAAGTCGCTGATTCCAGTTGCACTTTCGTCTTTTGCCAAATGAAAAACTTAATAGGACAGACTTTGTTTTCAAGGTATGAATGGATGTGGAAATATTTACACCCATAGTATCAAGATATCAGTCATGAGGTTGGACTAGATGATCTTTTGAGGTCCCTTCCAATCCCAAACATACTGTGATACTGTGATACTGTGATGAGGTTCAAGAATGCAGCACTAAACTGGATGAGAACATGTTGAAAAAGGCAGCACATTTCCAAGGCAGAGGAAAACATGTATTATTGCAAACGTTTGTAACAGCTGACCTGAACAGCAAGAAATGCTTTGGAGATGACCTTAGTCTTTGGAAAATACTACATGACTGTCTCAGGAACATGCAGAATCCCGGGTCCTGCACAAACAGGCGCAACAAATTAGAGAGTGGATTTGCCCTAAAGGCACAAAAAAGCCATGCAGCTCATGAGCGCTAGGAATTGTCCTGCTTGTAGGTACCTGTTAAACTCGGGACCCAAAACAGTGTTAGCAAGACTATGCCTCTGTTCTTTAGATCAAGTGCTATGTCCCTTATGGCATTAGTAATAGTAAAATAGTAATAGTAAAAAGCCAATGATTTCTTTTAAGGACAATAGTTTTACAAAATCTGGGTACTCAAAAGTCAGAAAATATCAAAATTAAAGTTGATTTTGGCAATCTAAGTAATATCTCTAAGTGTGTTTTAAGATGTTGATTTCAAATTTCATTTTTGCTTGCTGTTTCTCAAATAACTACAAGTTACATAGCTTTACTTTTTGCAGTTGAGAGTGTCAGGCAGGGAGGCATTAAATCTGACAAGTACTGCTGGAATTCAAAATGAAAACATACAATTTTCAATTGCAAAATGACTGCATTAGGAAATTAAAACGTGCATAGTTCGTACCAAACATGGACAGTTGTTGCTGTTGCCTCAGAGCAACTCTTTCCAGGTAAAAATCAGATTATTAACCCCACTTATGTCTTTACTGAATTTCCATCTTCATTTCCCTCTCTCCAATACTCAACAAATTACATTTCTTCCTCCACATTACATCTTCTAATGCCTCTACTGACAACTGTTACAGGAACCTCAAAGTTCCCAGACTAAGTCTGTTGAGTTCCTAGAATGCTCATTTTTTATTTTGCTTTTCACTGTCCAAAAAGTGGATTAAAGAGTCATGCAGAGAGGCTTGGAACTAACAAATCTGCTGACTACCTAAACCCGAAAGCGTAGAAGCAAAACTGAAGCTGGACCGCAAAAAAGCTGAAAAATGTTAAATTTAACCAAACCATCCCAATTTTGGGATGAGAATTCATGTTGATTTTTGTAAAAGTGAAATATATGTATATATATATATTTTTCTCTGCTTTCTCCTTTTTAAACCAGTTCACCAGTACGCTTTGGGCAGAGAGCTATTCAAGCTCAAGGAACAGTAGGAAGACATTTCTAATACTTCAACTATCCCAAGACTCAGAGGCATGTTCCACAGTCCCCCTACAGAGTCAGCATTTTATTTAAACTGCTGCCAAAACATAAATATGCAGACTAGCTCCAAGGAAAGGATTAAAATGAAAAATAAGGCATACAACTGGTGGCCAAAACATCCAAAATTAAGTTCAAATGCACATTTTTTTTCCCCTTTGGAGAAACACGGCTGGCCTCGTCAATGAAAATGCTGAGGTTAAAATCCCTCTGATATAAACACAAAAGGATGCTTTTACATTTTTTTGAGAGGATCTCCTTGAACACAGAGTGTATTTCCCTGAAAGCCAACACACTGTCTGACATAGGTCAGGGTGAGGACTGTTAAATGTAAGGTTTGTTGTACAGAAGTTGAAGTTTTGCATTTGGGCTGCTACTTCTGCCTAGAGTTTAGGAAGGCAGGATAAAACTATATGTAGATAAAAAATGCCATTAAAATTACTTTTAATATACCTTTATTTAGCATATTTATTTCTTCACTGTATTTATACACACGCGAACTGTTTTTAGAGAAATTACACTATTAAAAATTTAGCATTTAACTTCCCATACCTCATTGAGTTATGGTAGAGGACGATGTCCCAAAATGGTGACTTAGGGCATATATGACAAAAAAAGTATATCCTTTGCCAAAAGTTACTGTATAAGCGTACTAGAGAGATGATGTTCCAGAATCAGTGATTTGAGGCATACATAATAAAGAAAAAAAAAAAAACAAAAACACACACCAAAACTCTTTTCCAAATGTTGTTGGAGGTGTGTCATTGACCTAGCCAGATATTTTTAGAACATAAGTCAGCTAAACTTCAAAGTCTGCTTTCCTGGGATATGAGGATGAATTGAACACAGGCAGTCTTTTCATCCTCTTTCAAGCTCATTAATCTTGTTACTGAATATAGCACTGCTTAAAAAATATTTCAATGCGAAATTCAAAGATAAATCATCCATTAAAGAGACATGCAAATACTCAGAGACATCAGCATTATTTTAGCATCTAAAGTAGAAAACATTGCAACGTTCTCACTCAGTACACTATCTACTAAATAAAATGTGAACAGTGTGCCAGGTAAACAGCGCAGCTAGCAATTGCACCCTCTAATTCTGCACTGGTTTTAAAACTAGGTTGTAGCTTTTCAAAATGAAGAAAACAATCTATGTGAAAAATGAAATTTTCATATTCATCCATACTTCCCATAGTGAGTGATACAATAGCTGCTTATTAGATGACAAAACATTTGCCACCTGCCATTGCTACAGCTTTTTTGCCACTGCTATGAAAGATTATTATAACGATTATTCCTTCAATTTTTCAGACCTCCAGCCCAACTTGTTTTCTGGTCTCTCTCATAGACTGAAGTCATAGCGCAGACCTCATGGAAAACCATCTCTATTAAAAAAGGGACAAGTCCTCTGCACTTAGTGTAGACCAGACACTCACAGCACTCCACCTGTGCACCTTTGTCTCTTGCTCTCTGGGCATTTCTCGGCATTTTTGAAGGCTTAGGGCCAGCCATGGGGAACTGCCAGCCACACGGACCGGAGGGACATTTATTAATACATTGTCATCATTCAACAGGCCAAGCATGATGATGCTGACATACAGTGACAACCCAGAGATTACCTCTCCTGTTGCAGCCTAGCCACCGAGTGGAAGGCACAGAGAGCCTGTTAACATTGCAATAAGGGATTTGTTCAGGAGCCAGTCCCTGTTAGATGTCAGATTAGTATCTAGAAAAATACTCTTTTCATAAGCAGAGCTCTGTTCTGCACAGAGGACCAAGTGAACTTTTATTTTCCCACTCAGCAAAAGTCTTCTCATTCTAATGAAGGTGGTAACCAACCCACCTGGCAAAAGAGCTCCTGCTTAGCAAAAGTGTTGAAAGTGTATTAGCACAGGGGGTCAGAGTCGAAACTCATGTGATTTGAGACAATGGTGGTGGCACAACGTTTGCATGTAGTCTGGTTATTTCCTACTTCAGGGCAGCAGAAATCTCTGGTGCTCATCATGGTCTGGCATATTGCCGTGCAGCAAGAGGAGTGAGGGAGAATTTTTTAAATGGTTGATAGAATAATCTCACAGGGATAATTAAGCAGTATCCTGGGGGAGGAGGGCAATTTTCAGCTGAGGAAAGCTGCATTTCAGCACAACTATGCTGCAATTCTGTGAGGAACCCCAACAAGGGGGCTCTGTGCTGCTGGAGCCAGCAGGGTCATTTGCAGGGACAGCACCTATGCCTGCACACCTGCTCACACAGCCACATCACCTCCCCTGCTTACTGGTGTGAGCTCAAGATGCAAACCACCAGGCACACAGGTCCCCACCATCAGCACCCATGAGACCAGGACCCTGGGACAAACACAGCACATAACCAGGCTCAGCGAAGCATCCTCAGGCCTGGAAGAGCATGGGGAAAATTTGTATTTGTATCACCTTGGCTGAACAGAAGGACAAGTTTTAGAAAGAAAAAGTGCAGTCTGTCACGTATTCATTGCTTGGTGACCCAATCAGCCTAACACCGTACGTGTACCATGCTGTCACAAACAAGCTGGAACATTAAACATTTGCTATTCCTGTTTCCTTTGGTGTTCCCGTATTCATCAATCGTAGCACAGAATACCTCAAAAAAGAAGCTATTGCTATTCATGCACCTTCTCCTAAATTATAGTATTAGCTTATATTAGGCCTTTATTGTTTGACTGTTTTAGTGTTGAGCAATAGGTCTCTCTTTTTTTGCATCAAAAACTGTTTTCTGTTAAAAAAGGGAAAATTGGCATGGTTAGATGTAGGAGTTTAAGATTTAAAATAGTATATTTCTTACTAAACTTCAAAAACAAACAGTAGTAAAAAATGACACATAGCACCAGCCACTCTGCAAACAGAAGAGAGCAAATAAATCTCAATGTTCTGTTGATTTTTACCAGCACATCTCTGCCGCCCTGTTTTCTTAAAGCACAGCTTAGCCTCCTAGTTGAGTTTGGTGGAGGCTTTTTTTGGTCATCAAAAAGTTCCAGATCTAACTTCCTTGTTGCTGAAAGAATGCAGGAAGGCAGCAGGTGCACGCAGGCTTGAGAGACAATAAAAGGTGGAGGTGGGGAAGTGACATTTTCTGCCTGCTGGGAATCAGTTTAACTAGAAGCCTATAAAAAACCAGACAATACTGCTGCTAAAGGTATGGTATGCTGTTAAGCATTTTACACAAATTTGTTCGCCGGTAAGACCACTTTCTTACATGCATGCCTGTGCATTTCACGTACCTCCATACATGCGCTTTGCCAGTTCCATCAAGCACCTGTACTAGGCTGAAAGAAACTACTTCTGTGCCAGAAAAGACTTCTGTGACAGATCTGTAGCCACAAAAGCAGTTCCTCCTGATGCAATGATTTTTCTAGACAACACATTGCATCCACGTTCCTGCACTGTGCATGTTCCCAAGCCGATAAGCAGAGGTGGGCGAGCACTTGAACTACTGAAGCATTTCAAACTTTGCCGCAGTTGGCTCGACACCGTGACTTACAGCATCCAGCAGCAGCAGCGACTTTTCGCAAGAGCACGGAAAGCGCCGGGTATTGCCGGGAAAAATAAAGGGCTTTCGCTGTACATCAACCCGCCGGCTCGCCACAGCTGCAAGGCTCAACCCGACCCCGCCGAGCGCTTTCCCCGCGCCGAAACCCGTTTCTACCCCAAAGTTTTCCGCGGGGGACGATGCCTCCGCGATGCACCTCCCGGGTCCGTTGGCAAATGCGAGGCGTGACAGCGACGGGCTGTTCGGGTCACTGACAGAGAAGCCCACTCGCTCACAGGAGACCCGCCGCCTCAGCACACATGCAACATCCCCCCCGTCCCGGCGGGCAGCCTCACCTGGTCCAGCGGGATGCCCAGCAGACCGCTCAGCGGGTGTAGCAAGGTGGAGCCGGTGGTGCGGTGCGGGGCGCCGGGCGGCTCGGCCATGCTGCATCCCCCCCCGGCCTCCGACCACCCGCAGCCCGCGCACACCTGCGCGCACCCCTCGCGCACCGCACCGCACCGCACCGCACCGCTCCGCTCCGCGCACGCCGGCCGCCGCCCCGCCGTGCCGGCCGCCGGGCCGCAGGGGGCGCTCGGCGGGGCGGGGCCGCCGCCAACGGCCGGGGGCGGAGCGGGCGCTGGCCGGGCCCTGCGGGCAGGAATGGGGGGAGCTGCTGCTTCTCGCCAGCGCCGGCGCCTGACCTGCCGCCTCTCGTCGTCTCCGAGGGAAAGCGGGGCGCAGGCCGTTCAGCCTGCTCGTGGCGGTGGTCCGTTATAACGGCCGGCTGCGAATTTGAAGGGCAGTTGCTTCGTCCTCATGGAGCTTTCACACCCTGTGCCCCCGCGTTTGTTTCGGAAAAGAAAAACATCCTGCGCATCCCCTCCCGGGGGTCCCTCAGTCCGTTCCCGGGCCTGGTGAGGGTCCGGCCGGTGAAAGCCTTGGTGGCGGTGCCCGGAGTGGAGCACGCACGGGGCTTTGGCGCGGGTGGCTAGCGAAGGCGCATTGAGCGTGTCGTGGTGGCCAGCGGGCCTGGTGGGGTTGCACAGCACCCGCTTGCAGCGGTACCGGCCTCACCGGGCACCAGGCGACCCCGGTTCGGCTGAGTCACAAAGATGCTGAAGGGAGTGGAGCGTCTCCCGTATGAGGAAAGGCTGAGGGAGCTGCGTCTCTTTATCTTGGAAAAGAGGAGAGTAAGGGGTGACCTTAGTAATGTTTATGAATATGTAAAGGGTGAGGGTCACGAGGTTAGAGCCAGGCTCTTTTCGCTGACAACCGATGATAGGACAAGGGGCAGTGGGCATAAACTGGAGCACAGGAGGTTCCGCTTAAATATGAGAAGAAACTTCTTCACAGTGAGAGTGACAGAACACTGGAACAGGCTGCCCAGGGGGGTTGTGGAGTCTCCTGCTCTGAAAACATTCAAAACTCGCCTGGACGCCTTCCTGTGTAACCTCATCTAGGTGATCTTTTGAGGTCCCTTCCAATCCCTGACATTCTGTGATTCTGTGAGTCCGCATCAACAGTCACAGCTCAAACTATAATAGTTTCCCTGGCCCAGCTTCTTGTTGGGAGCATTGACTTGTTGGGAGGCACCTGCAGGGACAAGGTGCCCCTTCACAACTGCCCTGAGCTGGAGTTTCATAACCAAAACATTTAAACATTTGTGAGAAGATTTTTGTTTTTTGTTTTTCTGGGTTTAACTTTTTTTTTTTTTTTTTTTTTTTTTTTTTAATTCAGTCATTGCTCTTAAAAGTACTAATGTTTTTAGCGGAGAATTACCAAGCCTTCAGCCTATGGTTCACATTGCTGGAAACTAAGATGCATGCTATCTGGGAAAATAGTGACTTTTCCTTGATAGGGGAAGAAATAGGAGTATTAAGTGATATGATTATCTTCTGAGTGAAATACAGCCATTAAAAATGTACTTCTGCCAATACGATCTATCTGCAGGAGTATTCTTATACTTGCCCCAGACAATGTAGTATTGTGCTGCAAGGAGAGCTTGAGCAGCATTGCAAAACGTTTTGTTCAGCCTGTGCTGCTGACATGCTTGGAACCTGAAATACTCCGAAGTTTCTTTGTGAGCTCAGTTTCAGGCTCTTTATTAGGCCCATCATTTTCTCTTCTTCAAATAATTGCCAACTGTCATAGCTGAAACTGTAGTAGTGGCTTAAAACGGTAGCGTGACTTGTTCAAGGTGTCCTGCTTGTACTGTGCTAGTGAGTGTTGTGCTGGAAAAAACAGGCAAAAATGTGCAGTAGGGAAGGAATTTTACAGCAAAAGTATTCTCTTAATGTTATTGTTTTAGTGGTGCCATAAATATATATACATACATACATGCACATACATACTTTAAGTAGGGAAAGTAAGCAGTTTGGAGGGACTGGATAGCCATGTATAGGAGTTCCTAACATTTTCCGTTAGAAGTCCCTCTTTCCAGTTGTTTCAAATTCACCAGCCTGAAACTATCTGGATGGAACTTTCCATGGGCTGCGTCTGCCACAAGTGGGCTGCTTGATGAGCTTCGGCTAAAACCATTGTTGACCTGCTTTTGGGAACAGAATAAAAGTGATTTGTTACACACATGCTACAGATATTCTCAAAGCTTTTTCACTGTGGCAATCTTAGACCTCTGGGATGGTAACTTCAAGTTTAGATGTGGTCATTGTCCTGGAATCAGGGAAATGCCTTTCACTATCTTTGTGAAACTATTCAAGAGTGACCAACCGCCAGAGTTCTGGAGAAAAAGCCACACATAATCCATGTGGTGACTCAAGGCATTAGTATATTGCATCTCTGAAGATCATAAGCATTCTTCAGCTCTTCACATTTCCTCCATGTGACTGGACTCCATCTATTTCAGCCTCTACAAGAGCAGATTGGGATATCACACGGCTCCGGGTACAGGAACTGAGAAAAGGGTGCCTGTCTCCCTGTAGTCAGTAGTCAGCCATCTGGGCTTTGTGTGGTGGTGGAAACAGCTGCTCCAGAAAACAGCTGGAAGGTGGAAAGGACAGATGGAGAAAGCCAGGAGCAAGAGCATGAAAAGGAAAACGATGATGGTTCTGAAGTGGGTTAGTACAAAAAGCGAAGTTGACTTCAGGTATTAAGGAACAGAAGCAAAGCGAGCTGTGGTTATGAGGACGAAATTGGTGGGGGAAGTGGCTCAGCAAAAAGGGGGTGGGACAGGTGTTTGAGAAGAAAAGCAAGATATTATTAAGATAAAAGTACTGGGGAGAAAATCAGGAGAAGCTGAGGGTGGGAACAGGGAAGGAAAGCAAACTGCAATTATTATTAGAAAAAGTATCACTATTGAAAACTACTATTCCTGAATTTCAGTGCTCCTTTTCTTATCTAGCTAGTAGCTTTGAAACACATAAGTAAAATACTGTCAGCTCTACAGCTTATAGTCACAGAAGGCTGGTAGCAGCCCAAAAGGAGAAGGTAGACTCCACCTCCAAACCTGAGCTGTCATCAGGAGAGCTTGGTTTGATGTCTCCTCAGCAGAGTCTTTGGTGCACCATCTAGGGGAGGTTTACTGGCTTGGTTACAGGGAGTGCAAATGTATGGAGCCAGCAGTGAAGTGTGTTACACAGAGTCTGTGCCACCGGAAGGGGCAGCCATGCTGTACGATATGCCTGGACCTGCGTGGAGTCAAGGGACATTCAACCGGGCTAAATCCAACCGAGAGCATGGGCCTTGACCCAGACTGGCTGAGCAAAGGTACCTTCATCATACACTGCATTTAGACTAGAAAGCTCTGCTACACCCTACAGTGCTTGAATGGACCCATCCTGTGTATCTTCGTGCCACTGCAGTATTTGATCTATAAGCTAAGCTGTACAAGGAAATTGTATGTTGCTGTATGTCACCCCCTTCTCCACTGGCAGAACCACCTACAGAGTATAAAAGAAGCCATAACCTGTCAGACCATAAGGTTATTTAGATCCCTCTGATGGTGACAATTGTGGATGATGAGACAAGGTATGCAAGAAACATGGCAAACACAGAGCTGTCCTTTTACTTTGTACTCTCCCAGCTTCTAGCCATCAGGACTTCCCAAGATGGAAATTTCATCTGGATTGTCATGTTTAGTAGCCACTGATGGGCCTGTGTTACATGTCTAATATGTTTCGAATTCACTTATATTTTTGACCTCCATAATATCGCATGAGTTCCGCAATTTAATTATGTACTGAATGAAAAAGTACTTCCTTTGGTTTACTTTAAAGCAGCTGCCTTGTAATTTCATTGGATGCTGTCTTGTACTGTGAGAAATAAGCGAGCAATCATTGTTTAATCACCTACCCCATGCTATTTGTAATTTTTTATACCCTGACTTGTTTCTTGTCCTCACTGAGGAGTCTAATCAATCTCTTATTATATGGAAGTTATTGATATATTTGTTCTTATTTTTCATCTGTTTCTGTTTTTGAAAGGGAGGTACTATAGATTTTTGCGGTAACATAATGATTTGTTCTATATTCCTTTACTAAGAGTTCTTATCATCATCCCTAGTGACTTCAAAGCCTATTTTCTCAAAGTTAATAGGTAATTTACAGCTTAATGTGTATGTATGATCAAGACTACCTTTTTCCTGTTTACATTTATCAATATTAAATGTTAACAGTCTTTAAATTGCCCCACAATACAACATTGTGAAATCTGCTGCAACTCTATAATGAAGCTTTGATTATCCTGAATTATTTTATTTCCTCGCTAACTTCATCTTCTCATCTCTTTTGCCAAAAACTTAATGTGTTCAACAAGACAGATTCCTTTGTATTAATTTCCAAATCAATGTTCATTCTCATCCTTTATTTATTTCCTTCTAAACAACTATAAATCCAAGAGGGAGTATTCTGTACTATTCTGCTATTATTTAATTTCTGTGGGTCTGAAACCTTACCCCCAATAATCTGGAAATACAAATGCACTTTCTTGAGAGGGTCACCCTTAGTGTTTGGAGAATTCTAATGGATTTGTTATTAATAACTTCTGTACAACAGCTATAGTTACTGCATTGTATCGTAGTTACCTGGGTGTCTACTTATTTCATCATTTGCCGTACAGTTTCTACCAGTTTGCATATGCAAGTGAGTGCCTCTCTGTGATTCTCTGCCCCTGCCTGATTGAAATGGTTCCATATGGTGAATGTTACTCCTCAGTGGAAGGATTTGGTTTACAATTTAAACGGTAGAAGACAGTTCACCAGACAATGTGGAGAAGTCACAAAGTCAGTCATTTAATAGTCAGGAAATGAAGGAATGAAGGTTGCCGGTGCAGCAAGAACAAGTGTAGTAACATTGTAAGACATCTAGAATGATCCCATCAATAGAAAAGTTAGTCTGCCAGTAAAAAGTCCCTTTTATCTTTGCACACATGTTTAAAGCTCTGGCCTTCTCAATGCTAATTTTGGAAGAATCCAGAAAAGGCTCAAAAAGGCTGGGAGTAAAGGGGGAGAAACAAAGGATTTGATTCTGCAGTTAAGGAAATAATTATATGAAAGTGACCATAAGGTGTCTTACATATGTGAATGAAACTCACTGGATATGAGGTAGAAATTACACTGGTGCTCCTTTTGCTTCAAAATGAAGGGGGACAGGTTTATTTTAAAATTCTGGTTCCTTTTGACATTGGAAATTCAGTCATAGGGACCATGGTGGCCTGTGGATGAACTGCAGGTCTAAGAGATATATGATATTGCAAGAAACAAAGCCGAGCAACTGAGAAAATGATTCAGTTTTTTTTTTTTTGGTAACATTTGTATATCCACATGGCTGTAAAGTTGCAGCATTATTGAAAGAGAATGTTATCTGCTCAAGGAGGCTTTGCAGATCATGGGATAGTTATTTTTGATATTTTCAAATAATGTTAAATTAGAATCAGGATCTATTGATGCAAAAGTAAATACAATGAACAGAGGTATACAGATACTTTATAGCTTATGATTCATCCTACCAGCACAGGCCTTCTGTGTCTAGACATGAGGTATAATAATTTTGTAGCCTAGTTTTTCTGGCTGCTGAGAGGGATCTCTTGACTTTAAGAAAGCCAGTGATCATAAGGCAGGCACATTGAAACATAGAAGGATTCTTTTTTTCCATCTACTAGTGAATTGACAAGACAATGGTTTATATTGAATCTTTTTGTGAGCTCTACTATTCTTCATTCAGGAACATTTTGAGATGTAGAAGACTGTGTAATACAGCTTGAAACTAGAAACCTGGAAGGGCATTTTGTGATTTACAAAATGAGAAATTGCAAAAATTGAAGTTTAATAAGAATTACTCATAACTAATATGAGAAAGATAATGGTTCATGGAAATAGTTCAGGATCCAGGTAGTAACTATTGGACATGTGGAGATTTCAGTTCAACTGCATGTAAGGACATCAAGAGAAGAATTTTATAAAAAAACCCCAGAAGATATCCAGGATTGTTGAAATAATGTTTTATATTAAAAAAATAGTTTAAATAATGATGTGTGTATTCTTAAGAAAGGATTTGCAGAATAGTCATGTTCAAGGCAAATCGTAGTGCATTGAAAGTTTTTTATAGTAACATTCCTTTAAAATTCCAGGTTTAAGTTTACTAGGAACCATAAGTGTATCCAGCATATCTCTTCTGACCTGTGTCAAATAAAAAGAGAACACAAAGATGTTTTTAATATAGCATGACTTTTCAGCTTCTTTGAGTTGAACTTCACTGGCAACATTGTTTTCCTTTAGTATCATCCCAGTTTCCACAGTGCAAGTACCTTAGAGTTTGTTCTCTTCTACCATCTAGAGGGGAAACTGTACAACACAGAGAAAAGTAATTTTAACTGCCAGAACGTTAGAGGAATAGTTCAAATTCCTTATATCATAAGGGTTTCCCAGAAATCCTTTTTCCAGTAAACATAATAGGGGAGTGGGGGGAATGTTGAAACCAGTCAAGACTTAAAGTTAGCAGAAAGCTATTCTAGTGTTTTTCAAGCTGTATATGTAATACTATGATTTTATATAAAGAAAAAATAAACTTTTATAAGCATACAAGGTTATACAAGTAAACAACTACTTCAATTGTAGATAAAAGACTCATGAAAAAGATTAAATTGCATTGCAGGAATCATTCAGTACTGGTGCATGGATATAGAGAGCCAAGACCTACAAAGTTTTTTGTCCACTAATGCTATCAAATAACAGTTAGCTAAACCCACTACTCTGCAACATGTATAGCCTGAATAAGATATCTAGTAACACCAGTGCTAACTGAACACTTTGTCCTACACTACACTGTTAAAGAGGTCTGATTGTGTGTACTACTACTCCAGTTGTGGATAGTCAGGAGTTTTTCAAATAATGTCCAAAGGAAGACAGAAATTAGGGATAAGTATGATTTGAAGCTGATGAGTGTTATTTAATACAACCAAGTTGTTAATTATATAACTACTAGAAGTTCTGGATTGTAAATATTTTCTAATATATTTGTTTCATAGAATTGCCTTTTTCTACTTTGAATTGGTAATTTGTTACTCTATTTGAGTGAATACATGTAGACATCTAGTCAGCACATGCTCAGCTAAAATCTCATCCAGGCTTTCATTGTCTCTTGTTTTGATTACTGAAATATTTTTTTCCTGCAGCATTGGTAAATTTACCCTTGTCCAATCAGAATGTTACTCCGAAGTGTATTTCCCAGATTCACCTTTTTGAACATGTCACTCCTATGTTTACATACTCTGTTTTGCTCCACCTTATATCATTCTTCCTTTTCTAGGTTCCCATTATCTATCCATCCACCCTAAGTCAAGCGTTAGCCCTTCTGTTAGATTTTCAAACAAGCACTCCTGGGTTTTCTTCTGAGCTTGCCCTTTTACAATTAGGAGTTGACCCCAATAAGATTAGTATACTATCCTCTTTTTAATTACTTCTTTAAACTTTTCTTATTGTTTCAAGGGGGTAAAAATGCTTTTTTTTGCTGAAAGCTTGTCAACAGAGAATTGTTATGCTGAGATCACGGCATATTCACTGATTAGTGCTGTCTTATTGTTTCCTTGGCCTCCTACGCCAGCTGGTCTATATCCAGCTTTGAATTCTGCCTCCTACTTGGATCATTAGACCCTTCAGCTGGGGCTGCCTGCTTTATTCTGGACTTGTATAACATCCAGCAGGACATGGTCTTCCTCCATTAATACAGCTGCTTGGTGCAGTGATAATAAAGATGATAAATGTATTACTGCTGTGATTATTATTATGAGTATAATATTTATATGCGTGGGGGAAATGACTGAATTCAACACCCAGTAAGCTCCCCCAGAAAGAACATGACCCAATTAACAATGAGACCTTGAAGTGTATTTTCATCGCTGGCAAAGGCAGGACCCCTGCTGATTGATCTGTAAAACATTGATGAGGTTTGTTTTAAAGGCAGCCACTTCACAGACCCTCCTGGGTGGATCAGTTTGCACCTCTGCCTCAAGCCAAGATCATCAAAGAAAGGTTGTGGATACTACATGGAGGAAAAACTGAGACCTTCACCTTCAAAGTCTCCTGTCAATCACATCTGTCAGCAGATATTTTATAAACTTACCGTGGATCTTGGCACACCTTCTGGCAGTCCTGTAGGTGTGAGGCTGCTTCTGTAGGAAAAAGGAGACCTGGGTAAGGAAAACAATTTTGATGAAGTTGAGCATTGTCTGCTTTAGCAGCTGCTCAGAAAGACTATCATGCCTGCAGTATTAAGTGACTGTGCGTGAACAAATTCCAGGCTTCTTAACAGTGTGGGAACATAAAAAATAATCATCTGCCCTACTATGAAGCTGGGCATCCAAATAAGTGTTCATTTTTATTAGTGGTCCAAGTAAACCCATCTCGTAATACAGCATGCTTTTCCCACAAGGCTAAGATGGTGCAGATACATAGAAAACTGGTTCTCCAAGTGCCATCCAAACAGTGGAACAGAAGAGTAGACAAAGATTATATGCACTGAGGGACTTGATGTACCATGGATAACACGATCTTATGTATTGAAAAGATGTTTGAATATTACCCTGCCTGCCTCAGCCTTACCATTTAGTTGCTCTTTCAGAAGTCAGCTCCCTTACCACTAGCAACAAGCCCTCTGCCCAAGCTGGCAGAAATGTGATGAGCTTGTCTTGGCTGGATGTTTTTCACTGTGTATTTTACAGGGTCATTAAGAAATTAGTTGATGTGCAGTGATGCAGTTTGCTAGAGTAAATCAAACGTTAGTGAGTTTCAGTAACTATTGTCTTGTTCAACTGATGACTCTGTTAAATACTTCAGGGAATTTTAAAGTCCAGTGTGAAAGAAGTGATGGAAATGGCTGATGTAGCTGAAAGTTCCACTCACACATTGCTGGCAGTAGAGATTCAGTGGCTACAAAAGCAGAAGTGATCCTGGTGGTCACAAAGTCTCAACTAGTGGGAGAATACAATGTAGGAAGCTTCATTTTAGAATTCAGCTTTCCTTTTGTCTTCCTACTTTAGCTTTCTTTCCACTAAATCAGTTTTGGATATTCATGCAGAGAATATGTATATATTTTTGGTGCTTAATCTCCAAGCTGTAAAATGCTTCCCTTCCATTTGAGGAGAAGTTTTGCTTAGTTTCTAGATTTGTTTTACATGTTTTCTATATATCTTACCAGACTTTGTACTGTAAAGGTGCCTAAGGCATCATGAACACCTGAACTCTCAGAAACTCATTCTGTACACATAGTAATGGAGCTTGT
The DNA here is from genome assembly GCF_036013475.1 of Columba livia. Classification (NCBI taxonomy): domain Eukaryota; kingdom Metazoa; phylum Chordata; class Aves; order Columbiformes; family Columbidae; genus Columba; species Columba livia. Next base: position 66,174,179 of record NC_088603.1, on the reverse strand, counting down.
CTCAGGAGAGAAAATTGAAAGGTTCAAGGGTTAAAGACTGAAAAAAAAATCCACTCTGATGAGGTAACATAAGCTTTTTGGAACAATTGTCTCCTGTTCAGTCTAGGGCCTAACTTTAAAAAAGGCAGGTACTCTAGCTTTTAAAATTGCTAGGGATAGAGAAGATACACAAATCCTAGCAAAATTATTCTAATGAATAATTGCTCTGAGAGACAGAGAAGAGAAAAATGAATACTTAATGTAGAGGAAGACCTGATTCTCCTGTCATGAACAGGTAAAATAGGAGTTAAAACTTTGTAAATTTTGTAATCAAAAACCTGATTACCTTTAAATCAGAAACCAACTCTGTCATTAACTTTTACTGAAAAGGAAACTCCAAATTAAAATTGCCAGCCTAAAAATTTAAAATACACTTCCAAGTATCATATTTTCACATTAGTAGTACCTGGTGCTAACAGAAGGGTGCTGAAGCTGGTGATCTGTGGTGTGGGACAGGAAGACAGCTACTCCTGACAACCCTGTCTTTAGGTAGGTTACAGTCCCCTCTGTAAGGATAACTTTCAGAACCTTTTTCTTTGTTTCCCTTCAGCATAATTTCTGAGGTGCAGTTAGACCTGCTCCAGAGCCTCAGCTGATCACATGCCTAATGAGGTTCTGCTGTTTCCAGTTGGTTCCATAGAAATATTTTCTTTACCCCACTGTTAGAATTCCTGGTCAGATACAGGGTTTCTTCATATGAGGTCATTGCTTCTGACACTACACGGGCAAAACAGCTTCTTCTGAAGTTGGTGACCCAATTACTGTGGTAACAGATGGGCCAGTGTACAATGCACTTGCCAACTGACTGCTTGCAAATGTGTTTTTAAATGGATATCATCATAATTTGCTACACAGGAACTGGCAAGTTGCATTCTACTTGACAGAGTATGATAAGGATCTGCTGTAGTGACAGCCTCCTATGTGGTTAATGAAAGAGCTCCTTTTCATCCCATGTGTAGCCAAGGTTGACAGTGAGGGTGATTGCAATCTCATAGCTATTGAACTCCTGTAGTTTCCATTGTAGCCTGCTGCTTGCCTGAGTTATCCCTATGAGGAACCCTTTAGGCTTCTGGTCCAACCTGGATTTATCTTTCCTAGCTAGGCTGCAGATATATCTCATAGTTTGCTGCTCTCACTGCCGAGTGCCACTGTGGATGACAAAGAGTCTAGCTACGTGGGTTTTTTCAAATGCCACTACTGATTTTAGGGGCCTGGCCTGAGGTATTTAGGGAGAGATGTCTTGAAATCAAGTGGTGTTATGATTTTGGTTTAAATTCAAACCATAGAGGATCGCAGTTTATGTCTACCGTGCAAATGAAGGGATGCATCCAAGTGTTTTTTGTCTTGAAAAAGACAAAGAGTGGTTCCAGCTCCTCTACTCCACTGTGTCTACCAGCGGGAAGCACCCTTCCCACACCCAGGCTGTGGGACCAGTTAAATGAAGACGTAGTGGGACAGTAGCTGAAAAAGAGCAATCTTCAGGACTCCAGTCCCAAAGGCCCACATACACAGGCAAAGCCCTCTCCTCAACCGCTGCAGAAGAGCTTCTTCAGTGACTCTGCTGTCATGGCTTGACTCTCCCCACAAGGCACTCTGACTGCTGTGACACGCACAAGAAAACAATAGGGTCTGACAGAAAATACTGCTGAAAATACATTAATTCTGAGTGTCCCTGCTCAGCAGCTCCTGCTTCCCCATTCCATTGGATTTGGCAACTTTTCCATGTGGCCCTACACTGTGGATTTGAATCTGGGAGAGGGACGAAAAATCAAGGCTAATTTTCCTGTCTGCATTGTCAAACCACAGCTTTGCACAGTGATTTTTCCTCCTGCAAGGTTTTTCTGCACATGGGATTGGAAGGCCAGGTTGGCAACAGTGTCCTAGAATTATACATTAGACTTTTGGTTTCTGACACATGCTGGTATAATGAAATAAAAAAATTCTATCACAAAGTCCAAATTAGTTGCTTTAAGATCACTGAAGATATAGCTTTCATCTTCATTTTTGAATATGGCAAAGGCTGCAAAACACAAAGATCATTCTAAAATTTCCAAGGGATGTAGTGGAAAGAAAACAAGAAAATGAAAACCACCAAATGATTAGAAGATGTGTTGTGCTGTAAAGCTATTCCAGCTCACTAAGGATTCTGAACAAGTTGTGGATCCAAAAATCACACTGTTCCTAAAAGTGGGGTCCTTTCAGTAGGTATAATACTAAGTGTCTCTTGCATGACATACTCATTGCCATTTGCAAAGTGCAATAAATTTACTGGCAGGAATATTCCTGGTGGATACATGAACCATCCTTTACCTCTGCAGGATGTGTCTGGGGCTGCCCCGTGCATCAGTGAACAGCTTGCAAGTTTCTGGCACCATCTTTGGGGTTCCTCAGCCTGAGACCGCTGAGCACAAAAAGAACCCAGCTACTGCTTCATACTTACAAGGAAATGCTAGCAATTATTTCCAAAGTATATGACTATACTTGAAGATTGTGTTTGGCTTACATTTTATACAGTGCAAACTTCTGTATCTTAGGAGATAGCCTACATTATTTACTGCTGAAAAGTAAAACTGAATGGCTTTTTCATTTCTAAATTCCAGACTGTGAACAGGAAGAGCAAAAAAGTGCATGCTTGAAAATACTTATTTCTACAAGCAAATATTTCAAGAGCCTATTTAACAGCTAAAGTGTAAAGAGAAAAGTCTATTGTAAATAGTTAGAAGTGAACATTGTTATGTTATACGTGGTCAGAAGTATAACAGTAGAAACCTGTAGATGGTGAGCAGGCATGCTGAGAAGCAAATAATTGACCAGCTGGGCTAATAACAGATAGAAACGGATCAGCCATTTTTCAAAAGCTGTGCTAATTGTTGATTTTGACTTTGTAAACTATGTGTATGTCTTCAGCCTAAGGAAATTTCAGAACCTTGAACTTGATGGAAAGCTCTACTGTGTGTTTGATATATGAGAACAGATGAGATGAAAGTTTTAACTTCTACTTTACACCAGACTTACAATCAGACTTTACTCCAGATTTACAACCAGTCACATTCATCAACTGCTACTTATGTTAAATTGTTTGCCATTTTGGTTTGGGGTTTTTTTTGTTCATTTGTTTTGTCTAAAACATTGCTTTTTCAAGCTAGATGGATACTTTATAAAAGACTATGGTGAGAATACAGAATTTACCAGGCGAAAGCATCTCCACAATACTATCTGCATTTTCAAACATTTTTGTTGCCAGATAGCTCCATGTAGTTCACAATGGAACCAGTTCAGGACATTCCCTTATTAAGGCTTTTGTAGTCTTGAGAAACCACTCCACACTCACAGAAATCTGTCCCAAGGAATATCATGCTGAAGTCTGAATGTCATCATTAAGCATCTCATTTGTAGCAGCTCCTTAAATATATGATGAATATTTTTTTTCTTAAGAAACGATCCCATATTAACAACAAAATGGATGGTATTTAAATAAATGCTTAATAACTGGAAAATGGATGAAGACATAGCAACACAATGTAGAATAATAAGTAAATAAATAAGGAAACAAAAGTCAATGAATTGCTATTGATAGAATTATACTTTTGTAGGTCCCTGTTAGTCTGACATCTTTATTTGTGGTTATTATTAAATGAAGATGGCAAAATTGTTTCAAGGCTGTAAATACCACTTCCCATAACATTTGTGGACAAAACAGATTTGCCTGGTTAGAGTTACTTGAGCAGACAGGGCACACTTACAGAGCAATCTGAGTCATTCTGAGATGACCTGGACCTTTTCTAACAAGTTGTAGTGAAACACACAGTTGCACAAGAAGCAGAGGCTGTGACCAGAACACGGGAGGCTGTCGGCTGGCCAGCAGCGATGCTGGGAGGAAGTGCGGGAAAGAGGAGATGAGCAAAGTCTGCAAGTGCAACACTGAGAGTTGGCACGGCTTGGAAAATAATGCGGAGAGAAATGGTGGGGAGGAGCGAGCTGAGAACTAGGACTGCACTAGAAGTCTGCATAACTGCATTAGCTGCCCTTATTTTAAAGGGCATTGAAAATGGGTGTTGATACAGAAGAGAGCAGCAGTATTTATTACAGAGCTGTAGAAAATGCCTTGTGAACAGAGACCTGAAAAACACAATCTGTTACAAAGTTCAGGTTTGATTACAGTATGCAAGTATCTTCTGAAGAAGAAAATACTGAATGACTATAGGAAAAGGAGAGGGGAGGGGAGGAGAGGGAAAGGGAAAGGGAAAGGGAAAGGGAAAGGGAAAGGGAAAGGGAAAGGGAAAGGGAAAGGGAAGGGGAAGGGGAAGGGGAAAGGAAGGGAAGGGAAGGGAAGGGAAGGGAAGGGAAGGGAAGGGAAGGGAAGGGAAGGGAAGGGAAGGGAAGGGAAGGGAAGGGAAGGGAAGGGAAGGGAAGGGAAGGGAAGGGAAGGGAAGGGAAGGGAAGGGAAGGGAAGGGAAGGGAAGGGAAGGGAGAAGAGAATTAAAATAACAATCAGTGACTGGGAATTAGAGCCCTGTACTTCGAAACACAGGCAGTAAGCGCAAGTGATTGAGAGGAATAAATTCTTAAAAAAAAAAAAAAAAAAGAAAAAGTGGGGAATGTTCCATCTCTTTTGATATTAAAGTTTCATTTCTTTCCAGAAACTGCAGTTTAGTATTCTAATAAAACACAAGCCATTGGGTGAACTAGTGAAATTTAGGACACCGTAGTATCCTCCAAAACAGGGTGGCCACATTCAAGGGGTTTGCCAGGAATGGTCCTGGGCCTGCAGTGACTCCTGAAATATGCCCAGAACTGTTAGGGAGAACAGCATTTAGCCTGGACCAAAACCATGCCAAAAACTGTTCTAATAATTCAAAAGTTTAAAAACAAACAAAAATCCATGTCAATAAGTGTTCCCTGATGCTCTTTAATTTCTTAGTAACACATAAGTCTCTGGACAAATAAGCTCACTTGAGATTTTTGATTCTAGGTTTCTTTGTTTATTTATCTGTTTCTTACAGAAGAAGTCACAAACTAGGCCATTTTTAAAATTCATGTCTGGAGGAATTAAGGTGCAATGCCACATGATTCGATAGCACACAAAAATTAAGCTCTTCCTCAGCAAAACTGTAAGATAGACAAAAATCAGGGGAAAGAATTACTGAACAGGACAGCTTATGAGTACAGAATACTGAATTAACCCACCCACAACCCTCATCCTAGCTTCTTTGGGCCCATCTCCAGCCAACCACCCCTCCACAGGAAAGGAAGAAGAAAAGAAGAAGAATAAAAGAAGAAGAAAAAAAGAGAAGAAGAAGAGAAGAAGAAGAAGAAGAAGAAGAAAAGAAGAAAAGAATAAAATAAAAAAAAAAGAAAAAAAGAAGACAAAGAAAAGAAGAAGAAATAAAAAGAAGAAGAAGAAGAAGAAGAAGAAGAAGAAGAAGAAGAGGAAGAAGAATCTTCCGTCCCAATAGCTTCCAAGCCCTGCTTTCAAAATGTACCCTGCTCAGATGGTTAATGTTGCATACCTGGTGCCAAAAGATCTCAAGATGGCCATCATCTGAACCTAAATGAGTCTTGTTGAAACAAAAGATGGGGGAATATTGAAACTCAGAAATAGATATTTTTGTTCCTTAGCCTGCACCCCCTTCCCTGTCTGTTAACAGCAGGGTTGCTTCTGCTATTTTTTTCATTTACATCCCAATGTAAACTATTAATGCTTGTATGTCAGTTTGATGTAACCAATTAATTCTGTATGAAGGGTAACTTCATTTTAACATTGTCAGAGACTCTCTTCAGATGCCTAGGAATGAGCAGGTGCAGTAACAGTTCTAAGTTTTTGTTATCATTTCAATGAGCACAAGAAGCTGCTCTTCAAACAGACAGCCCTGCTTTGGACAAAGGGCCTCAATGGCAGGCACAAGTGAGCTGTATTGCTCAGCATTGATTCTATTAACATACTCTACTGGCATTCCTGTGAAATCAGTATTCACTGAATTACTCTGAACTCGTACTAGCATAGCTGATTTTTCTAAAACTTAAATCGCAATCAGCCTAAATAGGCACCACCAAGGAAACATAGCTATTAAAAAAGCTTGAGTGCACTTAGTTATTTGGTTTGTAAGTATTTTCTCAGTAGCAATCCTTGCTTCCCTAAGTACACAGTAATTTAAACCAATTGTAAACAGCTAGTGGGTGGAAAGGGATTCTGAGCAATAGTTGAGAAGACCTGGATATGTATCTTTTTGTTTGCTTGTTGCCATTTTGCATGGAGTTTTTTGGTAGGTGAGTAGGACTTTATAATTTGGTAGAGAACAGATATTTGTCAGTGAACTGAGGCAGTGTGTGTGGGTAAGGTAAGTACCAATGCATCTGGAAGAAAAAATCTGCAGTTTGTTCTCGGGGAGCGGATAATCAGGGGATGGTCCTTGCTGTCTGTCATGACACTTCCAGTTTCAGGTCACATCTGACTTGATCTAGTGAGGCAATAGTTCAGCTTCAAGCAAGAGAACATCATGTGTCCTGGCAGCCTTCTCTGCTTCTACACCTTTCTGCTAAGTTAAGGCAGGTATCCTCCACCACTAGCACATGAACTTGTCAAGTACATGCACAGGATGCTTAACTCTTTGTTCTGCAACATGACACCCTTTCAGAGGCTTCTGGAAGTCCTTAGATATAAGAAAGCCATCTTCAGGCAGCACCTTTCATAACAGTCCTCAGACTTTTTGTGTATTTCAGTCGTGCTGCCCCACTGTCTAAATCAGGAGTATGCAATTATCCTGTTGTCTTTGCTTCCATTTACCTCAAAATTGGTATTTCTTGTACCTCTGAGAGACTGCATATTTACCCATGGTGCTTTCTGGAATGCAAAGAGACATAACATTTGATACACCACTGATGAACTTGTTGATTAGTTCATGAAGATCTCACTAATCTCAGTGCAAGTCTCCAAAGTTTCCAAGCTCCTAAGGTTTCCCATCTGTCTCACAAGCTTAGAAAAGGCATACTGCAAAATCAGATGAATGTGAGATCTGAAGAAACCTGCTGTTTCTCGACTGATTCACTGCCATCTCTTTCTCAGAATGACAAGACCTTCCCAGATGAGTCAGACATAAAAGTGAACTGAGGACCAAAACAAGAATGCATTTATACCCCAGCACAGCTAACTCAACTCACATCATACATTTTCTGAAATTGAAATGCTGAATTGTTTCTGAAAAACAGAGCACAAGCCTCTGTTTTCTATTCTGCTAAGTTTAGAATTTAAATCTGAGGCATGAATTACCTTTGTTCTGATTATAATAAGAAAAATATTTTACTCAAAATTTTTAAAAAAAGAGCTAGGATCAGAGAAGCATTTCCCTTCTGTTCACTTTGATAAAAAACAATACATTTTGCAAGTATATGCTTCTTTCAACAGCTACTCTCTTTAGTCTCAGAATATTTGTCTGGCTAATGAGGATTTTCATGGACTTCAATTCCTTTGTTTTTGTAAAAGATGCATAGCAAGACTGATCATTTCGAGAACTGAATCCTATGATCTTTATGCATGACCAGATTGTGCTCAAACTTGGGGAAACATAGGACCAGAAAACCTGACAAGAGGTTTTCCTTGTGGGCAAGAACTGCATCACAACAGACACTATTGCCTACTAGAAATACAGAGTAATTTACTTTAGTGTCTTATCTCACAATTGTCCATTCCACAAGCTTCATCGTTTTCTTAGACTTTGATCACCACATCATAGCACCCCCATTTTTGCATCTGACAGGGAGAAAGATTTGCTCATCTTTGTGATATTATTCAGAGTCCCTCCCATCTCACCACTACCACTCACAACCTCAACAGCCAACCACTCTGATACTTATAATTCTTGTCCTTGTGATGGAACTCAGAGTGTAATGACACTTGGTTATAAGGAGATTATTTTTATTTTAATGAGACAAAGACTGGTGAGATCAAAGCAAAGTCAACTGCAAGGAAGTGGAGGCAGGAAATGGCATGGTTTGGTGGGAGGAGGTTCTGAGAAAGGCCAACCTAAGTAAATAATGAGAAAAGTAGGCAAATGGGACCGTGCTAATGATAGGTGTGCATTAAAACTGAGATTAAGAGGCTGATCAACAGCTGCTTCTGTAGCTGTTTGTCCCAGCTGCATCTGCAGCTGGTCCTTCCCTTGAGCTTGGGGGCACATGGTATCACCCCTAGGAGCATTTTATGGAGAAGAGTCCTGAAGAGTGAGACAATGCCAGCTGGTCTCTACTACATCAGCTTTTACTGCCATGTTTGAGGAAACTTGGATCTACAGCTGCACTCCAACAAACCAAACACAGCCCAGAGCCACAGCAACCAGAGAAAGCATCAGCCCTCTTAAGATTCTGTCTACAGTCAACACAGTGCAGAGACTGCTATGAGGAATGTACGGTGTTAAGCAGTTTGTCCAGCTCTGGTTCAGCCAAGAGGAGGCCTATTTGAGGCTGTTGTTGTGCCGATGGAGCAGAAGCTGTTAGGCCAAAGCTGCTTGCCAAAGATCTCAAGGGTGGAAGGTGACATCTCGTTGGTTGCAATTTTCTCTTTGACCACCAGACTCCACTGTCCTGCCTGGGATGTATGCAGCTGTGACAGCCACATCTTCACAGAACTCACTGCTCCCAGTGTCACACCTCAGAAAGCAGGAATGGTAAGAGAAGCACAGAGGTATGAGAAGTGGTGTACATCACACATTATGCAGAGATGGATGAGAAACAATTGAAACATGGCAAAACAGAAAAAATTCAACTGACCGCATTAACTGAACTCCTGCAAAGCACAATCAAGAAAATGGCTGGAGTTTCCTGAACTCTTTGAGCTGGTGACATCTCAGCTCCTTTTTTCCAGGTGCCTGGGTCATCCCTGCCTCCATGTTGTCCACTCCCTTATTGTTGGTACAAAATATTGTGTGCAGCCCTGCAGTGAAACAGATCAGGAACTGATACAAGCTAAGAGTAACCCAGCCCAAATAATAGTTGGCTCTAACTCGGATCAGTTCCCTAGCCACAAGCAAAGGGAGGGGTAGCACAGGAACACGAACAAATGATAAGTGGAAGGCAAGACTTCATCTTCTGGCGTCAGTGACAGCTTCTGCCTGCTTAAGTTTGTGCAGGCAACTACAGCTTAAGAGCAGAGGTTCTTAGGGTAAATGCTTAAGCCTGAATCAGCTATGGATGATGTTTGAGCAATGTTGGATTGCTCTTCCTGTACCCCATATTCTTGTTTCTCCAAAAGGTACCTAATTTGAACAGCTCTGGACAAAAGAGAAGGCCAGAAGTCAGAAAGCAGGAATTCCCCATATGTCTTCATTAGCATCATGCTCTATTAGCACCTAGCTTCTGACAGAAAGACAGAAGATAGTCCCACAGGAATAGTTCTGACCACAGGTTTCCACCTTTGGCTCTTGCTAACTTGGTTTCAACTGTAGTCTAAGTAGAATGGGTTTCTGAAAACTTTACATGTTGAAATAATATTCAAGCATTATTTGAAAGTGTTATTGTTTGTTGTAAATACCTCTTATGTCTCCAAAATGCATGTCTCACAGTTAACACTCCTGTGATGACTAGGTATGAGATTTTGGACAAGCTGCCAGGCATTGGAGAAGAAAGGCCATATTTCTGCAAAAGCTATATTCACAAAATCATTCAAACCGAAGAAATGCTAACTGATGCTATATCAAGTCATAGTAAAGAGAAAGATAAGGATGAATATAACTCTACCTATAGAAACCCACTGTGAAGTGAAAGGTGGATTTATTTAAGAAAATTTTTTAAAGCACAGTAAAGAAATGTCTCTTCATCAGCCATGGAAAAATCTATGATCTCAAAGCAAACTTTACAAAGATTCTTGGTGCAACGAGCGTTCATGAAATGTTAGGGAAGTCTGAAAATGAAAGGAAAGGAAGAAAAGCATTTCCATCTCCAAAAATACCTATAAAATCAGAGATAATAGGAATTCTGAAACAATCCGGAATGAAACTTGTAATTTTGGTAGCACAGTATACATTGTGCAACTATGTACCTTTCTAAAATAAAGGGCTGTTGTCTTTCTGGTTAATAAATAATAAATCCAACCATTTTGCCAAAGCCTGTAAATAAAGAGGCGGTTCCAAAAGTCAGCACATCATGAGAAACAACCTCAGTGCATAGACTCTTTAGGCAAGCATTCAAAAAAGTAAATACAGCATGCGAATTATCTGATCTGGATGAATGTTGGAAAAGGAACTTAACAAACCTGGATTGAATTAAGACATTCCACTAGTGTAACTTTCCTACAACAAGCCCGCTAGTTAAAGAAGGATAAAGGAGACTTTGTGTACACAGAGATTAAAATCTTCTAGTTACAGAAGAGATAGCACCCTAATAAAGTAGTTCTGCTTCTGTCTCCTCTAATAGGAGGGTAATTTCGAGCTGGATTGATGGAGACAATATAAGCTGAGCACTGTGGTGCCTGTCTCGTAGGACAGGGAAGGAAACAATCCCCCAGCCATCAGCCACTGATGCTCTTCCTTGCTCTGCCACCTGCCCAACCTCCTGCCATCCAGCTGTGTGCTCAGCACCCATTCCTGTGCTGTCTTGGAAAACATACGGGTGTGAACAAAACACACAAGCTCTTCCTATCCAGTGCATGGATGGAAACAGACACCCAAGATTAAGAGCTAGCCTTCCACCCTCAAAAATCCCCCCAAAATCATGAAACCCAAAATTAACAGGAAGCTTCAGAAGGGTCCTTGCTGCAGCTCTTCCCAGCAAGTTACTTACTGAGCGAAAGCTGAGATTTTCTCTCCTTGTTTGCCCAGAACAAGGGATATTGGAGGCCCAGGTTCAAATTTGTCTTCTGCCTGCTCTGTAAAATGGTTTTGAACATACATCTCTGCCTAGGAGAGTCCACAACGCTGTGGGCACCCTCCAGTAGAGCTGTTCCAGTGTGGGCCTGACCCCTGTCAGAGCAGTTCCTCAGCAAATGATTTCAAGTGATTGATTCAGAGACTCGGCTTGCAGCCCTTGCCCCAATGAAGAAAACTAGACAAAATTCCAGAAGATGAAATTGAAGCAGATTCCTATCAGCATGCCCTGGAACTGTCTCTCACCCAAAAAGTCCCTAAATAACCTGCTCTTTAAAAAGAAAGTCTTGAAGATGAAAATACACACAAAAAAATAACAAAACATATATTATCAATATTATATCTGATTGTAATAACCCTTTGAAGCCAGTTCTTCACCTGAACTTAAGAACATATGGGGTTCAGGGCCTGCATGGAGAGCTGTCCCACAGAGTTCTGCATGTTTCAGAGGCCAGGAGCTGAGGCAAAGCAACTCCCTCTGGGTGCAGAATTTCTTCACAAACAGTTGTTTAGGCTTGATTATTCCAAGGGGATTGTTCGGTCTTTTGGAAGGTGATCAGTCACACAAAGGCTGAAAGAACTTAAAGACTGAAGGTCTGAGCAGTAGACTTAAGAGGGTTGGATGGCTTGAGAGCAGCTTTATTTTAGGTTGCTTTGTGTTTTAAATAGCACTTGATCAAAATGAGCAAGGTTTCAATTGATTGCTGCGTGAGGACAGGAGGACAGTGTAGGAGGCTACTATGGACATTAACTCCATTGGACATTAATTCCATTCAGCTGGACTAAACTAACAAAACTGGCCACAGAGCAACAGACCCCATGTCTCTTTTCGCTCCTAGTGAAACCCCTTGTACAGGGCCAAGTTCTCAGGGAGTGACAACTATGAGGTGTGCTATAATCCCACAGCAGGAAAGACAGAAAGTTGCTGCAGAAAGACCAATAGTCTAGCAAGTAGCCAATCCCCTAATCCGGCAATACACAGACACTTAAAGTTACCTTGTGATAACTAGCCTGCATAAGGTTAAGTGTATGTTTGTCTTTCCATGATAGGGGTGTAGCACCCTCTACCATCGTCTCAGATAGTCAGACTTGACCTTCCTCACTAAAATCCTCCCTAAAGCAGAACTATGCTGACAAACAGAATTTATAATGCATACTGTATGCCCTTGCTTTAGTTAGGTGGTCTCGTGTTTTCCCTGAAACTGCTTATATGGGAGGGATGGCTCATAGTGATATTTCAAGTTTGATGCCTTTTGAAAATTTAGGGCTGATAGTCCTGTAAATGTCTCCAGAAACAGTTAAATAGACCACATGCTGCTCATAGGAGTCATTTCACTCCCAGATTCTCAGAACACCTTCTTAATAGAAATTACAGAATGAGGAAGTCAGTTAATTTGTTTAGTTTCATTTCTTTGTTTTTTGAAATTTGGTCTCTATTCTAGAAAATATAATACTAATCCCTGTAAGTTTTTGTTGTGGTTTACCTTGAGCTAGCAATACAATCACAATAGCCACTCACTCACCTCCTCCCCCACCCCACCCTCAATAGGGGAAAGAATCAAAAGGGAAGGGAGAAACTTGGATTGAGATAAACACAGTTTAATAAAATAATAAGGTATGAGTACACTACTAGTAAATATATATATATATATAAAATGTAAATAAAAGGTACTCAAGGCAATTCCTCATGAACACATTGAGCAGGCAGTTCCAGGAAACAGCACCTGGTCCCAAAGAGAGAAAAGAGAGGAAAAAGCCAGAAAGGCTCAGAGGCCTCTGCAAAATGGCAAAAGGCCAAACTAAAACTCCCAATCCAAACTCCCCCATCTGCACCCCAGACCAAGCAAGAGCGAGAAAGAGTGGAAAAGAAGAACCAACCAGAGGCTGCCAACTCTCCTTATATACGAAGCATGACACTAATGGGATGGAATACTCTTACTGATCGATCTGCATGTCAGTCAAGCTCTGCCTCATCCATGTCCTGCTTCCTCGATGCCTCACACCTGTGGGCAGAGCTCAGAACATCCTTGGTTCTCAGACCAGAGCAATTAAAAACATTAGCTCTCTGCTGGGGTGTTATCTCTTGTTCTCAAAGTCCAAATAATGAGTGTTCTAGCTATGGAAAACAAAGGTTTCTAACTGCGTGAAGGAAATTAACCCATTTTCATTCAAACCAGCACAATTTTGTAAGTGTAAACACAATTCATGAATTTGCCCAAGTTTTAGGCATTTGCTTTACAAAGTTTCACAGAATCACAGAATCACAGAATCGACTGGGTTGGAAAAGACCTCAGAGATCATCGAGCCCAACCCTTGGTCCAACTCTAGTCCATTTACTAGATCATGGCACTAAGTGCCATGTCCAATCTCAGTTTAAAAACCTCTAGGGACGGCGAGTCCACTACCTCCCTGGGCAGGCCATTCCAATGCCTGATCACTCTCTCTGTAAAGAATTTCTTTCTAATATCCAGCCTAAATTTCCCCTGGTAGAGTTTAAGCCCATGCCCCCTTGTCCTATTGCTAACTGCCTGGGAGAAGAGACCAATCCCCACCTGGCTATAACTTCCCTTCAGGTAGTTATAGAGAGTGATGAGGTCACCTCTAAGCCTCCTCTTCTCTAGACTAAACAACCCCAGCTCCCTCAGCCTCTCCTCATAGGTCTTATGTTCAAGTCCCTTCACCAGTCGTGTTGCTCTTCTCTGGACCTGCTCCAGCACTTCAATGTCTTTCCTGAACTGAGGGGCCCAGAACTGAACACAATACTCCAGGTGTGGCCTCACCAATGCAGAGTACAGGGGAAGGATCACTTCCCTTGTCCTGCTGACCACACTGTTTTTGATACAGGACAGGATACCGTTGGCCTTCTTGGCCACCTGGGCACAATGTTGGCTCATGTTGAGCTTCCTGTCAATTAGTACCCCCAGGTCCCTTTCTGTCTGACTGCTCTCCAGCCACTCTGCGCCCAGCCTGTAGCGCTGCAGGGGGTTGTTGTGACCAAAGTGCAGCACCCGGCATTTGGCCTTATTGAACTTCATCCCATTGGAATCAGCCCATTTTTCCAGTCTATCCAGATCCCTCTGCAGAGCCCTCCTGCCTTCCAGCAGGTCGACACTCCCTCCCAGCTTGGTGTCATCAGCAAATTTGCTGATGATGGTCTCAATCCCCTCATCTAAATCATCAATAAAGATGTTAAACAGGACTGGACCCAACACTGACCCCTGGGGAACACCACTAGTGACTGGCCGCCAGCTGGATGCAGCCCCATTCACCAGCACTCTCTGGGCCCGGCCCTCCAGCCAGTTCTTAACCCAGCGTAGAGTACACTTGTCCAAGCCATGGGCTACCAGCTTTTGCAAGAGTATATTATGGGAGACAGTGTCAAAGGCCTTGCTGAAGTCCAGATAGACCACATCCACAGCTTTCCCCTCATCCACCAGGTGAGTCACCTGATCATAAAAGGAGATCAGGTTGGTCAGACAGGACCTGCCCCTCCTAAACCCATGCTGGCTGGGTCTGATCCTTTGTCCATCCTGAAGGTGCTGTGTGATTCCATTCAGGATGATCTGCTCCATAACCCTGCCAGGCACCGAGGTCAGGCTGACAGGCCTGTAGTTGCCAGGGTCAGCTCTGCAGCCCTTTTTGTGGACTGGGGTAACATTGGCCAATTTCCAATCATATGGGACCTCCCCAGTGAGCCAGGACTGTTGGAAGATGATGGAGAGTGGCTTGGCAAGTTCTTCTGCTAGCTCCCTCATCACCCTAGGATGGATCCCATCTGGTCCCATAGACTTGTGAGGATCCAGATGGCTCAGTAAATCACCAACTATTTCCTCCTGGAATACAAGGGGCCTATTTGGCTTTCTATCTCTGTCAACCACCTCCAGAGATGAGTTGTCCTGAGGGCCACCTGTCTTACTGGTAAAAACTGAGGCAAAGTAGGTATTAAGTACCTCAGCTTTCTCCTCATCTTTGTTAACTATATTTCCTTCAGAGTCCAACAGAGAATGGAGGTTTTCCTTGCCCCTCCTTTTGTTATTAACATATTTGAAGAAGGACTTTTTATTATCCCTGACAGAATTGGCCAAGTTAACTTCAAATTGCACTTTTGTTTCCCTGATCTTTTTTCTGCATGATCTAGCTATTTCCATAAATTCTTCATAAGTAGCCAGCCCTTTTTTTCACAGTCGGTAAAGTCTCTTTTTATTTCTGATTTCATTCAAAATCTCCCTGTTTAGCCAAGCCGGTTGTCTTCCGTGCCGGCTAGCCTTTCGGCACACTGGTATAGCCTGTTCCTGTGCACTCAAAACCACCTGCTTGAAGCATGTCCAACCCTCCTGGGCCCCCTTGTTTTTAAGCATTGTTTCCCAGGGTATGCTCTGAACTAGACTTCTGAATAGGCAAAAATCTGCCCTCCGGAAGTCCAGCGTAGAGGTTTTGTTAATGGTTCTCCCTGCATCTCTGAGTATTGAAAATTCTATTATTTCATGGTCGCATTTTTTTTAGTTGGTTAGTTGGATGTTTGCTTTTAACTCTGAGTTTCAACGAAGAGAAAAAGGGTCCAATGACATAAACAGTGTTCAAAAGTTGTGGAATCATAGAATCAGAGAATCATACAATCATTTTGGTTGGAAGAGACTCTTAAGATCAATGAGTACAGCCATAACCTAACTCTGGCACTAAACCATGTCTCTAAGAACCTCATCTAAACACCTTTTAAACACCTCCAGGGATGGTGACTCAACCACTTCCCTGGGCAGCCTGTTCCAATGCCTGACAACTCTTTCTGAGAAGAGATTTTTCCTAATATCCAATCTGAACCTCCCCTGGCACAACTTGAGGCCATTTCCTCTTGTCCTATCCCTTGTTACTTGAGCAACATCCTTGTCGTAGTTTAACTCGATCTAGCAATACAACCATGATAGCCACTCACTCACCCTCTCCCCCAGCCCCCCTCAACAGGGGGGAGAATCAAAAGTGAAGGGAGAAACTTGGATTGAGATAAACACAGGTTAATAAAATAATAAAATACTAATACACTGCTAGTAAATGAATATATATAAAATAGAAATAAAAGATACTCAAGGCAATTCCTCACAAACTGTTCACAATTGAGCAGCCAGTCCCAGCAAAGCAACACCCTAGTCCCAAAATATCTGATCCCAAAGAGAGAAGAAAGAGGAAAAAGGCAGAAAAGCCCAGAGGCCTCTACAAAATGGCAAAAGCTGGACTAACGTCCTACACCAAAATCTCCCCTGGCTGCATCATAGAGCAAGCGAGAAGAGCGGAAGAGCCAGAGAGAATGGAAGAGCCAAAACAGAAGGTCCCAGCTCTCCTTAAAAGTTAGTATGATGCTAATGGATGGAATACTCTTATTGATCAGTCTGAATGTCAGTCAAGCTTTGCATCATCTCTGCCCCCCCTTCCTCAATGTCTCACACTTGTGGGCAGAGCTCAGAACGTCCTTGGCTCTCAGAACAGAGCAATTAAAAACATTAGCTCTGTGCCAGGGTGTTATCTGCTTGTTCTCAAACGAAGTTCAAATAATGAGTGCACTAGCTATGAAAAAGAAAGGTTTCTAACTGCATGAAGAAAATTAACCCATTTTTATTCCAACCAGCACAACCCTCTGTGCTACAATCTCCTTTCAGGTAGTTGTAAACAGCAATAAAGTCTCTCCTCAGCTTCCTTTTCTCCAGGCTAAAGTGCCCCAGTTCCCCCAGCCACTCCTCATCAGACTTGTGTTCCAGACCCTTCCCAGCTTCATTGCCCTTCTCTGAACTCTCTTCAGCACCTCAGTGTCTTTCCTGAGGTGAGGGGCCCGAAACTGAACACAGGATTCAAGGTGGGGCCTCACCAGCACTGAGTACAGTGGCACAATCACTTTTCTAGTCCTGCTGGTCACTCTGTTCTTGATATAAGCCAGGATTCTGTTGGCGTTTTTGGCCACCAGGGCACACTGCTGGCTCATATTCATTGGCTGTCAATCAACATCTCCAGATCCTTTTCCACCAGGCAACTTTCCAGACACTCTTCCTCAAGCCTGTAGTGTTGCATGGAGTTGTTATGACCCAAGTTCAGGATTTGGCCTTGTTGAATCTCATAAAATTTGCCTCAGCCCAATGATCCAGCTAGTCCAGATCCCTCTGTATGGCCTTCCTACCCTCCAGCCGATCAGCACTCCCACCCAATTTGGTGTCATCTGCAAACTTATTGAGGATGCACTCAATCCCCTCATCCAGATCATAGATAAAGGGATTAAACAGAACTGGCCCCAATACTGAGCCCTGGGGAGCGCCACTCGTGACCATATTAGATTATTTCCAGTGATATCCCAAATATCCATCTCCTTGAAAAAAGCAGAATTTCCTGTTACTTTACTGCAGCTCCATCATCTTTATCCTCAAATTGTTCTCCAGATGGGATTCCTGTATTTTATTCTCTGGGAAGGTAGGCATGCCTAAATTTAAGGTTATCCAACATTTCTCATTCTGAGACGAAATTCTTCAATCATCTGTCATCTTCTAAACACTAAATTATTTGAACTGAAATTTCACAAAGATTGTGGCCTCAGCTTGACATTTTTGGCCAGAACTATTAAACTACTTGAGAAACAAGGTGAAGGAACACAAGCTGTCATTAAAAAATCTGGCAGGCTTTTCTTTGAAGGAAAGCCTTGACATTTTGTCAAGGACAGCTCTAACACTATTTTTCTGAAAATGATTTTTTTCTGAAAAGTGAAACTCACAGCTTGAAGTTGTTTAGCAAAGATTCACTAATGCTCCGTAGCTGCTTCAGAAGATGTCATCCTAAGATGGCAATCATGAGTGGAGGGAACAAGGTAAAAAGTAGGATCACAACCCAGACTGGAAAAGAGCAGACTTTGGCTTTTTCAGGTTTCTGCCTGGTAGAATTCCGTGGGAGATGATCCTGGAGAGGAGACCATAAGATGTTTTTCAGAGATGACCTCCTTCACACTAAAGACTGGCCCATCCCAATGAGCTAGAAATAAGCAAAGGCAGTAGCAAGATGCTGGCATGGATGAGCAAGAAACTCCTGACAAAACTCACGTGCAAGAAGGAAACATGTAAGAGGTGGATGCAGGGACAAGTGACCTGGCAATAATATGGAGATGCTGTCCAGTCATGCATGGCTGGGGTTAGGAAAGCCGAAGTCCACCTGCAGTTGAATCTTGAGAGGGATGTGAAAGGTAAGAAGAGCGGCTTCTCTAAGTACATCAGCAGCAAAAGGAAGATGAGGGAAAATGTGGGCCTGCTGCTGAATGGGGAGAGGGACTTGAAGACAAAGGACATGGGAAAGGCTGAGGTACAGAATGCCTTCCTTGGCTCAGACTTTATGGTAAGATTTACCTTCGGGAATCTCAGGTCCTGAGAGACAGCTTGGAAGGTCTAGAGAAAGGCAGATTTACCCCAGGAAGAGAAGGATCAAGCTGGGGAATATTTAAACAATCTGGACACACACAAGTTCATGGGACCTGGCAGGATGTACCCATGAGTGCTGAAGGAGCTGACCAATCTGTGAAAGGTCATAGTGACTGGGAGAAGTTCTCGATGACTAGAAGAAAGCAAATGTCAATCCTGTCTTCAAGAAGGTCAAGAAGGAGGAATGAGGAACTACAGATCTGTCAGGCTCACCTCAGTCCCTGAGAAGGTGATGGAACAAATTATCCTGAAACCATTTCCAAGCACATGAAGGACAGGAAAGTGATTTGGAATAGTCATCCTGGATTTTTTAAGACAAAGATAAGCTTGACCAACGTGATAGCCTTCTACAGGGAGACTGACTCGTTCAGTCGATGAGGGGAGAGCAGTGGATGATGTTTATCTTGGCTTCAGTGAGGCTTTTGACAGTGACTTCTGTAATATCCTCACAGACAAATGGATGAAGTGTGGGCTATGTAAGGTGGACAGTGAAGTGGACTGAAAACTGGCTGAACTGTGGGGCCCAAAGGTTTCTCATCAACAACAGCACAAGGTCCATCTGTAGGCCAGACATTAGTGGTGTCTGGTGGGTGTCAACACGGGGGCCCACAGTGTTTGACATCCTCTTTAAAGACTTGGATGATGGAATGTCACACTTTCAGTGACAGCAGGAAGCACATATTCCACCACTCTCACTACTCCTTCCAGCTGCCCATTTACTCTCATGCAAGATGTGTTCCAGATGTGTGATTACAAGTACATCATCCCATCCCTCCCTTCTCCACTCTTTCTTGGATTGTTCTGAAGTCAAGCTCCAAAATTGAAAAAAATGGGTTCTTAAAGGTTAATAATTAGGAAAATTATTTTTTGTATCATCTTAGTTCTGCCCCTTGGGCAGGACTTATGTAGTAAGTAACTGTTCAGTATTTTATTTACCATCTGTTACTATTAAAAACTTTCTTAGAGACATTTTTTTTTTTTTTTAAATCAGGAACTTTTTTGCAGTCTTCAGTTTTACATTGTCTAGAATCTTCATCATGGGAGAAGTCACAGGAGAATCCAAGTCTCCAGGGCAGCTTTTAACCATTTTAACTTTGAGGCAAAGCTTAAACTCCATTGTTTATTCCACTACCTGCATCAACAGTCAAAATCCCAAAGAAGGCAATCCTCATTACACAGGTCCATCCATTTTCAGGACAAATGCAGCATTTTCCCTAAATTATACTGTGTGGGTAGAATTGCATATCGCCATGTAGATAAAGGCCATCCTCAAAAGGACAGTGTTATTGTCCCATAGTACCATGCTCACAAGGAAAGGTAAATCACAGCTGTGCATCAGTCTTAATTATAGTATCTCCTAAGCCTTTTTGTTCTGGAGGGTATTTTCTCTGCAACAAGTACCTGGATGATGACATCCCAGTAGGCAGCAACTTGTTTTTTATAGATCAACAGAGGTTCTTGGGCCTGCAGTTATCTTCCTTTGTGTAGCTCTCTGTACACTTGTTAGTATGTTTCACTTTCCACTTTCCATTAGCTCTAGGAAGTGAATTGTATGTTTAATAGGCCCTGCTGCAAGCCGAACTATCTGGTACAGAATCGTGTTTGAAGAAAACACACCTGTTCTTCCAGTGTTTTCTGCACAGGTGGGCAAAGTTGCTTTTCAGATGAACCCCATGCTTTTCTTTGAAGTTTCTCCACCAGCGTCATCACAGTCACAGTACAACTCTGCTTCCAGAAGGCAGGGACGTACCACCTTCCCATTCAGACAACAAGGGCCGTGTCTCCCAGCCATCCCACTTGGCTGGTGTGCATTTCTGGGACTAGCTTTTTACATCTGGTTACAGGGAAATGCTCCCTGACAGAGTTTATTCTTCTGCTGAGGTAAGGATTTATTTTCTCTTATTTTTGTTGGGTAAAAATAGATGTTGTCTTTCTGGATTTGTTATAATTCAGTTAAAGTGCCCTGAGTGTAACAGGGTTTTGTTTGTTTCTTGAAACTTTTAACCTTTCTTATGCATTAAGCCAGACCCTTTTCCATCACAATGAAAAACAACACACAAAAAAACAATATAGGATTTAATTGTAAATATTTTAGCTTTATTTCAACTGCTTGACCTATGCCCTTTACAGAGTAATGAGCTACTAGAAACTTAGATAATGAAGGAATCAACATACAAAAGTGAATTCTGAAGTGTACCATGCCTTAGCCTGTGCACTGCCTCTTTTCCTCCCTCTGTTTGCCTGTGTTTTGTTTCTGCTCCTGGGATCCTCCTGTTTCTACTATATCTACATGGCTCTTTTCATACTTTAGCCTTTCTCTGTTCTTTCACTTTAAAGGTCTGCTCTAAGGACTCTCTTGCTGTCACTTTGCTGTATTTGTACCTTGTTTCTTTATTGCTTTTCTTTCCCTATGATGTAACATCATGGCCCATGCGTCTTCTCTTAATCTTGCAGGATCTTTGATAATTTCATATTGTGTCCCCCCCCCCCGTTTTTGTTTTAATTCTGTTGTCTCTATCCACATTGTTTCCCAGATATACCTTCCCTTCCCTTCCCTTCCCTTCCCTTCCCTTCCCTTCCCTTCCCTTCCCTTCCCTTCCCTTCCCTTCCCTTCCCTTCCCTTCCCTTCCCTTCCCTTCCCTTCCCTTCCCTTCCCTTCCCTTCCCTTCCCTTCCCTTCCCTTCCCTTCCCTTCCCTTCCCTTCCCTTTTCCTCCCCTCCCTTCTCATCCCCTCCCGTCCCCTCTCCATTTTCCTTAAGAGTTGCCATTACTCCTTTCACAGCTGCCCATGGTTACCATTCTTTCCTGTCATTTCCAGTCCCTTTCCTCTAAGATGAGCAAAAGCAATGTAGTGTTACCATTTCCATATGTGGGGAAAAAAAATAAATCTCTATTTTGAAGTATAAGGAAGCTTACTGCCCACCTGCCCACACATTTCTCTGTATCTGGACCTTTCCCTCCCCCTTCAGCTGCTGTCCTCACTCCTCAGTTGCTGCCCTGCTTTGGCCCTTGGATGTGCCCCAGTAACCTCCTCTCGCAATGAGGCAGTGAGTCCCGGAATGGGGTGCCCTTGCATGATGGGTAGTTAGCTCGTAATGGCAGATAAAACCATAAAAGACATGCCAGAAGAAAACTGGCGGGTAACTCTGTGATGGTGAGAGATCTGTGTTTCTCCTCACTTCTGCTGAGGATACGCTTGACCTGGGCAGCGAGGTGCTGCTATACCTGCCGTGGCCAAGGCATGGGGAGCACAAGTCTCAGCAGCTTCACGCTGTGCATGGCCACAAGGTTGGACATTGCTAACTGACTCCTGAAGGGTGGTCCACTGTAGCAGAACTGCAGATTTAGATAAAATTTTAGACAATGCTAAGGTTCTGCAGAAGAACATGAAATCTTTCAGCCCAGCCCTGATCCTGCCTGGTCTGGAAGGACCATGATGAAGATTTGGAAAGGCTTTTAGACTTGGGAAGGTCCTGGGTGCCCAGCACAAACTTGCATCACCCCTAAAAGAAGTCTTCCTCATCTACTAAAGACCCTCTGGTATCCTTGGGTAGGCTGCTGCAGGTTTTTCTCGCTCTAGCATCTATTGATCCCCAATTATCTAAATTGAATCTAATGTTGCTTAAAAGTCCATTACCCTTCCTATGGAGGAGGAGCAATCTCTTTGTGACTTTGTCGGATCACCACTGCCATGTCCTCTTCCCCTGCTTTTCACCCTGTCAAAAAAAAAAAAAAAGCCAACCTTTGTAGCAGGAAACATTGTTCTGAGCATGTTTTTTTATTCTGTTTTCCTGTGGATTCACTCCAGGCTGTGTCTTCCTTAATGTACAGTGCCCAGAATTCCATGTAGTAGCTTAATCAAGGCGTCTCCAATGACAAATGAAGCAGAATTTCCTCCTTTGATGTAAGCCATGCCCAGAAAGGAAGATGCCCTTGTTTTATGTGCAACAACATCACGCCGTGGGCATCTGCTCTGTTTGAGCTGGGGTCAGGCCAGGGGTTTGAGCAGGGTCACAGGCTGGATGGAGCAACTTGTTTGTATACCTGCTGGAGCTGGAAATGGGGAATATTACCAAGGGAAAGGGTCTCCATCTGCCCAAGTCAGCAGTGTCAGCCTGGACATGCAGCCTGTCTGTCCAGAGCTCTGGTGGCATGGGCGGGGAAACAAACCATAGGAAAATTTGACATGGCTAGTGGGTGCTGGGTAGGGTGGGGTAGAAGGATTTAAGAAGTTGATGGGGTACTTCAGTTTAGGTGGCATTTAATATGTGAAGATGCTGCCCAGAAAGTGGAAACAGCTGGTGGACATAGTCACAGTGGTTTACTTTTTGGAAGTAATACAGAGCGTAAGGGAAGGAAAAGGAATAATTTGATGGGTGGTCTCTTTTCGTGGGGGGGAAAAAAAAAAGTAAAAAAGGAAATGTCTCAAACAGGCTGGTTTGATGATTTGTGGGTGCAGAAGTATGAAGAGGACGGAAAGTGCTTCTTTGACTGCTGGAGCGTGGAATCCCGCGTCGGGACGCCTTTAAACACCTCCCCTGAAAGCTTCCCCCGCACAGGCGGGTCGAGCAAACCAGGGCGAGAACTCAGGTGACCCCTGAGGCGCCGGGCAGGGGGGGCGCCAGTCCCGCGCCCCACGCACCTTCCAGCCGCTCCGGAGCGGCGGGGGTTCCGCACGCCGGCCGGGTCAGCGCCTTCCCGGGGCTGCAAACCGGCGACCCCCGCCTCCGGCCCCGGGGGAGCCCGGTGGGCCCGGTCCGGCCACGCCGAGGGGCGGAGCGGCGCCGAGGGGCGTGTCCCGGGCGCGCTCCCTCCCGCCCGCCCGCCCCGCGTCGGGGTGGCCCCTCCGGCGGGCACGTTGCGGCAGGCGCCGCCGCAGCTGTCACTGTCAGGGAGCGGGCGAACCGGGATCCCGGCTCCTCGCAGGGGGAATCCCCCAGCCTCGCCCCCGCAGCCAATCGGCGGGCGATATGCAAATCGCGGCCGCACCGGGAGGCGGTGGGCCAGTGGAAAGGGAGAGGGGCGGGGAGGCGGCGCCCCGTTGGACGGCGGGGAGGGCAGCGGGGGCCAATGAGGCGGCGAGGCGGGAGGGGCGCACCTCGGGGGCGGGGCCATGCAAATTTGGTTTGAAAAGAGGGCGGGAAATCCGAGTTTCGCGGGAGGCCCTTGGCGCGTAACCCGTCTCCTTTCCCTTCATTCATTGTCAGCAGCCGCCGCTTCCTGGAGCCATTTTCCAGCCGGCCCCACACAGCGGGAGCGGCCCCGCTCCATCCGCCGCATCTGCCCGCTCTGCCGCCTCCGTCCCCCCCCGGCACCCCGCATCCTGCAGCCGGGGCCCCCCCAGCACCCGCAGCCCCCAGTATTTTACGCGGGGCCTCGGCATCGAGGAGGAAAGGAGCTGGGAAGGCCGGGGGGGGAGGGACGGGGGGAGGAGGAGACGCGGCTGCGGGGACAGACCCGGAGGGAAGGATGAGAAGGGGACTCCAGCCGCCGGCCCCGGCAGCACCGTCGCCCGCACCGTCCACGGACTTCAGAGCAGCCCCCGCCGGCTTCCCGGCCCGCTTTGCCGCCGGCACCTTCATCCAGATTCGCAGCACCGGCGCGGCGGCGGGGGCGCCCTGTGTTGTCTCCTCCTCCGCTGCTGCTTCCCAGGCTCCCGGTGCCTTTGCCCCGGCGGCGGATGGGGGCCAGCCCGCTGGCAGCTCGCTGTACTGCACCCCCCACGGACCCGCCGGCAGGACGGCGCTGCTGCAGCCCGCTCTCGGCGGAGGCGGAGGCCGCCCCCCGGTAATTTTTTTTTCCCCGTCCCCGCGGGAGGGTGAAGGGGACGGTGGGGGATCAGCGTCAGGCAGGCCCTCTCCCCGCCGCCGTCCGGGCCCGGGGGCGGGCGGGTGAGGGGGGGAGGGCAGGAAAGGCGGAGGCAGCGCTTTGTTGCAATAAACTTTCCTGCCTTCTTCCCACCCCCAGCTGCCGGGTCTTATTTAAAAGGAAGAAAAAAAAAAAAAAGGAGAAAAGAAAAATCCCCCGCCACGTCCCGTTGTACGGGTGCAAAAGAGCGAGAAGCCGGCGGCGGGGAAGGGCCCCGCTTCCCCCGGGGCGGGGGGCCGGGCCGGGCCGTGCCCCGCCGGTGTCTCCGCTTCACCCCCGGAGCCGCCGGTGACGTCTGGCACACGTGCGCGGAGGCCGCGGCTGTGACTGGGAGCCGGGGCGGGCGGGGAGGGGGACGCCGCTTCCTCCTCCTCCTCCTCCTCCTCCGTCTGGCCTGGGACAGCCCGACCGCCGGCTGGCCGCCCCCGGCCCCCGCCGCTCTCGGAAATGCCCCTGCAGCAGGTCAGTGACTCGTGGGGCGGCGGCGCGCCCGACCCCTTCCCCCCGCCCCCCTCATTCTGTCCCCCCCAATTCTGCGCCCCCCCAAATATCTGCTTCCCCCCTCCCCCCAAAAAAAAAATCCGCCCCCTCACTCATGGGATTTTCTTTGTCCTCTCTGTTTTCGGGTGCGCGCTCGGCCCTCGTGGGCTCCGCCGGGTTGGAGAGTGGGGGAGGACGCAGGGCATCCCCACCGGGCGAAGGTCGTGGGAGCCGCCCCCTCCCCCCCCACTCCAGTGCCCACGACCCCCGCCCCGTGGCGTGGAATCGCTGAACTACCTCTCACCCCTTCCCCTCCTGTTCCGGTGCGCCCCTGCGAGGGCAAAAGGGGTTTTAACACCCCTTCCCGCCCCTTCACCCCACATGCAGTCGATGATGGTCCAGGTATTGGATGCTGCCCTAATTCTGAAATACTTTTGCAAGAGCAACATTTGTGCCTTCGTGCAGCTGAGAGACTGTGAGGATGGCAGGAGCTGCTTTTTGCATGGGTTTCTGCAGGTGTTGGTTGCTGAGATAGTTATGGAAGTTTCAAATCCCATCCAAACCTTTTTTTTTTTTTTTAAGTAAGTGTCTTTGCTGTAAAAGATACTTGATTTCTCAGGGCCCCTGGTCTTCAGCATACCCTAACAGTGATGGGTGTCAAACAGGCTGTTTCAGGATGCTTTGTAAATATTTGTCTGTCTTACGCAAAGGTTTGATTCCTAGAAGGTGCTGTTAAGTGAATACAAAGAAGAGTATATGTTACGGGATGATTCTGGGAGAGTAAGTGTATTGGATATTTTGGCTCTGTGGGAGGGATGGTGTTGTCAAAGGGAACTCCTAAAATTTCTCCTTAATGGGTGCTACAAGCCTTTTAAATATGAATTTAGTGCCTTTTTTTTTTTTTTTTTTGGTATAGCATTCATCTCTCTAATTTCACCTCTCTAATGGGAGGAACTCCTGTCCATAAAACTCTAGGAAGGCTTCTTCCCCCCTTAAAGGCTTGGAAGCAGGAAGGCAATTTTGGGCTCTGCCTGCAAACAAGTCCCAACGCAAGTTGTAGGTGAGTTTGTTGTATGCTCTCAGCTCCCATGTTTACTTTTGGGAGAGATGTGGGATGGGGGAGGAAGAGAGCAGTCAGGCCGGTGGTATCTATGGGCTCTGGCTGGCACCCTCCTAGGGCGATAAGCCATCCGTGACATGTGCCAGGAAAGGGGCTGCGCATCCCGCTCTACCCTGACAGCTTGTGCCCATGTGGAGCCGTGCTGGTTTGCTGCAGACCATCTTTTGGGAAGTAACGCTGAAGTGCCTCAGTGCTCTGCCTTTCTTTCTGCTCCTTGAACAGCTCAGTGAGGAGATGACACAGCCCTTCTGTAGTTCTCCAGCTCCCACCTAGTTTTCTCCAAAACTTGAAGAGGATTTTCTGGGATGGGAAGGCAAGAGTATTTTCCCAGTTGGCTCCTAGATGAGCATTTTTGAGAAACTGATGTCAAAGCCCAGTAAGAGGAGCAAGAAAATTCTGGGTAGTTGAGGCAGCAAGCACAGTCGAGCAGCACCGATATAAATTTAGTGCTGCGTTACTTGAGTTGCAGGTAGCACATGGAGACTGAGACCCCCCCATCTGAAAACAAGGCCCTACTATGCAAAAGACTGTAGGGAAAAGTGTAAAATTTGGCCTGCACACCTGCTTTGGTTATGGTTATGAAAATACTCTATCTTTGCAGGTGTAACTGCACTGGCAACCCACTCATCACTTCCAAATATGAGCTACGGTGTAAATGGAAGAGTCAGTGTAGCAGTACAGTTTAGGCTCTTCAGGGAGGTGCTTGGCTGTACCAGCAAAATAAAAAGTTATTTTTTTTCCAAACTACGCTTTTTTCCCACCCCCCCTGGGAATTCATTAGCTACTTTATCTATGGTTGTCTAAGTGTAACTGTGCTGGAAAAAGCCTTGAAAGGTAGCCTATTCCACAACAACAGGTGGCTCCAGCCCTGGAG
Organism: Columba livia; assembly: GCF_036013475.1. Lineage (NCBI taxonomy): Eukaryota > Metazoa > Chordata > Aves > Columbiformes > Columbidae > Columba > Columba livia. Next base: position 66,147,506 of record NC_088603.1, on the reverse strand, counting down.
AGACGAGAGTTTGCACACTCCTCCATCTCTCAAGCAGGTTTCCTGATACTGCCCAAAGCCTGTTCCTTGCTCTGTCACAGAGGCTCCTGTGAGGGTTGCTAACCAGGCTTTTGGACCTTGCTGAGCCCAGGCTCTGGGAGGCTTTGGCCCAGTCTGCCTGCCCTTTCAACTTGAGGAGCTTTTTCACAATTCCTGCAGAGTTAATAGAAAGTGTTACAGAGCAGATCTCAACCCCTGCCATGGCTTAAACACAAATGGTAATGAAGAATTAACACTTGCAAAGCAACTGTTGGCTTGAGCTCCTGTGGAAAGCCTGAGCATCTGGAGATGGGGTCAAGTGCTGCTGCAAGAGGCAGGTGATCCTGAATCCTCTCCTGTGCCCTGCCAGGGGCTGGTGCCACTTCTTCCCTTCTGGAAGCTCAGGCTTCCCAGGATGGAAAATTAACCCCAACCAAAATAAATAAAGGGTTTCGGCTGGGCAGGCAGGTGGAACCAGCTAATGGAAGGTCTGATAAGTGCCAGGGACCATCAAGGGAAGGCGGTGGCCAGGGAGAGGGCACAGGACTAGTGACACCATGCCATTTTGGTGGCAGTGAGATTCCAAATCAGCTTGGCTCCTTATGAAAATGTGGGGGAAATTAATGTTTGATGTACTCCAAATCCTTTCTCACTAGTGTTGGCTTCTCGCTTGGTGTGAGAAAGTCACTACCTTTTGCAAATCCCAGTACTTAAAAATGGGGCTGCTATAAAAGCAAGCTGCTCAAAATGTTTCTAATTCAAATAGTGGAGAATTTCTTACTGTCTTTGGGTTATGAAGATAAGCCTTTAAGAAGAGGGCCATTTTCTTAGCCATGAGAAAATGCTTAAATGGAGACACCACCCACATGTTAAGTCCTTTTTAAAAGGGGCTAAATCCTCTTAACAAGAATATCTTTAGAGAACTCCTGTGGCCTTTAGATGACATGAGCTCTGGAGAGCCTGGTTCGGCATACTTCAGAAGGGGGTGGGAGGATTTACATTTCCAAACCGAATACTTAGCACCTCTCTCATTTTTCTGGTGTTTTAGAAAGCACCTCTTCCTCCTCAGCAAGTCACAGCTGGAAGGGGAAAAAATGGGGTAATGCAAAATACTTCTCCTAGGTTTTAGGTGAAGGAGCAGGCCAAATATGATGTAAATATTGAACAAGGATTTAAACTACAGGATAAAACTACACACTTCCTTTTTACAACTTGTGGGTTTAATTAGGAACTTTATTTTGCAGGAATAGCAAGTTTTATGTGTCTAGAAGAGATAGGTGTTTTCATATTCAGAGCTGTTTTCATATTTCTTTGCCTGATAGCTTGTGTTACTAGGAGTGAATGCTAGCATGAGTCTGGAGCCTTCAGTTTTTAAATATCACTTAAAGGAGTTTCTTTGGTTTAAATCCATCTCCTCGAGTGACAGGCTGCTGCTGAGCCCAAGGAGGTACCACATAGTCCTTTGGTACAGCTGCCTGAGGAGAGTTTGAAGAGGTATAAATCCTGACTGCCCAACTGTGCCAACAAGCACCTAGTGGAAAGCAGGCATCCTAATAAAACTGTACAGGAGTAACCGGTAGCTTGCTGTGCTGGCTGGTGGTGGCTTTGCTGTCCTCACGCAGAGCACAGCTATGCTGGTGTGGCACCAAAACTACTGAAGCACAGTAGGTTTGTTTCCCCATGATGATAAGGATGTCTGGCAGGTTTCCATGAGCAGCTGAGCCACTCAAAGGCTTCACTGTTGCTGGAAGGAGTAGTCTTGCTTCTCCCTTACCATCTCCTCTGTAGTATCTCTTTCACCCTACCCCTGGTGTTGCAGTACTCTTCTCTCCCCTCTGTGCTTGAGGAGCATTCACTTGTGCTGGTGGTTCCGTTTTCCACTGCTTCAACAAGGTAAAATAGCTGGGTCTGATAAGCATTAAGTCTGGCATGTGGTAGGTATTGGGCATATGTGGCCCAAGGTGGGATGAGTGAGATGAAGGAAGGAGACAGGAGCGTTCCCATGCAGTGGTGTTGAGGTGTTAAATCAGCTCACCAAGCCTCAGTTGTTAGTAGTTGGTCTTGCCTGTTCTCACCATGAAGCTATTTTCCTTGTGCCACCAGCCTGTCAAAGGCTTCATGGGGCCTATATTACAGCTATTTTATTCTTCTGTAGAGGCTGCTTCCACTGATTGAGCAATTCAAGGCATTTTCTTTCCCCTTGTTTTGTCCCAGGTATGTTGGTGCTGCTCTGTTAATTTTTAAAGCATGCTCGTTTGTGAGTGTAAGTATTTAAAAAAAAATAAATATTGAAATTTAGGAATAGCTGTACCTGTACCTTGCAAGGTGAAGGGTTCTCCCACTACAGCTCTGACTATGGCTGTGGAAAGTGTTTGAGGAAGGACCACAAGAAGAGTGCTTCCACAGGACAGCCTTTCTCTTACTTGCTTTGAGAGAGCACTTCCTTGTTTTGGAGTTCCAATGAGTTTTATAGCTACCAAAGGCCTGTGATTTTTGCCTAATCCCTGTTTGAATCTAGTTGTAATTCTGACCTTATGTAGCAACAAATTCTATCTATGATTTAGTTATCTTGTATGGAAGAAAAAAAATTTTCCTTGGTTTCACCTTTTCCTTTTTTTCTTCATTTTCAACTTGCAGTCTATAGTGTTATTGATTTTTTTTTCCTAGATATTGTGGTAGGTGAAAGTGGTTTTCTCATATGTTTCTCTACAGAATTTATGATACTTTATCTGCTGTCTTCAGTTGTCTTCTCCATGTTGAAGAGTGCTAGACCATCTAATTTCTCCTGAAATGAAAGCCATTAATGTTAAAATAATAGTGTCTGTTTATAAAAGGCCGTGAGAACAAATACATCTGTTAGTTGTGAGTTTTTACTTGTGAAGCTTTTGGGGATTGGCAGCTTTGAAAGATACTTTGAAGACATGGTAAACCCACTTTGCTGGCCTAGAAGGAACTAGAGACCCTTTCAGAGACAGCTTGTTTCACGAGGTCTTAACTTGGCCTTGGGGTTGAAACAAGAGATATGGACCAGAGGGTCTGAGTGTTCCCAACTGCTGTGTGAAAGGCTTATTGCAAAGTGGGGGTTGCAAAAAGGAAAATGAAGCAGCACCATTCCTCTTTGGACCCCCTGTCCAGTGCAGTCCAGTAGGTCTGGTGTGCCTGTGGGAGACAAGTCCAGACCACTCCGCCCATCTGGAGCACTGAGAGGAGGACTGGATAAGAAATGAAGCTACTAAGAAAAGCTTACATCTTCAAGTATGTGACCTTTCAAACCTTCAGGCTTTGCTTCTGAAGGTGTGTACTGGGCCAATGGCCATGGCTTTGGTGGTAGGGCTCATTGTGGAGGGGTGGGAAGGTGGCTTGGGCTTTAATCCTGGCTGCTGGAGGAGCTGCTGGCTAAGGGTATGGGTTGGAGACCATGGCTTCAGTTCAGATGGGCTTCTTGCACCGATGCTGGTAACGTAGATTTAGCCCTGTCCAGAGCGAGGCTTCAGCAAATGAAAAGTTCTTAGTAGTATAACTGAATCTCCAGGTTTTAACAGTTTCTGCAAATAATCTCATTTACAGCTGGCAGCACTGAGTGTGTGTATATATGGTGGCAACTCTCATCCTTACAAATGACTAAGTTGGACTTCGGGCTTTTGTTTTGGCTGGCAGAGTTAATAATTTCCTGCATTGTTTTCCAAGAGCAGAATTGTGTTTGCTGCTACTGGGAGAAGAAACCCCCTTCATGTGCCCAGGGGCAGGGGGCGCAGTGGGAGAGAGGCTGCTGGTGGCTCCAGGATGGGGCTGCTGCCATGCTTGAGGTGCTGCTGATGAAGTATTTGGACTCAGTTTCAATTTCAGTTCTTTTTGAAGACAGACTTGGCAAAATTGCCCAATTTATCACATCTTTAAAAGGGAACTGTTTCACTTCTGTTTTCATCAAGTAAGTTGGTCCAAAACCACACTTGGAAGTGCTATGCCTGGCAGGGGTGTCTCCAGTGCTGTCTGCTTGGATGGTGCTGCTGTTTGCTGGTTCTTATGGCATTTGTGGAGTTCTTAATGCCTTGTGGGCTCAAGGTGAGCTGTGGTAAATATTTGTCTGCAAGCCCTGTAAAGAGAGAAGAGTCTGATTAGATGTTGATGTAGCTGGAACATACTGAAAATGGCCTATGCTATCTGGTAGAAGCATTCTACTTCATGCATTTTAGCCTGCCTTTTTATACATATCTGAATATTTCACAAATGCGTTGGTAGTTGCTTGCAAACTGAACTTGCCTAAGGTTAATGGCATGTGTTGCGTCTCTCCTGTCCTACTGAAGAGTGTGAACAGTTGTTGACCTGACCCATTACAGTGTGAAGACCAACAGGCTAACTCTGCCACCACGGTACATTTGTGCCCTCCAGCTTTCAGGCTTTTGTGCCAGTGGTCTTTTGCCTGGGACTAAGCTAGGGAGGAAGGGTGGGGCATTGAAGATCGCCTTTTCAGAATCAGTTGGCATCTTTTCTGTGACTGCACTGACTTAAGTGGGCAAGTATGGCTTTTGTTTATTCCTACCTCTAGAAGAAAAACCAGTACCCCATTTCATCACTTTAAGTAAGAGACTTAATTTGATCACCTGCATCTACTTTCAAAATTTCATCCAACTTGTATGTGGCTGCATCTAGGCCTAGAAGTGTCCACTACCTATGGCTGATGACACTTTCAGGTACCCTACTTCATGCGTCTAGAAACTGATTTTTGGGAGAATATTGGATGCTTCCTGTGATGTTCAGTTGCAGTACTGCAGATGTTGGGTCCTTGGTATTTCAAGCTTTATATGAACCACTGTTAGAAGAGGCAGCTGCTATTATTTTGGCTTTCATTTCTATACTTTCACAACAAGATTTTAGAGTCTCATCACACAGACATTGCAAGCCACTAGTTGTTTCACAAAGATCTGTAAAAACTCATAGAAAACATGTAAACAACTATTTTCAGTAAAAATAAATTGTATTGGGAAACTGAGTAACAAGAGGTGTCCGCTTGTCCTGGCTGCTTCAGCAGTCCTGGGCCATGTTGTGGTATGTGTGTGTTGGTATATGTGTATATATTCTAGAAGTAATTTTCATTAATGAACTTCTTGAAAGACTTTCTTCTTTTTACAGGGCTATTCTGGTTTTGTGTTTTTTGGTTGTTGTACAGTTGCTGGTTCAAAGGTTGTTGCATATTGCATAATTTACTGCTAGAAAGTGGGGTGGGGGAAGAAACTCATTGGCAAATGTCCTTCCTTGTTAAAGTGACATTAAAAGTCTCTGGTTTAGGACTCGATGGTGGCTGTCACCGTCCGGTGCAAGGGTTGAATTCTTAGATATTGTGTCAGGCTTATTGGTTGATGCTACTAGTTCTCTCTAAGTATGACTTTGTCTTAATTTTGGTTCTGCCTGTTAGTTACAAAATCTTACTAGAACTGGAGTGCAGTAACAGATATATTCTTTTTTTGCTGCAAGACATTGAATCTGCACCATAGGACTTTATGATTTTTACACATTTTAAAGTACGAGTCTAATTTTAGAGGGAAACACTTTGCCACAGAGCGACTTTACTATGCTCTCTATAAAACTTTGCTTTCAAATTTGCCTTGCATGTTGTTCAGAAACAAATGGACGTGTAGACTTGCTTACATCCCTTCTGCCTAGACTCCCATTTAAGAGGTGTCATCCAGCAAATTTCAGGTTTGGAAGTAAAAAAAAGTAACTTCTTGGCCTGGCATTTATATTGGTATGGTCCATTTATGCTGTCAGTAGGCTTCTGCCTTTTTCGGTGCTACCACAGTGTAAGTAGAAATGTAAAAATATAAAATGATGTGCAGAAAGGGTTTAATCTTGTACCATATGCAGAACAGCGGTTCCCGTATATCAGATTGTCTACAGTGTACTGGAAAATATATGCTTTAAGGAGCAGGTCTGGGAGGTTTGCTGTGTTCTCCGACTGCTTCTGTAGTGGCAACTGGGCTTTCCTTCAGGTTCTGTTTGGGCTTTTTAAACATCTGCTGGTTTTAAGGTCATTTGCCAGTCAGAAAGTCTAGAAATAGAATTATGTGGAATGAAAATGCCTTGAGTGATGCTAGTAACCTAATAGTGACTTCAGTACTTGTTTTCTTGTGCTGCTAACTCTGGAATTAAATGGCAATTACCATGTATATAGGCTGGTGTTATTTTGCCTTGCCAGTGGAGTGTTTTTAGACAGTGTTGGTCCCACACATGGACAGTCGGTTTTTTGTCCCTGTACAGTAAGCTAGTTCACACTTTGTCTAATGTCTTCGCATAGCGGGAATTGATGTTGGTCACAGCTCTCACAGAAGGCTTTTGTGTGGTGATATCTGAAAGCTGTCTTGTTGGAGCTTTTATCAAGGCTATTGCAATGAGGCCATTATCGTAGCTCATGGCAAACATAGATACTCACAGAAACTTTTATAATATTGCTTAGTAAGTGGCACACTGGTAAGGAGTGACAATGCCGGAGTGGTACAGAAATAATACCCGAAGTGGCAGCTGTGCTGTGCCGGGGCGTTATCTGTCCTTGCAGACCGGGGACGGGGTGGGAAGGGAACCCCGCACGGGGCAGACGGAGGGTGGTGATCGGGGCTATCACAAGCACGGATGATCCTGGCTGGTGGCTCAGCGGAATAAAGTTCTACTTTTCATGGTAAGACTTTTATCGAGCGGCACCAAGTAACCCAGATCCAAATTGCTGTACAATAGTTCTGCACCTCGTTCTTTCTTTTTTCAGCTGCGTGGTATCTGTAGCCTAAAAACGCCTCTTGAGAGTTACGTAAAACTGCGAGTCGGGTGAGAGGAAGCCGAAGCTTCACAACTCTGCTGTAGTATTCTTTTTAAGCACAAACCTCTTGAGCTGTTAGAAAAGACAACTTACTACTCAATGTGGGGACAGGGATAATAGCATTTTCAGTGGCTGCTTTGTCTTCTCAGTGGGTATTTCACTGGCTTTATTTTATTTTTTTTTTTTTTTTCCTCTCAGGAACTGGGAGTTAGGAAAAGCTCTTTTACAAAAAGATGATGTCTTGAAAGCATAAGCAAGTTGCTCATTTTCTTTCTCTGGTTCTTAATCATAGAAGCTGCCTTGATGGTTTTTTCCCACCTTAAATTAGCAGTTTATTTATAACATGCTAATGTTCTGCATGCCCACTGGCATTACTGCTCTGTTGTGCTGAGCTGAGAACTGTTCTCTTGAAAAGTGACACTGTGAAGATGACAAATGAACATGGGAAACTGCATATGATAGTCAGAGAGAAATTTAGGTGGCTTTTGGTGTGACTTTAGTTCACACTTCTTTCTATAAAGTTACTTCAATTTCATTTCTGCTTTCAATTGCTAGTCACATTTTTGTTGCTGGTTTTTATTTGTTGCTTGAAAAAAAAAAAATGCAGACCTTTACCTTTTGGCATCCTCGTTACCCTTTCATGCTTGTTGGTAAATTTCTCTGTGATTGTCTTCTGCACGCTGCTGCCAGCTGCCTTCTTGGATTGCAGGTGGGGAGTGAGGAACTTCAGGGGGTATTTTTCCCTTCTTGGGGCTCTCGCAACATCTACTTTGCAACTGAGAGCCTGCAAGGCCCCTCTTCCAGATCTGGGGGTCAGCAGCATCCCTCCCAGTGGTCCTCTGCTTCAGCTGCTCTACAGAAGGACTGGGGAGCATTCAGAGTCCAGACCATGCAACACAGAGTGGCAAAATAAAAGGACATCCCATGAGTTGCTGCACTTGGCGCAATGTGCTTTGCAGGTGAGAGATGGTTGAGAAAGGTTCAAGATCATTTGGAGACTTCCAACATTGTTTGCTTGTCATCCATTCTCCAAGGTTGCTCTGCTTACCTTGGGGCACCAAAGTCCTTCCCTTTTCTCATTGTGGTAACATCATGCTTTCGCTGAATGTGTGGGAAGTGAATGCAACAGTAGTGAACAGGTTGCATGCCATTGGCTAGATATTAAGCTTAGGTAGAGCCTTCTGTGGACAGAAGTTAATTACGTATTTTTTTTTGTGGGGCAGAAATCCATTTTGCCATGTAGGGGATTCCAGATACTGACATATTTAATTAAAAAAAAAAAAAAAAGCAGCAAGCTTGTAGGCAGGCAAATTCCCCTTATTCAGAGAGAGCCATATGTTCAGGTTACTATCCTTAGTGTGGTTTATTTTCTTCAGAATTTGGAAAGAAGGTTGCTAGGAAAAGCAAGACACATTCAATTCTTTCACCCTCTTAAATAATTTTATAAGGGTGATTACCATCTCCTGCCTTTCTCCTTCTTTCTCAGTCCTGGAGAATAATCAATTTAGCAATAAGTCAGAACAAGCAAAAATGTGATTGTTCTCATCTGCAATGCAGAGGCTAAGACTGACTCTTTCTTTCAGGCCAAAATCAGGTATTTTTTCCTCCAAGAGAATCAGGAGTTATCAAATCATTCCATGCTTAGTTAAGAAACGATCAGAATTTCAGCCTGTTTGTTTTCACCTTCAGATTTGCCTTGCTTTCTTGACTACCTTTTACCTCTTGCAATGGCGTCAGTGCCATTTTGAACACATTTCTCTACTTCCTCCGAAAGGGGGGAAGCAGCACTGGTTGTACCAGGCAGGCATTATATCTGTTGCTAGTACTTCATTTAAAGTGGAGAAATGTGGTTTTCCCAGCAATTTCAAGGGTTTGGTTACCTCAGTGTATGAAGAGCAGCCCCCAAACTCTGCTTGACTGGCAGTTAAGAAGGGAGGAATCTTCTTAAGATCTTTCAGGGAGAAAACTCTATGCATCTGTGAGATGCTATCTAGCTAAAAATATCAGATACTTGAGCTTGCTTATTGACTTGTTTGATGGTGATCCCTTCTTGAAATGGAAAGAGCTAATGCATCTGGAACAGTTTTAAACTTCTTGAACTTTGTGTAAAAGTGGCATAAAGTTCCCAGCAAGTTTACTAGCCCATCAGGGCAGCCCCAGCTCTCTCACTGGGCATGCAAGTGTGGCATGCCTAGAACATGAGGGACAGCCTGCCTGCTAGCAGCTGGAATGGCCCTGGAAGGGTTGCTTTCCTCTTGGAAAACTGCTCTCAGATACTTTGTCTAGATTCAGTCTTTGATTAATGTTACATGAATCGTAGGAAAATGTATCTCTCTTCTTCTGCAGAGTAGTGCTGGACACCTTCTGCAAGTATTTAATCTCTCCCTGAATGCCAGAGACTGTGTTTTTTGTCCTCTTTGTCGCTCTGCCTTGTGTTTGAGTGCCCCTCTGTGACTGCGGGGATTGTGGGGAGTGAGCCCCAGCTTGGAGCAGGTGCAATGATCTTCCCAACTAGAATTTTGAATTAAGAGTATCTTGAATTAAGAGCATGGGAAGGTACACGGTCCACTCCTCTCTGAGGAAAAATGTGGAGTGTAACTTACTAGGTGTATTAACCTGAACTGAAGTGGTCATGCAGGTCAGGACTGATGCAGCGGCACACTTACATGGGGGAGATCTTCATGCACATGTCACTACAGGTCCACGCATGCAAGACTGGAACTTGGGTAGTAATATTGATCAGGGCAGCAACTAGTTGCTTTCTTGTTCTTGTGTGTTACTGCATAGAGTGGAGAAACTTCAGCTTTCACTTTGCTTCCTATTGCTTTCAGAGGCAGAGTTGAAACTCTTTACTTTCTTAGATCTACTTTGACTACCAACACAGGGTTTTGGTATCCTGATCTGATTTTTCAGGGTAAGGTTCCAAAAACCAGCATGCTTTACTCTGTTTGTTTTGCAATGAGCTGATCCCTTTTTGAAGACAAACTTATGAGTTTCTCTTATTGTGAGGAGCTACACTTACCAGCAGGTGCTTGGAGTACCTGTGAGTTTGTGAAGATTGTGTCATCTTTGGACTTGCTTTCTGAGGGGACAAACTGCTAGTCCTGCCACTGGATATGGCAGCTGCATCTAGCATCTTGGTTACAGCTGAGATTGGACTATTTGTCTCAGTGATGTGAGCTTCAAATTGTGAAAGAACTGATGAAGGTATTGGATTGCTTGGACAAAAAGATAGGGCCTATATCGCCATAGGTCTTGCGAGGGCTGAGCAGGAATCCTCAGGAGCAGTGGAACAAGATGTGCACTGGGGATCCTGAGGAGCTGGGCTTCCGCTTCTCTAGTTTAGCTAGCTGCTTGCATCTTCTCTGGCATGGTGCAATTACCTCAGTCCCATCACTAAGTGTTTTTATCCAGACTCCCAATTTCAACAAAGTGATCTTTTAGAAATTCTATTTTATTTTACATTTAATATTAGGATCTTTGAGAAGGCAAGTCAATGAGGTGATTCAGGTAAGAACATTTTACAGTTGCAAGAGGGAATTTTTTCACCTTAACTAGCGAAGGCAGCGGTTTGAACATATGCCAGTATGCCTTTCCAGAGCTGTGATATGGCTGAACCACAGTGGAAATCTGGAACCATAACGACACTGCTTATAGGAAGTTTGACTCCCTGCATTTAACCACAAATGTGGTCAGTCTTGGGAGAGGCAATAATGGAGAGGAAGAAAGGTGGTAGTATTTGATTAGCTTTGTTCTCCTTGTTTTCTGCAGTCCATCTGATGGATGCAGCTCTGGCTGTGAGAAAAAAGTGAAAATGTTACTGACTGTTCCAGTTTCTTCCGTGTTGCACTTTGAAGACACTCTTTCAGCGTAGGTATGACAAGACTTGCTTTCAGCATGTTAAATTCAGTACTCACGTGCTATTATTAAATGGTCGTGCTACTTGCTAAACTATTCAGTACCTCTGAAGACGATAACATAGAAGAGGATTAAATACCTGTCAAGATCATTCAGGTGTTCAAGTAGCTTAATGTGGGGACTGAAACACAAAGCAATGCAGTTGTGGCGGGTATCTGCAGTAGGTGAATGAGGGGCAAAGGTCTTCCTGTTGCTTCTCACCATCGTGCCTCAGACCAACATGTTAGATCTGTTTGCTTCAGCAGCATGGGAATGGCTGTTTGTCTTGGAAATTAAAATATTCTGTTTCCTATCTGCATGTTCTTGGAAATGAAATGCAATCCTATCATAGTCAGGGTAACCTTAATTGCCTGCTGGTGCGGGAAGGAAGAGGTGAATTAGGGATCGGGTCTGTGCTGCTGGGAGTGCTTCCTATGATGGAGGGGATTTCCTGGAACCATCCTAGGGAGACACTTTGGGGATGTGGTTTCACAGTCAGCTTACGGTGATCTGAGTCGGTGCCACCACTAACGGGGTCATGCTGCCCTCCCTCAGGCTGTCCCATCTCCTTGGCCAGCCTGGGGACCTGCTCCAGCTGAAAGCTGACACTGGATGGGCGATTAGCTTTCAGTCCAGCCAGCTCCCCGGCCCAGCTGGCTGTGTGGTGGGGGCGGCTGGCAGTGCCTGCCCCCCAGGGAGGCTGGACCCCCAGTGCACCAGGGTGCTCTCCCTGGGCCTGGGACCCCTCACTCAGTGCGGCAACAGACCCAGAGCCTTGCTGCCTGCGTGACCTTAGCATCGCCTGGGAGCCAGTGGAGTTGTGCATAATGAAAACATAACAGATGGCTCTGTACAGAAATCTGCAGCTTTTGTGCCTCTATGTGCTGATTGGGTTACCCAGTGTGTGCAGCCGCTGGTGCCCAAGGGCTGAGGGAACTTGCATGCTCTCCCCGTCTCCAGCTTGCAACTTTTTAAAGGCTCAGAGGCAGCTTTCGGGTTTTGTGAGCACATCGAGGAGAAAACATGGCTGAATATGTCCTCAATTCCCGGGGGAAATCCACAGTTGCTTAAACTGAGAATCTGCATTTTCTCAGAGTTGTGTTTGTACTGTGCCACGTACACTCGGCTTCCAGTTGCTGACCAAGGCTCCCAGGCTACATGTAATTTAATTACATTCTGATGGCTGGTGTTGAAGTACGTAAAGATATAAATGTAATGTGTGCCTGGAAGTTATGTGTGTAGAGTGAGCTTGTAATACTGGAGGCCTTCTCGCAAATTGTTGCTGTATTTCCTAATACCTCCTGAGGAAGGACAGGCTCTGCTGCTTTGACAGGTACAGTTGGTCTCAGCAGGGCTTTAACAAGACTGATTTTTAACAGACGAAAGTACAGGTGTCATGGTATTGCATGAGAGGTCACAGAATCCCTGGAGATAGCAATTGGGAAAACTTTTACTGCTGATAACCACAGCTGGGGGGCTTATCTTGTGTTGGGTTATGAGCATGGGAAGGCTTCTAGAGCTTCTGGTTAGGTAATTAACAGTAGTCACATGGAAGGTTCATCAAGGAAGGCTGGGTTTTGTGACTGTACTCAGAGCGAAGTCTCCTTTCTGCCCCTCTGGTGGAGAGGTGAAGCCAGCCTGTGTGGTGGCAAGAGAAACCAGTGCCCTGCTTATTCCACACTGCTGCAGAATTCGGCTCTTGTGACCAAAATACACTGCTGAATTTTCGCTTCAGCCTAAAAGGAGGTATATCATTGTGGTTATAAGGAAACCTCCACATATAAACTCAACTAGTGCGGCACTAACTAATTAACTCTGGAGACAGCCTGTAACTAGTAGGCATGCAAAACAAGTTATCACTTTAATCCATTGCCTAATTTTGAAGGTAACTATTTTGTTATTGATTACTTCAGCAAAAAGCTTCAAATGTGTTTATCTCGCAATCCTTTCACACATTGCCCGCTGCCAGGAGCCTCAGGTCTCCCCACAGCAGCTGCCAAAATTTCCGTCCTTCTCCTGATACTTTCTTTAGCACCGTTGTGCACTGAAACATTTGCAGGATAGTAAAATGTGAAACCTGTGTAGCATTCTTGTTTATTTTGGAATTCAGTTTTTTGCACAAGGAACACTGTAACTCTGCCATATTTACTTTCTTGTATTTAACTCAATAAAATGTATTTACCTGAAGCGGACACAAAATTTCCAGTTTGCTGTGGAAAGTGCAGAGCTGCGCTGGTTCCAAGTTACTGCAGAGTGAGTGAGGGCTTCTTGCCAGTGCAAAGTGTGGGAGGGAAGTCAGGAGTAAGAGGAGTCTCGCTGCTATCATCAACAAGCACTTGTTGAAAGGGCGGAAGTTAGGGATGTTGAGGCAAGACAATAAGTTTTGGGTGTTTTTTTGAGTTTTATACTTCCAAGATGAATGTATGACTGGCAAAGCAGGTTTCTTCCAAGACTACCTTTAAAGTACTTTTGCTTCACCTTGGATAAGAGAACCTGCAACCTCAGATAGTAAAATGTAGTCAAGTTTTCTCGGGTAATCTTGGCTTTATGGTTTGATATAGTTTGGAATCAGGATTGTGAAAACTAGTGTAAAAAATTAGGGTTTTTTTGAGAACCAACCACGTTCTAGGCTTTTTAGCAATCTAGGAAGCCTACAGACTGGTGGGAGTTTCCCTTGACTGCCCTGAATTATCCTACCCTTCCTGCTGCTGCTAAGAGAATAAGGCTGTCCTTCTTCCTATCCAATACTGTTGAGAAAGGCCATCATACACAGGCTATTTTTGATCTTATTCCTTTTTCTAATTATATGTAGCTTTTATAAATCTGTCTGGGTGGAAAGAGCCAGTGTACTTTGAAAGGGCTTGTTTGATCTAAATTTAAGGATGTCTCATGTCCAGTAGTGAAACTTGCTATTTTAGTTTGTCCTACCTACAGCTTTTACTAAAACAAGAGGCAAAAGATGAAGAGAGACTGAAAAGTGCATATGTGCATGAGAGGAAGGAATGATGACTCATAAGTGGGACTGGATTTGAAGTGTAAAGGATTAAAGTATACTAATAATAAGAGAAAGTTATGTATTTTGTGAAGGCATGATTAAATGATATGGTCATTTTATCTTCTGAACAGACATGCACATTTGTAGAAGAATCCATGAGGTGGAATTGAGTAGCTAATTTTTAAGGGAGAAGAAATCTATTTAAAGAAAGGCATTTTTAGTGCAGCCTTGAATAGGTGATATTTTAGTATTTTAGTGCTAGATTCCACTGGAAGACTTCTCCAGGCTTCTGGAAAATTCCCATTTGGCTGTCCATTGCCTATGGGATAGTTCTTATAACTGCACAGTTACACAGCAAGACAGGTAGCAGGAAGGTAAGGAGAGTGAAGGCAGGAGTGCAAGAAGCCGAATGGGCTTTCTCTGAAATTTAGATTGTAATAAATAGGAATAAACACCTGAGTTTCTGCTTTCATCCTAGGTGTTGTCTCTTCTACCTCTCTGCTAATATTCTGCTCTTCTCACTTTGGCATCCATAAAACTTCTCCAAAACTTGAGACATCCAACTGTCTTGAAGTAATCAGTTCTGTAGAGTTTAAGTAGTGTGCAATTGTAAGCATGAAGTTCTTCTTATACAGCACTGTGAAAAGTGCTTGTGGTGTTTCCTAAAATGTTTACCAGAAGTATCCAACAGCCAGCCCTTCCCACTTTCACCCTTTTCCTGCCTTCTTCCCACCAACTAAAAGCTAAAAGATAAGGTGTAGCTGTCCAACATGTGAATAAGGCTGATAGAAAAGATGTTTGATTTCATAAAGCATCTTGATTAAAAAAAGCCTCCAACTGTCAGTATAGCATTGGATTAAAAATTGGTTAAGTAATGGGAAAAGGGTCCTCTTGATTCCCGTGACTATTTGCACCAATCCAAATACTATGCATCTTTCATCACTTTCATAGTTGTCCCAGAAGTAAACAAAAAAACTGTTACTGATAGTAATTGCTAGCAGAATAGCAAATGATAATGGAGCTCTTACAACGTGCTCTGTGGGCACATTCAAACACACTGCGTCTTTAATACAGCCAAAGGCAAAGTTGTATGCCAGAGAACAGGGAATGCAAGCTATGCCTTATGAAAGAAAGCCTGTATCCTGGAAAGCAGCACTTCTAAGAAGTCTGTAGTGGACAAGCAACTGCAAACCAGCTTCCAGCGTGATGCCAAGGAGCATTGGCTCTGCGGCTTGCATCCTGGCATGTACAAAAAAAGGAATAGGAGAGGGGATACTTTTGCTTCAGTGAACAGTTTTGGTGCAGCTGATACTCAAAATAACATAGATAATTCACTGCTAGTGCTTGTAAAGGGAAAATGTCGAAAATGGAAGATGATGTTAAATAGGGCAGCAAAAATTACACAAGGTCTGAAGGAAATGCCCTACAGCATGACTTAAGCAATATTTTGCTTATTTAAGGGATGGCTTGATTGATATGCAAGATACAGAATTGAGAGGGGTAGTTGATATAACTGATGGTTGCACTGCCATCCAGAGAGACCTTGATGGGCCAGAGAAGTGGGCTGACAAGAACCTCATGAAGTTCAGCGAAGGGAAGTGCAAAGTCCTGCCCCTGGGGAGGAACAACTCTGTGCGCCAGGTCACGCTGGAGCCAACCTGCTGGAAAGCAGATCTGTGAAAAGAGACCTGAGGGTCCTGGTGAACATCAAATTGACCATGAGCCAGCAGCACACTCTTATGGCAAAGCCCACCTGTGACCTGCCTGGCTGCATTAGGTGTTGCCAGCAGGTCCAAGGAGATGATCCTTCCTCTCTGTTCAGCCCTGGTGAGACACATCTGGTGTGCTGGGTCCTGTTGTGGGCTATCCAGTATGAGAGACATGGACATACTGGAATAGGTCCAGTGAAGGGTCATGAAGGTGGTTAAGACCTTGGACCATCTGATATACAAGCAGAAGCTGAGAGAGCTGGGACTGTTGAGCCTGGAGGAGAGAAGGTGAATAAACACCTGATGGGAGGGATTGAAGATGGAGCCAGACTCTTCTCAGTGGTGGCTGAGGACAAAAGGCAATCAGTGAAAATTAAGATGCAAGAAATCCCATTTAAACATAGGATTTTACAGTGAGGATGATCAAATACTGGAAAAGGTGACTTAGGTTGTGGAATTTCCTTAATCTGAGATGTTAAAAACCCAACTGGACACAGCCATAAGCATCCTGCTCTAGTTGTCCCTGCTGTGAGCAGTGGGGGGTGGAGTAGATGATCTCCAGTGGTTCTTTCCTACCTCAGCTCTCTGTGAGATTATTCTGGTGTTCAAGGACTTTGTTGAATTTGAGCATATCAAGAGTTTACTGTTGAAAGCTGAAACAATGTAAACTCAAAGTGGAAATTAGAGTTTGTGTTTTGGTGTGTTGTTGTATGTTTTTTTTTTTTTTTTAAGTGAGAGTAAAGTAATAATGAGTTGATACTTTCAAGTTTTGACAGAATGAATGTTTTGCTCTGTAATTTCTTTGCGGAGTTATGCTCTCTAATTTCACCTCTGAACAGCCTTGAGGTCAGCAAGTCCATCTGCCTGTTTTTTGGTGGGTGGGAGCAACAGTGTTTATGGTCCTTTGTGACAGGTGCTTGCTCGTTTAACTTTCTCATAACAGACATTCTAAAATTGCATGGCAATGTTTTCCAATCCTTGGCTACAAGATAGTTTAATGTTACTAATTGCATAACAACTAGGGGAAATGTGGAAGTCTGTGGTAGGTAGGAAGTCATATTAGAAAGTCAGATTCTTTTATTTGATCAAAGGGTGGGTTAGAGAGGAAAAATGTGAATTTATATAATTTTAAAATTTGGGACTTGAAGGTAGTATTCATTTTTATGAAGAACTCATCTCAAAGTATTTAGTTAAGGGAATACATAATAAAGAACATAAAGCGAAATGGAGAGATTGTGTCCAGTGTGAGTCAATTTTGACATAGTAAAGTCCTTACTTGACTCTGTGACCTGAGATGTTCTACTTCACCAGAGCCAAAATGGATACTTTTCCAAAATACACCTCATAACATGAGAGAGACCAACAACTTTCTTCTCTTTTCCCCTAAAAATTTATTCTCTGAGATGACACATCTACTTTGGATGTTGTCTTGTAAATTAGGCTATCACATCAGCTTTTTAGATTACTGTGTGGGATGACAGAACTTACTTACATGTGAAAAAGAAAATTATTTAGTCTACCAAGGCCCATTAGCTTTTTTTCATGAACTGTTGTTTGTCTTTTTGTCTAGTTTTCATTGGCATTCTGTCACTGAGAATAAGTAAATCTTGCCATTTGAAACAAGTAATTCATCTTCATTTTGCCAGCACTCTCAGGTTGTTCTGCTCCATGATGTGGCTGATGGAGTGATAAAATACTGACCAGGCAGGATGCACAGCAAAAACTCAGTGGATTAGTTGTTCTTTGTGAAATTACACAGAATTTAAAACACTAAGAACTTGGCTATCTTTGTGCCACTTCAGCCACATAAGCTGTGTGCTGCCAAACTGACTGGTGAAATAAGAGTATGTCCAACAGCTGCCTACCTTGATGTGGGGAGGGAGGAAATAATTGGTCCTTAGAGTTTAGCAACCCAGGTTAGGTGGAAATCAGGTTCAGTTTGTAGTCAAAGAAACATGCTGTGAAGAAACCTTCTGATGGCAGAACCAGCTCCTCATCAAGGATGGAGGGGGCTGTCAGCCATACATGGTGTCTCTAGGCCCTGGCTCTCTGTGGCTCTCTACCTCTCTCTTTTCTTACATGTTCTTTATCTGTTTCTGCTGATTTGGAGCCTCCTTTCCTACTGCTTCTGGGAATAGTTGCTTTTGGATATGTAAACTATGTTTCCTGTTTCTTGGGCACTTGTTATTTATTTTTGTTACTCTGAGGTTTGGTATGTGGAGGTTATTGTGTTAACTTCTTCAAGGTTAGTAAGTATTTTTTTTAATGTTATGCTAGTAGTTCAATTTTCAAAACCATACCTAATTAACTGCTTGCAAATGTTACATTGATCTCTCTATGCAAAGTCAACATTTTAGTAACTTGTAGGTGCAAAAACTAAAAAAAAAAAAAAAAAAACACAACTAAAAAACAAACAAACAAACAAAAACACTGTTTACAAAACTCACAGAACTACCCTGTATTACAGTAAATGCTTAGGACCCTATGTTATTTTTCATCATCTGGCTCTATAAGTGCAAATCATTGCATCTCAAATGGGTCTGGTTGTCTCCTGAAAGTTTTTTGTCAACTTTCATAATGTCCTTTGGAATCTATATAATATTTTTATCACTCTAAATGGATTCAAAGTACATTTATTACTTCGGAGAAATCCAGCTGTATGTTTTTATACTTGTATGAAACTAGGTTAAGGAAGTATTTAAAAAATAAAAGGTTTACTACTTTAGATCTGACTTCTCAAAACTAATTACATGAATTAAACAAGTAGTTAGATGTAAGAACCATTATGCCTCAGGCAGTGAATTAAAAATACAGCATTGAGATTGGTGTTGAATTTTTTCTTAAGAATGATTTCTCCTCCTTTGGGAGCACGAATATCCAACCCTAACATTCATGAACGCCTGAGTATTTAAAACTTACTGCCTGCTAGTTTGTAGGTCTGTGACGTAGTTTTTGAAATGTTTGCATATGGATCCTCTTTGTCAATAATTTTTGAAAGAATATACAAGTTACTTGTTTCCCTGTGTGCTGATGCGTGAATCACCCATCAGCAAGTGAAACGATGCGGTCCCTTGGCATTGCTCTGGTATGACTCGGTTATGGGTGTTTTAAATGGAGTGCAGGAAGGTTTGGGGTGTCAGGGTGGGAAATCTCAAACCACAGACCTGTGCAGACAAGAAAACTTGCACTCCAGAAACTTCATGGGTGTAATTCCACAGATGCCATCCTTTCTTGTAGGTGTCCCATATCCAAGGAAAACAAAGCTCAAGATGCTGTGGCTTAGGCTGGCAATTTAGTGAGCAAACTTTGTGATGCAAGCCCAGTCTTGCATCATTGCAGTGCACATACACTGAGAGAGCGCTGGTGTGGCTTTGCGAGTGCTCCTCCTCCCTTTTCGCTTCGTACATAGCAGATCGTATTTATTGCATCTTCCTAGAGATTTTTCTGAATCTGTTCTACGTGTTCTGTAAGTAAAGGAGTAACTCTCCTCCCGATTCCTATGTTGCTGTATGTGCCCAGTATACTACTACTTTAGCTTTTAACCCGTGTATCTTATACTTCGGCATTTACTGGCATTTCCTCCAAGGAAGTTCATCCTTTCCTATTCTCCAACTCCTTTTTAAGGTCCTTCCTCCCCCCTCCCAGGGCTCGTTTGTTTAGTAGACAATTTGGCAGACAACTGACAGCGTTTGAAAGTTTTTCTTTGAGTAGCTGTGCCAGTTTCTACACATAGAGTGGAAGCCACTCACTGGAACTAATCCAATCACGATCATATTAAAGAGTGCTTTTAAAAATAGCCCTTAAATACAAAAGACAAAATAATCGCTTGGATATATTTTGAGACTGACTGCTTTACAATGTTTTTTTCCTTGGGGACAACCTTAAAAAGATAGGGAAGTTTTATTTCCCTCTCTCCAGTTGAGTTTTAGCCTCACCAGTCAGGAGCCTGGAAGCTCCCTGGAGGGCTGAAGCATCACAAGCAGCTCTGATGTAAAGATTTGCTACTCTATAACACACTGTATGAATTTAAACTATCGCTTTCTTATTTGGTTTGCACTGATCTTGGTGGGTAATGTTAAAAGTGGACCTGTGTCAGTGTAATTGTTACATGTATATGCCATACATAGAAATTGCACCAAGAAGTCTCTTATGTGACCAGTCTGTCATCATGTCCTGCCTCCTCACCCGCTTGCCATCAGTTTGAAAGTTCAGCATCAGGCCCGTTTTATGACAGTCTTGTTTTCTTCAAAGGATGTCTGTGGTGAGAAATTACTGACATGAACTGCGAGTGAAAACCCTCAAGCTTTGCTCTGGAGGCAGCAGCCTTGCTGAAGTGCTATCTTTGGGAACGGGGATAGGTGAACGGCCAGTAGCTTTGACATGGGTTTGTAGGACCAGGCTGGTGGTTAAGCTTGCTGGTGGCAGGGCTAGCCTGGCCACCATGGCCTTGGCCATGCTAACCAGCAAGGGAAACTGTCCTGCTGCACCCAGCCACCCTGTGAACCTGCAGTCAGGATTCCCCCATAGATGCTGGTTGATCTTGCTTGTGTGTCTGCGTGGAGTCCTTGCTGTTTTGTCAGTACCTTGTCTGGCAGTTTTGTCTCCAGTGCTTGCACCTGGAATGGGCAGGTGCAGCTCAGCCTCCAGCAGCTGTTGGGATGAGGGAGCAGCTGTTACGTGAAGCCGTTTTCAGGACTGCTGAGAGACACGTGTGCTCCTCACCTTGGGCAGTTTAACAGTTGAGATAAAAAGTGGATGCAGTTTCCTGAAAATAACTTTTAGTATTTCAACATGAAGTGGTAACTGGAGCCTTCAAGCTTAGGACAGTGCAAAACCATTGCTTCCCGTAAGAAGTAATTGTTTCATATTTGGTTGGAAAAAATTGCAATTGAAAGATCTCAGATGATTCATTTCCTATGCAGCATAGGTGTAATTCTTTTGGTTTGAGGCTTACGCTTTGGTTGATTTCTTGCACAACTGTTGTAATGTCCTTCCCCTTCTAGTGCAAAGGAAATGTGAAGTACTGTACCAGTGTAGGAGACCAAGATAAGCTGCACATTTTAGCAGTGGCTGCTACACAGAGTGCAAGCCTGATAGGGCATGGGCTGATCCCATCACATCTAAGTAGAACGATGAGCAGAAAATGGGTTGTCCACTTGCCTCAGTGCCTGGGTTACATTGGCAATGGTGGGTGACCCTGGGTACTCTGACCTTCTGACAAGTCAGCTTTCTACAAGATATCAGGATGAAAAACAGAAGGAATTAGTACCTTGAGATTATGATCCTCCCTCAGAAAAAATGACCTGCCATAGGTCTAGGAAGAAACCACCATTTTTCATTGCTGTGTTTTGCTACTTTCTTGTTTTGGTTCAGGTCATTGTGTTTCATTTAAAAGCAGTTGAAAATGTTCGTCTGTTCAGACAGGACTGAGATGAGAGAAGTGTGAGCTGCCAGTTGGGGGTGAGACACAGGGCATCAATGCTCAGCACCACTAACACGGGAGCAAGGTATCTGCGCTCCAGCTGTTGAGTGTACTTGGAAGCCATTGTATACCTTTCAGCGGGTGTTAAAAATGGCATTTTGTGATACTTCTGCAGTCGTGACTGAGAGCCACTCATGACACTTGCATTACTTCTTTCTGCATATTCAATCTGAGAAAGAGAAGCCATCACTAGGTTCTTCTAGCTTGGGTCATACTTTCAAACAAGAACCTGCTGGTGAAACTTGGCCACCCACATTTTAACTTTCTTGAGCTAAATGTAAGTCTTACTGTTTGATGTTTAAGCGCTTACAGTTTGTGGCTTCCTTGACTCTCGCAGTACTTCTGAGGGAATTGTGAAAATGGAAAATCGATGGAAATAAAATGGTTTTATTTGGCCTTGAAAGAAACTTCACCAGAGTAGCAGTATCAGCCTTTAACTCTCCTGATCAAGTGTCTAATGAGGAGGGGCTGCAGATGATTAGAATGTAATTTAATTTTATAATTGTGAGGTGCCTTTTATTGAATGATAAACCTGATTGAAGACATACAAAGGAGATTTTTTTAATATTCATTTATTCAGCAATTCGACTGTAGCTGAATGAATAATTTCAATATAGGAGCCAGAAAAGAAATTCCCTCAGGTGAAACTATAATAAGATGATACCTGATAAGCTGAAAAATAAGCCAATAGTTTAGAAAATACAAATTGGTATGGTGGAAAGGATTTTTTTTTTTATTCAGTTATTTTACTACAGTTGCCATTTTCTGAGAAGAAAATTCGGGGCTTTTGTGTTAGAGTAGGTTGATCAGGATGATTTCTGTAAGCTGTGTTTTCATTTGCTTTAAAATACTTCTTTGAAGGTTATTTTTAAATACCATTGAACTAACAATCCTAACTAGTAAGCAGTGATATTTCAGACTCCTGTTCTTCTCATTGTTGGTTTTACAGTTTATTTCATTTTCAAGACACTCTTGTTTGTGTATCTTTTTTTATATGCTTTTACAGCAGTCTAATGAATGAGCTACACGTAAAACTTAATTTTGAGGTCATGTTTTCATTAAAGTGTGATTCCTGGTATTGTTCCTCTGTGGAGGGTGGTGGGGCATGCATACTTTTGACAGAGAAGTCATATTTTGAGAAGAGTTGAGAGGACTTGTGGAACCCCCCCTTTTAAGAACATACTTAGTTTATTGTCTTGTACGTGCAAGTAGTTTAATTCCCAGTTTTTTCTTTATCTTCCTATTCTTTTGGTATCTGTGTTTAGACCTCTGGGGTAAATATTTCTTCATGGAATACTGGAATCTCTCTCCCTTCAAGAGTCTGGACTGCAAATTTATCTCCTAATTTCTCAGCAGAAATAGGTATGAAAAGAGTTCTCACTAGGAGTCCAAAGACAGGAACTATGCTTGTCCTCTTGCATCTTTTTTCTGACCTCAAGTGTTTCCTCACTTGTGAGCTGAGCTGCAGAGCTCAACCCCTTCCCTGCGGAGAGCTCCTCCACCTTCCTCTCTGCACCTCTCCCCATTTTTTGGTCTCTCTTGGTGTTGGCCGTAGTGTTTGCCATGCCCTCAGCTGGGTACAGCCCTCTGGCAGGCACTTAGGGCTCTCTGCATACCAGAGCTTGTTCAGTTGAGCATGTTCAAAAGGCTCAACCTGGATCACCTCATTCAGTGGAAGAATTTCCTTAGCGTATGAATATTTCCGTGCATTCACCTCAAGGTGTCTATTTTTCTTTGCCGCTTCTCTTGTATTCCTCCCTCATCAAGCTCCAGCTTAATTTACGCTTTCATGTAAGGTGTTTTGCTTTCTTCTTGACTCTGCAGCTTTCTGGAGGTCATGCCTCAGAACCTCAGCTTTTAAATTGTGTTTTTAAGTGGCTGCTTAATTTTGAAAACATGGAGGAAAGCCTGTGGAAAGTATCTGGGGATTGTTGAAGAGTCTGTGCTATGGCTTCCTTGCTGCAGCCAAAATTTATCTGTGCTCCCTGCACAGGGTTGCATCCCCTCCCCAGTAATATCAGTATTGTGGTGTCACAGAGAAAAGCTGTTTTTTTATCTGCCCCTAGCAATTTTGATATCTTCAAGAGACTATGCTGGGCTTAGTCATCTGCCCTGGCTTAACTTGCTCAACTTAGTCCTCCCTCTGAGACATGGATGGAGACACAGCTGAGCCCAATGGCACATTTCTCTGGCTTCTTGGTTTGCTGTCAACTATCACTTAATACACACAATTTATTCCTTGCTATGCTTGGTCATTTCCAGTCTTCCTATTTTTCCTGCCCAGTCAACCTTAAGCTGGAGTTTCTTTTCCAGCCTCTCATGCCAGTTTTTTGGAATAGATTATTTTATCTTCTGTCCCCATCTCAGCAGGCTTTGTCCCAAGTTGCTTTCGTTCTCATTCAGAGTTCAACTTTTGTCCCTTAGTATTTAAATCAGGCTGCTGCTGCTGCTCTCATATACTCTGAATTCCTGCTAGGGGAGTGGGGGTCATAGATACATCTCATCCTGGACGAGACCTCCCAGGAGGTGGCACATGCATAGCCTGGGCAGGCCCCAAGAGCTGTGGCGCTTGCAGTTTAAAATGGAGTTTGGCTGTTAATGTTTATATTGAAAATGTACCAGCTGTGCTTTTCCAAGCGTTTTTAAATTTGAGATTTTGAGGAAATAGAATATGGCCAACTCAGATCATCCTTCTGGTAAATTTTATGTATCTCCTAAAGCATAAGGTGTGCAGGAATAATTCAGACAAAGGTTTTTCAGAAGGTAGCACAGGTAACATAATTTTTCTTAGATCTGTCTCTTGCAAACAGTGCAACTGTCTTGTGCCCAGTCATAAAGCTGAGGGAGACATCTAGCAGGAAAAATTTTAATGCACATAGTTTGGCAAAGTTATGCTCCATGATTCTATCACTGGAAAGAATGAAAGGATGTTTTATTGCTTCTTCCCTCAAACTTAAAAATACGAGCCTCATCAAAAATGAGGCTTTGGTTGGACTCTGTGCAGTTTTCAAAAACCGATGCTGGCCATCCTCCACCATGGCACTTCCCTCTCTGTCTTGACAAAACCCAGTGCTGGCTGTTGCCTAATGCACTCTGTTCAGCTCATACAAGGTAACACTTTTTTATTTTTTTTCTTTTTAATTGGTGCCAGTTTCTTTCCTCAAGAACTGAAGTAGGTTGCTTTGTGACATGAAAGCAAAGCCACTCCAATGCCAAGCTGATGCTGCAAGGGGCACGAGGGGTGTTCCACAGCTCTGGGTGCAGATAAGTCACCCACAAGAGAGAACCTGGCAGAAAACTCCTCACTTCTGTTTTGGAGGAGGGTTAGGTTTCTGCTGATTGTGATCCCTTGAGCCACCTCCCTGCAGGGTCTGATGAGGACCCATTGGTCAGATGCTGCCCACACCAGAGGAGCAGGGAGAGCACAGGGGTGGAGGGAGGACACAGAAGCAGTGGTGGCAGCGACCTGTTAGACCCAGGCAGCTGTGAAGTCAAAACAGTCCATTAAGGGGAATGGGCTGTAATTTCCTGATTGCACTTCTTCCACCTCTTTTTTTCAATCTGTAATAAGCTACATTTGCTCTTTTTCCAGCCTTCTGTAGTGTGCCTTCAACCTGTTATTGAAAGTTAAACTCTGAGACTGGGTATTTGAAAGTGAATTGCATCAGATTCTGCCTACTTGAAAATACTTAGCTTATCCTAGTAGTTTTTAAACTATTTTCCTATAGAGATAAACGTCCTTATGAAGACATTCTTGCAAGTTTGCTCCGATGTTGACTGTTGTAGCCATGTGGGTTTATTTTATTTTATTTTAAAAAAAGGGGGGGGGGGGTGGAATTGAAGCTAAAAGGACAAACTAAACAGGAGTTGAGGTGCCACCTGTTTTTAGTGGTCTGCCTTGAACAGTGGATCCACAGTTGTATCTATGTCAGGAATTGCTTATAGTATTGGAAGAAAAAATTGAATAAGACCAGTTGATGCCACAATTTTCTATCTCTCCAGTAAGGGGCTAGATAGGTGTCTGGTTCAGATCAACAGGATGCTGTCGTGTGACTTTTCTGCCTCTTGCTGGATGTATCAATTTGTGACTTTACATGTCTCATAGCCCAATGTGCTTTATGATTCTTTCACCATCTATCTGAGGAATCTGACTTTCATATATTGCACTAAAGTTTCATGTTTCTTTGTCTCTATGCTTCCTACCTTTCCCTGTCACTGGGATGCTTTGTGCTGGTGTTCCTTTGGCTTTGTATTTCTTAGCAGATCCCAGCAGATTCTGCATGCTGTGATTGATCACATAATGTAAATAAAGACAATACAAAATTTGTAGAAAACCATGTACAAATACTGCAAACAATAAATGTAGCACAGTAGCAGAAACAAGTTATGCAAATATTGCAGAAACAAATATGCAAATATCAACTGATTGTTGATTGCTGAACACAGATCCTGTGATTTCTCAAGGGAAGTCTGATATCAGAAAGCACTGTGAATAATTTTGGAGATGAGAGAGAGAAACTGAGAGTCACTTGGAATCTCTAGTGCAAAGGAAAATCTCTAGTGCACTAGAAAATCCTTGGTTTATAAGTCAGGGAAGAAGAAATTGAGAGAATATACCACTTCAGTGCTGCATTTTATCAGTTATGAAGTTTGTAAAACAGGAAGGGGAAGAAAGCATTTGCTGAGTGACATGTAACATCTGGCCAGAAACTCAACATTCCCCAGGGTTTGCTCTAAAATTGCCTCAGTGACTCCACCAAGATCTTTTAAATTCTTCTAAAATATTTTCCTCCCTATCTTTCTCTGGTTTTCTGTGTGCTTCGCGCCCTACAAAATAACTATCTTATAGTGCTGTCTTTGCTGTTTGGTGTTTTCCCAGAAGCCAGTCAATACTCCTGTGCTGCCCCTGGGTATGGGGCAAGCTGGTGAGACCCACAAGATCGTGTTCTTTGTGACACCCACCAGCACACGTGGAGGGGCTTGTGCTGCTGGGTACAGCCAAAGGACACTATTTATGTTCTCTCACTACCAATCCTGATTATTTGAAGTTCACAGGAGAAAGTTGTAAGTGTTTAACCACAGAAGCAGGGGCAAAATACCATTGTTTGTGTCTTGCAAACAAGTTGAGACAAAGTTTTGATGTGTAGTCCAAACCGGAGTTTGTCTTCTGATGGAGGAGCTGCTGCAAATCTCTGGATTTTAGGTCTTTAGCATTCCTCCTCCTTCTCACACCTGGTTTTGAGATTCTCTTTTATCTTTAATTGTATCCCTTTAGCCTAGTCTTCCCACGCCCTGGATTGTTCCCTTTTCACCCCTCCTTCCTTTTCTCTTACAGTTCTCAGGGTGGAAAAACGCTTACTTAGAACAAGTGCGAAATGTATTTCTCCTTGTGGAATAGCTGTAATCATAATTTAATCCAATTACATTGGCTAAACACATTAGCTGGATGCTGTTGTTAACAGTTGACCTTTTTAAAGTCTGTGTCCTTGGATTACAGAGCTGATTTCTCAGGGAGAGGAGCAGAGGTATTCATGTCATCAGAAGCTGCAGGTGCAGTTAATTCAGTTTTGCTCTGTCATTGGTGAATTAGTGCCTTGCTCCTTTTTACAAAATATAGAAAAGAGTGGCTTTAGCACTCAGAGTCCAGTACAAAGATGTTAGTTAGCTATCCATACATAAATGCATATATATTCATTTATTTAAAGCCTTCTGTTGGTCACAGACCCCAAGTAAAACGCATAAACTAAATCCATAATACAGAAATATCTGCCTACAACTCCATAGCAGAATGCATTATTTTATCTTGGTTCACTGAAGAGCAGAATATGATCCAACCCCTTTGGGGCAAGTCTAAAGTGCAAGCAAATAAAATACTCTGAATTATTCTACCTAATTACATAAACAACATTCTTTGGAAAAAGTTGTTGGGCTAAGCTTCATTAGATGTAAAACTTCTTTATCTTCTTTTTCCTGTGTCTTTCCAGGTAATGTTCTTTCTATTGTTAGGATAACAAGTATCCCCCGATTTAATTTCAGTAACCTGAGTAGCATGCCAGGGTATAGAATTATTTCCAAAGACAGTAGATTGTGTTTCTGTCAAGGAACAAAAATCATATTGGCGGTGGTTTCCATTGCAGTTTGTCTGTGTGTTGCATAGTTTAACAATGTCATTGATTTATTTTTATTTTTCAAGATGTAAACATCCTTCCTTTGAGCTGAATGCAACAGCTTTAATGCAAACATGCTAGTTAATGTGAAATAGATGTAGTGGTTGTATATTCAATGAGGACAAAAATTGTTGACAAGCAGAGGAGAAGAGTTGTCCAATGCTGCTCTTGATGTAGTGTCTCCGATTTCATTGAAGAAAAGCTTATAGTAGTGGCAGTTACTGGTCCTTTCAAAACCATCCTTTCAAATGGCAAAGGAAAAATGAGACTTGCACTGGTACTACCTGTGCACGAACTTATAAGGAATTTTTCAAAAGAAATGTACTTTTATGGGTGCATGCCTGTGTGATTGACTGTTTGTTTTTTTTTTTTTTTAACTGAAATGTTCTCAACTCAAGTGGAGGTAGCAATCTTTCATATATATTTTAAGAAGGTCCAGACTAAACTGAAGCAGGTCAGGTGACTATCATCTAGCGTTTCAAATGAAAAAAAAAAGGCTGAATTTTCCAAACAAAACCATCAACCTAGTCTTAGAGAATGAAATATTGAAGTCCACCTTAGGATTCCTATAAATATCCAGATGCCCTTGTGATGAATACAGAGTATGAACCTGTACTGATACAGAGCCTTGCTGTGGAAAGTTCACTGCTGCCTGGCTTTCCTGGAACCCCAGTATCGTGTTCAATTAAGTGAAATACGCTTCCTAACAATCCATCAGTTTAAAAAAAAACCAAACACCTCAACTTTTTTTTTTTTTTTTTTTTAACAGGCAAAACGAAGGCTCGAGCTAGGCGAAAGTGGCCACCAGTATCTTGCTGAAGGGCTAAAGACTCCAAAGGGGAAAGGAAGAGCTGCAACGAGAAGTCCAGATAGCCCAAAAAGTAAGGAAACTTCTAATACCCTGTATGGCACAGAGTTTTTGATTTTACTGTCTGGAGATCGGAGTGAACCCATACAACAGGCTGTGTTACCTAGCTAAAAAACTGTGTTTATTACTGTCCTCACCTGGATGTATGTGTTAAGATACTCAGCCCTGCAGCCAGGCAGCACACAAGGTGTTTACAGCATGCGTGGCTTTGGTGCAGAGCTGCTGATGGGTTGCAGAAGCTGCTCATATTTAAGTGGAACCTTCTGTGTTCCAGTTTGTATCCGTTGCCCCTTGTCCTATCATTGGTTGTCACAGAGAAGAGTCTGGTTCCATCCTTGTGACACTCACCCTTTACATATTTATAAACACTAAAGAGGTCGCCCCTCAGTCTCCTCCAAGCTAAAGAGACCCAGCTCCCTCAACCTTTCCTCATAAGGGAGATGCTCCACTCCCTTCATCTTCATTGCTCTAGCAGCTGGGGAGGCTGAGGAATCAAGATATTACGATGTGTTCAGATGCTCAGTTATTAGGAAAGGCTAATCAGGCCAGCATTCCTCCTTCCCTGCTGAAGCTTCAGCAGATGATTGTCAGGCCTCTATCCCCCAGGCAGGGGTTTGCACAGCATGGTAGCTGTGCCCCAGTAGCATTGCACGCTAAATGCTTTTTGTGGGCTGCCTTCTCTCCCTGCAATATGGCTGGATTATTACTGCCACTGCTTATTTGCTGCAGGTATTTATTTTTGCACATCTGTATTGCCTTGGGCAGTAGGTTTCTTGCAACAGGAGTTGTGGGATGTAGCCTTGCCATCTTGTTTGGGGGATTTCAGCAGGAAAATTAGGCTTTCAGAGGGAGGGAAATGGGGGAAAAAGGAGGACTGGGGCAGCAGTGGTAGTGAAGGGAGAGCAAGAGATGTGAAAGGGTACTTGTCCCTCCTCACTAGGTCTTGTTTCTACTGAGGCAGATGGGAAAAGTTAAATTAGCTGAAGATATGAACTGAAAGCAGACAAGTTAAACTACTACAGTTGTTTTAATTAAACTAAACTTCATTAAGATAAATTAAGTCCATTTTAGATTGAAGTGCATTCTCCCAGAAGTTCACTACCATTCAGAGCATAGGATGCTGCTGCTGTGATGGGGCTGTTCCTTTCTGCGTGATCAGGAGTGCATGCCATTTTAGGTGGGGGGCAAATAGCTTCTTGCCCTTCTCACTCAGATCTTATTCTTTTCCAAATCCCAAATAAAAGCAAAAAACAAACAAACAAAAACAAAAAAACCCCACCCTGTTCTAAATTCACAAGGTTACCTAATTGATATGAATTTCCTTCCATTTCCCAGTGCAGACAGGCTCTGAATCTACCAAAGAATGAGATACAGCAGGTTCTCTTTGCCAGCTAGCAATTAATTGTTTTTTATTAAAAAGCCATCATATCCTTCAAAACATTTCAGGGTAGTCTAAAGGTTTGCTTTCAGGTAGAATTTAAATTTTAACTGATTTCTGCCATTAAGCAGGGATTGTGAACCTTGAAAACATGCAAATGACCACCAGATCAGCCTAAGATCCATCCTGCATAATAATACTTAAAGCAAATGTAAGGTTTGAGATGTTCCAGCCTAGCAGACTTCTAATAATGGCTGGCTTGTTTTCCTTGACACGAAGGCCTTGAATGTTTAGAATTAGAAATTGTTCTAATCTATGTATTAAAATTCTTAAAAGTACATCTATTAAGTGTATAGATGCTACCTTTGTGCGTTAAAACAGCGAGTTGTCTAGTTAAATCCAAGCTGTTTGCTGACTTCTAATTTAAAATAAGTGGATACTCTTGCCCAGTTTGAGCATTGTTTGGTTATGGAGAAATGATGATTGTAAATTGTATCTTGCGTCAATCTCCTCTAATTCACTTGAGTTTTCTGTAAGCCGTGGAGTCTGACGCTGATGGAATCCGTCATTGTGTTCACCCACTGAAGTACACCTAAGTCCTGCTTCATTGCATGTGAAACACTTATCTTACAAGAGGGGAAAATCAAACCCTGCTGAAAGCTGGCTATCAGCCTATTGAAGGAAAGTCAGGGGAATTTTTGGTATTGCTGCCAGGATAAATAGATGCTAAAAATACTGTTAAAAAAATCACATAGTGAAAGCCTAAGTAGAATATTGCTATATGTATCCATCAGGCTAATGGAAATATTTGCATTAAAAAAAAGAACATATTTGCTCATGTACCTGTGACTTTTGGAAAAGTACATCTTGAAATACAAATAAATACCCACTGGTAAACTGTGTCTTAATGCAGAGGTTTGAGAGGTTTCTTCAGTAAAAATGAAATAAATATTTGTAATGTGTATCCTGCTTTTGGAACCTAAATCAGTTTTCTCATTTATCTATTTTGTGGTTTTTTTTGTCTGTTTGTTTGTTTGTTTTTTTCCCTTTTCTTACCAAGCTCCAAAGTCTCCTTCAGAAAAGACTCGGTATGATACATCACTTGGCCTTCTTACAAAGAAGTTCATTCAGTTGCTGAGTCAGTCTCCTGATGGGGTCTTAGATTTGAATAGAGCGGCAGAGGTCCTCAAGGTACAAAAAAGGAGGATTTATGATATCACCAATGTACTGGAAGGCATCCATCTCATTAAGAAAAAATCCAAAAACAACATTCAGTGGATGTGAGTATTCATTATCCTTTTCCATTCCTGTTGGCTGATTTCACTGTCACAGAGCAGCAGTGTTTTTTTTTCTTTCACCTTCCCCATTCTGACGCTTTGCTCCAAGCAATCATCCAAAACGCCTTCTATCACAATAAAGCTTTCTTCTTCTGTTAAGACAAGTTTTCAGTGTATAAACAGCATTTGTCAGGGGAATTAGAAACAAGCATTTTGTCTGAAGACTGGATTAACTCTTTTGCAAGCGGAGTAAGCTTTGAGGTATACATCGCTACCTACTGCCTTCCTCAGTCTTTTCCAGGGTGTGGTCAGAAGGGGAATTACAAACAAAATTTTGGAAGAACTTAGAAATGTTCATCTTCTCTATTTTGGTGGTAGATCCAAAATGTGTTGTCATGATAAAAAGATGCTTTTTTTTCTGGAAAACTTAGTTTATGGTGACTTGCTATGGGCAGGTTTAGGGAGAAGGAGCTGAGGACTTGATCTGCTCTGTAAAAGCCTGCCTCTTCCCTTTCCCATAGCACGGTGTCTAGTTTTACAAATGCTGAAAGAGCATCTTCCTCCTCTGTACGCGTAGGGGCTGCAGCCTATCAGAGGATGGTGGCATGCTGGCACAGCGTCAAGGCCTCACGAAGGAGGTGACCGAACTGACTCAGGAAGAGAAGAAACTGGATGAGCTAATCCAAAACTGCACCCTGGACCTCAAGCTACTGACAGAGGACTCGGAGAATCAGAGATATCCTTTTTGCCAGAATCTCAAAGGTGGTCAGGCTCCTTGCTGTGCCTCATAATATTAGGAGAATTTCTCTAAGTAATGTGATATGAAGTGTCAGAAATTTCCAGAAGCTGGATAATGGGTTTTAACATAGTTCTACGTAGAAGTTACTTAAGCTACTTGCACCTGTAATGCTTCTGGAATGTCAAAAACAAAAAAAAAGAAGGTGGTGTGTGAAGGAGCCCACTAGCATCCATGTTCACATAGAGTAGAACCAAGAATTCAGGTGGTTAATGAGTGACAACATCTTAAACTCTCTGCTTTTTCAACTATTTTGACCCCAGAGCAAACCCCATTTTTATGTCTGCGGAGAACATAAAGGCAAGCAGACAAAGTCTTTGCTAAGGTAACAAAGAATTGTGTACGTACTTTTTTTTTTTTTTTTTTTTTTTTTTTACATTAAAGTGATGCATATATAAATTATAGATACCCAGAGGAAAATTAATTTTGGAGTCAGTTTACTCTGAAACTTGCAACAAATTTTTAGATTTCTCTGGTTAGGGAATGTATAATAGAATATCACAGATAAAGGTTTTATGAGCTCTCAAATTATTTAATGTAACAACACTCAATTGCATAAGGTTCATATGACGTGTGGTATTTTTGCTGCTACTACTCCTTGTAAGTAACCAGTTCCCATTTTCACTGGATTTCCTACCTATTAGCAACAGAAGAAAGCATTTTATAAAATGCCGATGTGAAAACTTCTGTTACTTTAAATAGTAAGTAATTCTTAAAGAGCATCGAATAAGGAGGACTTGTTTTGAAGGATAGGAAATAACTATGGGAGTGTCAGCAAAAAGTAGTGTGAACTGTGTCAATATTGTCTTTTGAGTTTGCTTGCATTTCAAAATGTGTGTTAAAGCAAGACCCCTGAGTGGCATAGGAAGTAGGATCAGTGCTGCCTTGATCCACGAAGAGATTTTAAGCAAAGCAAAACTGAGCATGACAATTCTGTTTTTCTAGTGCTGTGGTGGAGATCCCAGCCCTGCTGTTGCTGGCTCCTATGGGGATATGGGTGAGGAGGGATCAGCATTAGCATCGTGTTGGCCTCATGTTTTTGGATTTAGCAGAGTATATTCCTCAAATCCTTCCGTGACAGCAAGTACTGGTGATTACTGAGGAAGGAATCTAGAAGTGTGAAGCCTGGGGATGAATCTGAATCCATCCCAGTGTGGTGTTTCACTCACCTCACTGAAGTCTGACATGAGGTGACCCACTCAACACTCACAGAACTGAGAAGCCTCTTTCTTCTTTTGCTTCGCCTCTGAAGGCAAAGCTTCTGCTTTTGAAAATGTTTTTCTTTTCCCTCATGATTAGGTAGTGCCAAAACATTGTTTGTGCCCCAGTTGTGTGCTTCCTCCTTTCCCTTAAATAGAATCAGATAGTAACTGATTGCTACCTTGAACGTTTTGAAATATGCCCAGCATTAATGCAGGGAGCCTTCAGCTACAGCAATGAAGAATGTTGTTTTATTTGAAAACCATGCAATCCTTTCCTTGGTTGGTACCATGACAGCTGCTGTTGCTGTAATTGGCACTCTGCAAACCTTACTAAACCTCACTAAAGGAGTGGTAGAAGCCTTGATAAAAGCTATTTGCCTGAAAGCTGACCTGTCATTTTGCCCCCGACTTGTTACTTTGCATTTTGTCCAAGTCATATGTTCTTTGTATTGGCATTTTGAGCTTGGGCAGTTTGTTTTACTGTGTGGTAACAGTAGACGTTTACCAAAATTGTTCACATTTATATCCTCCCAAGAGTATAATAATATAGAATAAGGTATAATAATAAATTAGGCTCTTTATTTGTATGGCATTAATATTATGCTAGTTAGCTCACAGATGACAAAACTAGAGAGCTGGAGCCATTTGCATGCAATCGTGGCTGTTTTGCAGGTCATGACCACAAGCTCTGTGACACCTTGGTTATGCAGGTCAGTACGTGAAACACCACTGTGCAATAACCCACCAAAACACACGTGTTGATTTAGACAGATTCAGGTTGAACAGCAAAATATTCATCTTCATTCTGTGCTTATACAGAAATCAACTTTCTGCAATGCTGTTTAAAGTAGTTGCTTAAACAGGTTTTATATTATTTTATATAATATAAATTAAAATATACATATATGAATATATAAAAGTTTACAAACCCTGAAATTATTGTTGTATTTATGATGTTATACTGGAAATAATATTCATCTGTAAATTCCTTTTACACTTTTTCTAGGATTTCAGTTCTTTGCATTTTGATTGCAAGTGTCTAAAAACATTTCTTCCTGCAGTCCGTGAGTGATGGCGAGTTGTTGAGCTTTAGCTTATGTAGCCCTATGCATGTAAAGAAGAATAGGAGGACTCAGCACGGAGAATCCTGTTTGTCACTTAGTAGCGGTCCCAGCTCTGAGATCAAAGGCAAATTCTCACACAGTTTCACTGCAATCGCAACCAGTGTAGAGAATGGGAAACTTTGGGCTAAGAGCAACATAGCCATGAGAAAATGGAAAAATAATTCAAAGACATCTGCCTCTTCTGATTGTCTGAATATATTGTAACCTGAGTTGGAGAAGTCCTTGACAGCGATTACATTAGCTTATGTGACATATCAAGATATTCGAAAAATTAGTGGCCTTAAAGACCAAACTGTTATAGTTGTGAAAGCTCCTCCAGAAACAAGACTTGAAGTGCCTGACCCAGTGGAGGTAAGGAGAGCCTGGCTTTTCCTTCCAGGTTATATACGATTTTTCTATAGATGAAGCAAGTGTGTTGTTGAGTCTTACTGTGGTAAACTGATGCCCAAGTAGGATTATATTGGCATACAGTCCTATATTTATCTGTCTTATGAACTTTAGAGAGTTTTTTAAAGGAAAGAGAAAATTTAAAAATCAATTTTCACAGGGCAATAATTATTTGTTACTTTTCTCTCAATTCTAGCAGTACTTCAGAGTAATCCACACTATCCTCTTTTGTCATACATGTAAAGGACAGCTCTTCTTTGACAGTTGAAATTTCCCATTAGAAACCATGTAAAATCTTTCTCTTAAAATACTCAGCTCTTCATTTTTTTAGCTTTATGTAGTTTTTGTCATAAAGTTCATGGATAACTCAATGCTTTAAGCATCCTGATGACTCCTATTACTGATATCCTAATTTATTGAGACATGTGTTTTCATGGAGGATTTTCTTTGCTCAAGTATTAAAGTTATTGTAGAAACCTGTGTTTTACTCCTGGAATCCATTCTCACCCTTCCTTCTCCTGTCATCTTCTTTGCCTCATTGACACTGATTGTACATATATATGTAAAACTTCGTACATTCTGCTAGTGCGCTTTTAGTTTGCCCTTCTGAAGTCCATAGGGGATGGGGAATTCCCTTCATATTTTATTATGAGTACTTCTATTTCTGAAGTTGTCTGTGTTCATCTGTGTCCCTCCTCTGTTGCCCCTTGCTACTCAAGGCACAGTCTCTCTCTGAGTGCTAGCTTTTGTGTATGAGATGTCTGGCTCTCATTCCTTCACCCTCTTTTTGTTTCGTTTCCTTATCTCAGGTAGGTGTCTCAGGTAACTTAGCTGCTTCTTTAACTTATGTCACAATTACAGAGAAAAATGCTTTGAGTGGCTTTCCTTTGAAGTTATCCTTAGGGAGTAGCTTTACTGTTCTTCACTTCTCCCCTGGTTCAAAAACCACATGGTTCAGCTGTTCCTGGGATTTTTATCTCGTGATGGTACAAGTGAGCTGCTTTACAGTTCCCAGTTGCTACAACAGATCCAAGTGTATCAGGCGAACATAAATAATTTGCACAAGCCAGTGCTTCAGAGATTTAAAAAGTGTACCTGATTTCCTCTCTCAAGGAGCAATTAGGGACAGAGCTAACACAAACCTCCTGGGCAGGCTTTCATACTCCACATTATTCCTTCATCACTCTTGTTGGGGCTGGTTCCACTGAGCCCAGGGCTACCTGCTGTCAGGTGGGCAGGAGCAGACTCCAGATTCCCTGTCACTTCTTTTCCTAAGATCATTCTTCACTTAATCAAGTGGCCCATTTCCCCTTTGAACCTTGGTGCAGGTTTTGTAAGAATAAATCATTTTGCTGCAGTGAGGAAGGGATATCTTTTATCAGTGTCCATAAATATATGCTGTTATCATTGCTTGCTTTCCTGTTGCTTTACCTTAGGCACTATGCTTTGGTTTTTAATTCAGTGAAATCGGGTGGGTAGAGGGCAATGCACATGACTGTTCAAACTAGTGCCTAGACCTTCCTTATCCCCTATACCAAACTTACTCATTTAATTTTCAGCTTCAGCAGTAGAAGTCCTGTTTCTTTCCTGCATTTTCAGTTGCAGTTCAGTGTCTTTTTAGCATATCTCAGTCACTCAACAGTACCTTCCCCAAATCCTGCTCTTCCCATCTGCTTTTTTCTAATTATCTGTAGCTTTCTTTCCTAAGTACTCCTGTTTCCTGTGCCCTGGGCTATCCCTGTTCAGTAGTTGTTCTTCATATTTGTAAACACTATTGTGCTACATAAAAGTCAGAACAGGGCACAATAAAATGTGTTTGAAAGAAGTCTGCAAAGAGGTAGGTAATGCCTGTATTCATGCCTTTTAAAACTATTAATGCAATACAGCTGGAGCAGGTTTATTTATAACCAGGGTCATTTATGATTTTCCATCATAACACTAAGAGCAGCTTTGCAGATTTTCTGTCTGTATGTGTCATCTTGCTGTATTGCATCAGTAGTGTGAAGGTTAAAAACAGATTATTTCTTGAGGTTAATTAAAAGTTCCTGTTATTCAGAAACACCATCAAAATTATTGCTGCTGCCTTGAGGGGGCAGAAGGACTTACATAAGCAAGTTTGAGTGAAGACAATAATATGTATTTTCTTTGTTATTTGGAAAAACTTCCCTGATACACATGGGAATTTACATACAGCTGTTTGAATTCAGCGTGAGTTCGTGCTGAAATGTTTTTGGGTGAGTGAGAAGGACATTTTGGCATTCTTTTAAAGCAGAAACATTTACACAAATATGTCTAATATTGTTATGAATAACAACAAAACCTGTGACTTGCATCCCATAATTCCATTCCATCAGAATGCTCCAGGTTATTGTGCTTGTAAGAAAATGTTAGTTCAATCCTTTATACCTCTCTGGCTATGATACAACACATAAAATGAGGGGCTTCTGAGATTTGTGCCCTACAGACAGTGGGAAAAGCTTTTATGTTTTCAGCCAGTCTACAAGACACATCAGCCAAGCCTTTCACAGCTTCAAAAAAAAGGGCAGGGGAGATCTCAGGTTCTTTTGATTAGTAAAAAATGTATTTAAACACTCACACCTCTAGAAAAGAACTTACTCTGTATCAGCAGTATTCTGTTGTGTTCATTGGTGTAACATCTTGCTGACATGTGTTTTGTTAGCAG
Organism: Columba livia; assembly: GCF_036013475.1. Taxonomy (NCBI): domain Eukaryota; kingdom Metazoa; phylum Chordata; class Aves; order Columbiformes; family Columbidae; genus Columba; species Columba livia. The sequence goes on along the minus strand of NC_088603.1, from coordinate 66,110,718 downwards.
AGTGCATTGATCCATTTATCTAGTACTCAAGGACCTATTGAAGTTTATCTGTGCCCAGAGGAAAATGATGCCCTCAGTCCCATGAAAGCCTATAGTCAGGACCACAATGGAAATATTTCCAAAACCATTTCCAAAGGTAATTTTTTTCTTCGTAATGCTAATGGCCTTCCTTCATGCTCTCATTCAAGATTTCATTTTGAACTTCAGATATCCAGCTCTTATTTTATGGCTTTATTCTTTTATTTTCCATTTTCCACTGTGGCTTTCTAGTGTGTATAGGGGAAAACATGTTTTCCTCTACATCAGTTGTTTAAAATAAGTTTCCTAGTTGCATATCATATGTAACTAAAGCTTATGCAGTATTGAATAAACAATTTTGTTCCTTTTGTGTTTTCAAATAGGACAGTAGCAGCAAAGATTCACCTGAACACAAGAGGCAGAAATCTCTGCATATGGGTATATGCAGCTACACAGGGTCACTGACGACATCTGTTGCCTAGAAAGTTTTTACTTTGACTATGAATTCCACAGAAAAATGGGCATATCTTGATCTGTCTTTTTTGCCCCAGTAGTTTTTTAAACATTGTGAAATAATTTTTAGTAGAAAAGTCAGTGGCGATAGCAACAAGAGTATTTTTGAGAAGCCCTTTGTAATGTATGAAAATCAAGCTGGAAACTACACAGAGGCCATTTTTTGTTGAAATGAAACTTTGAAAGGCTCCTTATGCAGTGGTTACTTTGTTTGATCTGTGTCTAACATTTTGAGTTAGATTAATTGTGCCATCTGTTTTTTCTCTCCCTCCTCTAACAGAAGTGGCTTCTGCTAACTCAGGACAAGGTGACTGCTCAGTAAATATGGCAACAATCTCTCCACTGGCTTCTCCAGCCAACCTTCTCCAACAGACCGAGGACCAAATTCCCTCAAACTTGGAAGGACCGTTTGTGAATTTGCTGCCTCCTCTGCTTCAGGAAGATTATTTGCTGAGCCTTGGGGATGAAGAAGGCATCAGTGACCTCTTTGATGCTTATGATTTAGAGAAGCTTCCTTCACTGGTGGATGAATTTATATACAGCTGATTCTCTTAAATGCTGTCCCTATCTAAATCGTTTTTAATGGAATTGAAAAACCTGCCATCAGATTTGTCCCCTACTTACTATAGAAGAGCATTATTTAATAAACTAGGCTCTCAAACAGTGCTGATATTTTAATGAAATACTCGCTAAAATACTATAAAGAACAAGTGAAGGCGTTAACAGCAAGGCCTTCTCCTTGATCCTGAGCTCCAGCACCTTGTTGAGTCAGCAAGTACAAGCTGGTGACCATAAAATGTTTTGTCTTCACACTCCCCCAGTCTCTGCTTACTGTGACAAGTGGGCTTATGGAGAAGGGCTCCGTGAACCGGTTTAGTCCTAAATAACCATTTTATAATAGTATTTCAGGTCGTGCCTTCTGCAGAGAATGCATGTCTTTTGAGTGTCACAACATGGGTTGTACCTGCGGTGAATCATAAATATGAAGTAATGCAAATGTGTGAAATGGGATTCTTCAGCTACTTGTGGGAATGTTTAAATTGCTGTCATGCTCATTTTGAGCTGTGTAAATGTCTCATTGTGAGGTCAAATACTTATGTCCTTAAAGCTTTTAATAAAAAAATACACTGTAAATGTAGTGTATATTGCAAATATTGAAAAGTATAAAGTTCTGCCACTTCTCGTAGTAATCACAGATTTTTAAAAATGCTTGTGTGTGTGTGTGAAAGTAGTTTTTGTGGATTGTTTTTTTAAACTAGAACGAAGATGCACAGTTCAATTTTACTGCCCCCAGTGTGCATTAGAACTGGTACATGACTTTTTGTGGTACTAAGTGGGGCTTTGTGTTAAGTGCCTACTAGAGATGCACTGTGGGTTTTTCCCTCTATGGAAAACACTTATGCCAAGCTTTGTTCAATATATCATATTTATCTCAGTGGGTTTGCTTCCTCTGCTTACAGCTTTTTATAATTCTCTTCGCCAGCAAAATGGAACTAATTATTTTCCAAAGTACATAGCTGTAAGTACCACATCAACTGAATTGCATTTATTTTTTGAAGATCTTTGGTAGTATAGTATAGTACCAATATTTATTTTTTGAACGTGAGAGGAATTCTAAGAAGTCTTAAATAACTTTTTTTTAGTGTAAAATATGTTGCCATGTTCTGGGCTAACTTAATGAAATGTTGATTAGATGATGCCCATATAAACCTTTTGTTTGCATTACTGTTGTGCTTCTCTGTCATACTCAGAAAATTAGTACTATTTGTACTGTAGTAGAATATTATGTATGTAGGTTTTCTGGTACCATTGAGTTGCTGCTATGAAAGCTCACACATGAAAAGGCAAGAAGTCACAGTACTAATAAAAAAACTGTATGACTGTGTGAGTTTTGGAATATAACAAATGTATAAAGGGCAACACATAAAGAACTGTTAAACAGTGTTAAGTGTGTGTTTATATGTACAAATGTGTGCATAGATTCAGCAGTTGTATTTAAGTTGATGTTCTCAACTCACACTTTAGTTATCTAGCAGTTTTGTACAATAGAATTAATTTGTAAACACTGCCAGAATATTTTCTAACTGGTTTGTAATTTTTTAAGAGTTTTTTTTAGATGTGGATCTGTAAATAAAATTGTAGTATTTAAAGTTTTCATCTTGTGGAAGAGGAAAGTAAAAGTTTTGTGAGCATGAAGATTTGTGAGACAAAGGGGCACTTTTGTGGGGGAAGAGAACATAGACGAAAGCAGACCACCTTTTTTTTTGTACAAATTAAACACTTGTCCCAATGTGTGTGAGCAAAATACTAATCTAATTCAGCTTTGCATTGTATGCTAGTTTAAAAAAAAAAACACCTCTGTAAAATACTGTAAAAAAACAAACAACAAAAACAACAAAAAAAGCTCTTATGGTGAGTTTTGTAAATAGATTTATTAAAGGATGACCTGTTCCCTAGCTTTGATCTTACCACTTCAGATGGATGTAATTTGGATAAATTTTGTATGGTAATGAATCAATAAAACAGATTTTTTAAAGAGTTTAGATTTGTATATGGCTATTTAAATTTTTCTTACTTTTGGTGCCTGTCATGCTGATTCCTGCAACCTAGCTGTTATCATTTTCATTAGTAGCACTTAGACTCATTTGATACCAGATATGTTTCAATGCCATTTTTTTATTATGCTAACAATAAGTTCAGTGGGTTTTTTTTTTTTAAGTCAGAGTGAAGCAAGAATAAAAAGCACATGTAAAGAGACATAGTAGATCTAGAGGTTGGGATGCATACATTTTCATTTATGCCCCCTCCATATGAATGATGAGCAGACTTATTGCAAACTTCACAGAAGCTGGGTTATTCTAGGATTAAATGACATGAAAGCAATTGCTGAGGATCTGTTCAACCTTACTGATGCTTCTCCAGAGGTCTCCTAATAGTAGCTTTGAAAAGGAGTTCTGTTTACTCATGTTATCTTCAATAGTCTCTTGCACCAGATGGGCATTTACAAACTTGTACTCCCTTTCTGGTCTTGGTGCAGCACCTTTCTAGATGCACAGTCATCAGTTACTGAAAGTGAAAACTATCAGGATAATAAAATTGTGGTAATATGGTTGTTTGCTTAAATGTTACATTTCTGAGCAAGTCATATGTGTCTTGTCATATGTGTCTTGTCATTTTCCCTGCACACAAGAAGGCTGTTTTATCTCTTCATGCACCTGTCACTAGTCTTTCCCAATAAATAAAGGAGGGCTAGAGGACTGTGTTCTCTGATGTCCCTTTGAAGCAGAGATGACAGTGTCTTCTTTCTGTCCTCCTAGCTCCCTAGCCTGTTCTCAGTCTCTCTGTTCTCTAGCTGCCATAAGCATTTTATTTGCCCCTAGAATCTGCTACTGACTGCCAGTTTTCATGTAAATTTCTCTCCTTTTCCTTTTGCTTTCTCTATCTGCTTTGTGAAATTGGGATATTCTGAGTTGCAGAGGAGAAAAAAAAAACCAACAGCCAGTTGAACTACTTAATTCTGCTCTCCTGAGCTCGCACAGTGTACCTCACCATTATTCAGTGTACAAATACTAGTTTCAGGGAGGTTTTATTTGGGCCTGTATGTGCTGCATTCCTTGGCTGCCAGCAGATGGAAAAGGATTGAGAAATCTATCAAAACCAGCCTGAATGATAGGCAACAACTATGCACTCCTTTACACTTAGGAGAGGAACTTAAAAAAAAAAATGACAGACACCATCCCTTTGTACTGTTTTTGGCTTATACCTGAAAGAGGAGTAAATTACACCTTTGTCTTGATACAGACATGGCCATTTTTGTTGTAGAAAGAATGAAAGATTTGTAAGGTACTTTTTGTAACATGAGATTGCTACACATTTAGAAGCACCCAATTTAGCAGGATGTTATAATTTTTGTCTGTATGTAACATAGTTAATGCACAGTGCCATTAGTGTTCCTGGAGCTAACAATTCTCAAGACTAAGTGAACCAAGAGCCTGTATAGCATAGTCAATTGAGTGATATCAACAAAGGCATAAACAAGTAGAACTCATCTCCTCATTGTGCTTTTCTTGCTGAAGCAAGATCTGCCTGGATACTACAGCTAAGCAAAGATCAGCTGAATGTTTTGCCTTTATTACACATGTGAGTTTCTTTACCCACTTGTTTCTTTCTAAAACTTAACAGAGAGAAAGTGTCATATCTAACAGAAAACAGGTTGTTATCATTTCTTAATGGCACTGAATGTTGCTGAGAAATGACCAGTCAGGTTCTCCTATACAGCAGGAGTAGAAGAAGAAATCTAATTTCTTGTATGCAAGCTTAGGACTCTCAATTTTTTCCCTGCATGCCTTCCCACTTGCTTTTCCACCCAGAACTGCATGTTAATTATCAGAAAATAAGCTTGTAATGTAAAAATTGGGCCCTCACTTCCCTGGCTGTTTCCCTTCCCTAACAATGTTAGTTGAGATGCTCTAAAATAACTAAGGATGGGTCTTCTACCAGCCATAAGCTATATCTGAGATTTGTATTTTATTTTCCTAGTAGGTTTTATATCTTCCAACTACCTACTCCTGCAAAACCTGTAATGACTGAAGATGGTAAGCCAGCCTGAGTCTGGTGTCTTCGAGTTTACCACCCCTGAAGAGTAGGAAGTAAGGTGAGCAGGCAACTTGGAAACTCATTCCCTGGACATTCAAGGAACTGGAGCATGTATATTGCCAGTACATAGAAGGCCAGTACTGGCACTTGTACTGCCCAGTTTGCCCAGGTGAGCACAGATAAGCTTTTTCCCTGTAGTCAAGAGGCAGTGGGGAATCACCTATTTCCCATGCTACCTGCTGCACTACCAGCAGTCTGTGTACAGCTTTATTTGTTATTATGAATATGCTACAAAGCAATTTAGACTTGTGAGCTTCGAAAGCACTTAAAGGGTACACTACCATGTTGTGGCTACAACCTAGGACTGAATAGGACTGTGCTGGCACAAGTGCTTCTTGATATTATGAATTCTTGGCAGCGGGACAAAGTAAGGACTCTGCTGGATCATGCTGAAACCAATCACCAGGCATGGGACTCATGGGTTATTCCTGCCTGGGAGCTGCTGTTGGTCCTCGCTGCCTCCTCTTAATGAGTACTGTTTTGTCAATCCTGGCCACCTGGAGATTTTTGGAGATGTCTTGCAGCCCCTCTGTGCTTTGCTCTTTTAGTCAACCATAAACCAGCACTGATGTCTGCCCCATTTGTTTAACCAGAGAGATGACACTTGGCTAGTCAAGATAACTGTGGGGTTGTAAAGTACAGTGCTCCCAGAAGACAGAAGTTTAATTAAAGGACTGCAAACTGAGTACAGGAAACGGAAAAGGAAGAGAATTGCTAACCTTATCAGGAAGCAGTTAAAATACTGATGGTAATATATATATAACTACTTATTGACAAACTAAGGACTACTTACACTGTACTATGAAGGAGGATGTCTGAACTAGATTAATGCAACTGCTGATTTGAAAATTCCTTCATTCTCTTCTGGGTTAAAAATGCTGCAAAAATAATGAATTACACATCACTCAGTGCCTCACTGTGAATCTCTGTAAAAAGCACTTGTGTGCTTAAAAAAAGACCAATCACAAAGCAAATGTGTCTTAAGCTGTAACAACGACTCTATCATGAGGCCAGGGTGATATTAATAGTGCTTACTCCTGCCTAAAATGATTTGTTCTTAAAGACTGATTTAAACGAAGTACTTGTTTCTTTCTGTCCAAACGCTCCTCTTCAAACCTCTTCTGTTACTTTGTTCTCATTCTTATCCTTTTTTTTTTCCCCCATCTTTCTGTGAACATTGTCAGATAACCGTGACATAAAATAAGCACCAGTTTTTAAGAAAAAGGAAAGGAAGGGGAAGTGATATCCATAGGCAGAAGTTGCCAAGTTTTATCTGCTAGCAGACCAATAGGCCTATTATGAAATACACTCAGGGCTTTCATTCACTTTCCCTCCAGTTTGAGCGAGACTATAATATGCTACCTGGAGGATAAAATAATTATTCCAGAGGCACCTTTTAAAGACAGTAACTTAATGTGCAAAATGAAAGGGTGATTTTTATACTCTAAATATGTTAAAGATACAATATAAATAATCTTTTTAGGTGTATATTAAAACTGTAACTGTGTATGTTAAAAACAAAGCAATAACATTATGCTCACCTTCTACAGCACTTTGATCAACAATGACGCTATACACTCAGCAACCTGTCTGCTTAGAGCCCTAGCTCTAGCCATCCAAGTTTAAACATCCAGACTAATGTTTTCCAAAATATAAATCAGAAAAGTTGCTACTAGCCCTAAACTGGAGGAAAACAATGCCAGAAACTTTAGCCATCTAATATTAAATATTTTTACCAATGTCTTCCAGACTAAGCAGAAAAGTTGCTACTAGCATTGTATTTTGATGAAATTAATTATTAAAAATAAAAAAGTTTTGTGGCCATAACAGGAATAAATAGTTCATCATTCCTTTGGACCAGATATATCAGAATCCAACTGCTTTAACTGGATACGTATTGCTGGACCTAATTTTCAATTAAAATAAAGGCGAATCTCCAAGGATTTGGGAAACTCGAGGAGAGGACGTGCGGCCCCGGTGCCGAGCAGATGCCCTGCCGCTGGTTATTTGCATTTCAAACGCCGACACCGTGCACTGCTGGAGGAAATCCCATTTTCGGCCCCACGACTTCCCCTTCAGCCTCGCAGCATTTGATGTTCCCGGGGTAACGGCAGCAGCAGTTTGGCAACCCGACGCCGTGCGGATCGCAGCTCCCGCGTCCGTACAGCCACGTTTCTGGAGCGCAGCTTCCGAAAACCGGCCCGAGCGCCCGGGACAAAGCAGCGGGACTCTGCCCGGGGGCGCTGACGGACCTACGGGGCAGCCTCTTATTCGTGAGGGCGGCGGGGACGGCGAAGAGACAACCCCGGATCACCTGCCTCCCGGCTCCGTGCCCCGCGGCCGGCCCAGCCAAGCCCGTTACCGGCTGCCAGGGTAGGAAGGCCGGGCCGCGCCCCGCTGCACCCCCCATTTTTTTCCCCGGAGCGGAGGAAGCGACGCTGCGACCTGTTCCTCCCGCCCCTCCCCGCTGAGAGCCAGGGCTGCCCGGAGCAGCGGCCAAGTGAAGAGCCGTTACGGCTTCAACGGCTCTAACGGCCGCTGCCCCCAGCTTCGGCTTGGCCTCAGCTCTGCCCTTCCCCCACGTACGGCAGTCCATCGGCGAAAGGAGCGGGGGCGCCGGCCTGGCTGTCAAGCACCCGGGCGTTCTCTCCGCGGGGCCAGCAGCCCTGCTCTGCCGACGGCCCCGATGCCACCGCGCTGCGCTGTCCCGGCCCCGCCCCGCCCCGCCGGGTGGCGCAGCCGCGCTCACTCTGGCGACGCAGCGCCGCGGAGCACCATGGACTCTTCTGGCCGCTGCCGGCTGCCGTCGCGGCGCTGCCGCGCTGCGCGGTGGCTGGGGGCGGGGCGCGGCGGCAGCGATGGTGGAGCCCAGGTGAGGCGGCGGGGCGCCCGGCCGAGGTGAGTGTCGGGGCTCGCCCTTCAGCTCCCCGCCCTTTTTCCCTGCCCCATAGTGGCACGAATGGCCGAGTTCCCCCCACTCCCGCCCGACTCTGCCGGTGTCCTGCCCATGCGATGCTCCCACCCGCCGCGGGGCCTCCCCTGGGCCCCGCGTTGAAGCCGGGAGGGAGAGATGGCCCCTCGGGAGGCTTAGGCGGCCGGGTGGCGGTTCGGAGGTCGGGTGCTGTCGGCGGGATGGGAGCCCGGTGTGGGGCCGAGGCCAGGCCGGGCTGCGGGGCGGGTCAGGCGCGGCCAGGCTGCCGCTCGCCCGCGGGCACAGAACGAGCTTGTTCTGGGGCCCGGAGGGGACCAGGCCGGGCCGTGGGGCCGTCTGGTGTCGTGTTAACGCTACGATTTTCTTCTCCTCTGTGTAAGCCTGGGGATAAACGCCCGGGGCTTTACCGGAGACACCTGTTGGTAAATAGAGGAAAGAGCAGCTCTCTTCCACATGGATGGAAGTTTTCTGTGTGGAAGGAAGCACTCCTTGCTATCCAGTTAAAGATGTCCCTGCTCTTTACAGGGGGTTGGACTAGATGACCTCTGAAAGTCCCTTCCAACCCAAATTATTCTATGATCCTACATGCAATAAAATCAAGGAGTAGCAGCCGAAATAGACTGTGGCAAAGAAGGCTTTGTTTGTGTTGACATTGAAGATGCTGCTATTGGTTTTTTATTTACTAACATTCATTTTTTAAACAGAAACCTAAAGATCTGTATGTACAACTTCACAGTATAAAAAGAATATGTTAACTTCTAATTTTCTTATTGCCTCTTATTTCAGTCAGTTGGTCAGAATAGCTGAAGGAATCTGTATTTATTTGCTTGTGAAGATTTCATGTATGCGTGCGGAACTACTGCAGATATCAAGTAATCTGTTCTAAAAAAAACCTTACATGTTCGTAATTAAAAAGTTGTGAATGTCTTTAGGTAAAACTTATAGTTAATCTCTTTCCTTTCATTCAAAATTTTAAACTCCCGATTGAAGAGAGAAATCTAGAGGAGGTCTGAAAGAACTTAAATACATCAGACTTTGACAAAAACAACTCATAAAAGAAGGACAAGAAGACTAGTGCTTCTGTTCAGGGAAGGACAGGGAAAATGTAGTGACTGTTCCACCTTGTCAGCCAGTCAGCGTGTGTCCCCGTTCTTAATGAAGTCAAACTGAGCAAGAAGCCTGTTTCTGCAAAGGGAGGACTAAGCTTGTGGGACAGTAACATTAACTCATGGTTTTCTGTCTGCTGTTTCTGCTTGTTAATACCATCTGGTTTTTCTTTCTTTCTTTTATTTTTTTTCCCCCCAGGTTTATTATCCAAGAGGGTTTAGACTTTGCTTAAAAAGGTATGAATTTTCATTTGTCTGTATTTGTTCTTATGTAGGCCACTGAAATAAACTAAGCTTATTTGTTTTGCCAGCTGCTCCATTATATCAGATATTTTCCTGGAATAGAGAAAAAACAACAAATTGAACACTTTTTTCCTTCCCTGTATTGAGTTGAAAACTTTACCTATTTGTACATACTACTAGTGGTATGAAGTAATGTAAGGGATGTCACTTCCCTCACAATATTCTTTATTATTAGACTTTTCACATATTTTTATTTTTGTTCATCCTTTGCTGCATTTTTTTATCAATCCTGAGATTTTTTTTATATCTAGAAGAATCCTAAAAGCTTAAATACAGACATATCCTCTTTGTGATAGCATTATATTCCTTTTTAACTTAAATGCACGTGTAATGGTTCAGTTTATATGAAGTTTTATTTTTAAGTATGCTTTACAGTTTTGACTGAAGGACTCATATGGGGAAAATGGACAGGTGTTTATCTTCTTATGTTCTTGAATAATTCAAATGCAACCTCTGAAGGTATTTTGTATGCCAATAGTCTGAATTTTCTGTTCCTGAAGTCTGGTTTTAAAAGAAATTAAAGTCTTGTTTGTTTTGTTCTTCACTGTCAGTTAGGAAAGTGGTGTATTTTCCCTGTAAACTCTGTGAAATGCCCTTGTGTGATTTCCGTAGTAAACTGTTGAGACACGTATAAAACCAAGTTTCCAATGGTAAATCAGACTTTATTCTGATTAAGAATTACACACAGCACAGTCTGAGGTGTGTGATTAATGCAGTAACTTTTTTTTATAGTCTCCTTTACCAAATAGCTTTTTTTCCTGTTTGTAAAAACTGGTCTGGATCTTGAGATCTGCTGGGAGGGATATATGCGTATATATTTTATCGTGGAAAATATAGTTCTGTTTCAATAATCTTCTAGTATATTGTATGAGGCAGATGATAATCTGTTTTATGCTAGCTAGGTTGTTTAATATCTTTTACCTGAGGACAGGAATTTTTATTCTTCTTTCCTGGTGAATGAAGTAAATGAAAGGTCTGTGGGATCAGGAATTCTAGGAATAGTATGGTTTGTTTTCAAAAGGACTATGAAGACATATTGAAATACTGTGCACTTGTTTTCATCACACAAATAAAAGAGCCAGAACAGCCTCTGAAGCAGGCACTTGACTGCTATATCTTTCATTCTTCTCCTGTGATGTGAGTGGAAGTATATCTATCATGTAACGTGAACTCATTATTTTGCTATGACTCCTGACATGATTAAGAATACTAGTGTCTTGGTTATGTCACATCAGAGAAACTGTGGAGTTTTTGAATTAGAAGATGATAAGGTACAACAAAAAAATAATCTATGTGGTTGGTGACTTTTTCACTGCCAGTGTTTGAGGCATCTCGGGGGAAGAGGGCATCATTCAATATCTCTGGATAGTTGATTGTCTTTATGTGCTCAGTATCCCTCATCTGTATGATATATTGCAGGCATATACAGAAATATATCTGACCTTTCTTTATGAGAACATATGCAGTAGATACTAGGCCTTGGTTTTGTATTCACATGCTTGCTAATACCGGTCTTCTCTAACGCTTCTTCAAGATGCCTGCTGCCTGTGATTCAGTGCTTGAAGATATTGAAGATATTGTGTCAGCAGAAGATTTGAAGCCACATGATCGGCAGTTTGTAAGAAAGAATATTTTTCCAAAAGTGCGAAAACGCAACTCACAAAAAAATATTCAGACAGATGATGATCCACCAAGTGACAGGTAAATTCTTGCATCAACCCTATCTTGTTGCTTTTCTCATATCTTGTGTACACTGGCAACTTCTAAAAATTAGGTGGAAATTCTCATTATCTCAATGTAAAATCAGAATACAAGTTAAAAATGAGTAAAGTAGTGTTGATAAAATGTAGTGATAATGAATGATAACTCCTAAGCAAATTTGTTGTACTAGACCAGCTTTCTGTAGAAATCAGTTATGACTGAGATATTGACTAGTGAAGTAATCAGACTGGAAAAATAGTGCTTGAGCTTTAATGTGTTTAGCATTTCTCAAAAATTGTCTGCTTCACCTTAATTGCCTAAATAGAAGCTGAGCTTTTCAAAATGCGGTCTGGGAGTAGCCTTTTGACATCTGGAATGAGAAATATAGACAGAATTCTGAGAATCAAAAGGGTTTAGGTTGGAAGTAACCTCTGAAGGTCACCTGGTCTGATTGCTCTGCTCAAGCAGGGCCACCTAGAACCGGTTGGCCAGGATCATGCCTAGGTAGTTCATTGAATGTCTCTGAAGAGGGAAATTCCACAACCTCTCTGAGCAACCTGTGCCAGTGTTTTGTCACCCTCACAGTTGAAAGTGTTTCCTGAAGTTCAGAGGGAACCTCCGGTGTTTCAGTTTGTGCCTGTTGCCTCTGGTCCTGTCAGTGGGCACCAATGGAGCCTGGCTCTGTCCTCTTAGCACCTTCCCTTCAGGCGTTTATAAACATTGATAAGATCTGCCGTGAACCTCCTTTTTTTCCAGGCTGAACAGTCCTAGCTCGCTCATCCTTTCCTCTTGTAAGAGATGCTCTAGTCCTTTAATCATCTTTATGGCCCTTTGTTGGACTGTCTCCAGTATGTTCATGTCTCTCTTGTGGGTGCATCCCATCAGGGCCCAGGGACTTATGTACGTCTAGTTTGCTGAAGTATTTCTTGACCTCATCCTCTCCCACCATGGGTACATCTTCATTGCTTCAGTCTTTCCACCTGGTTTCTGGAACCTGGGCTGTCCAAAGGCTGTACTTTTTGTGTGTACATGCTGCAAGTGATATAGTGAAACTTCTTTAGAACTTACTCGTTTACTTCAGTGGAAATGGTATGCAATTACTATGGAACATATTTTTTCACTTTTACTTTTTGTGATTCACGTGAGAACAGAATCAACATTCTGCTGCAGAGGAATTAAGCAACGTATAGGTGAACTCAGTTATTGATTCTAGTTCGTATTGCAGTGCAGAGATCTGGATTTTGGGGATTTTTTTCCCCCCCCATTAATTTCAAGCTGGGGGATAAAATTTACGCGCATTAGAAAGATGAAAATAAAGTATGTATGGAATGCACAGAAAATTCAGTTTTCCTGTTTAATTTGTATTCAAAAGAGATTTTAGAGGCATAACAACGCATCTTTATGTGAGGCACCATAAAGGTTCATTCTGCCAGAAGTTTATGTACAGCTGAGCTGGGTGGTCTGTAGATATCTCACGCTAGCGCCCCATTCTCCTAAGTATTCAGGTACTGTATATTATCTAACAGCCTGCTTTTAGCAATTTTGACATAAGAAAGCTCATTGAATGATTAGGATCATAGGATCATTAGGATCATTAGGATCAGCCAGCTCTTTAAGTACCCTTGAATGAATCCCATCAGGCCCCATCAACTTGTAGGGATCTGGCTGGAGTAGCAAATCCCTCACAGGTTCTGGACTGATTGGGAGTCTATTGTTCTCACAGCCATGGTTTTCTAGCCCAGTGTTTGGGCCCAGTCTTTGGTGTTGAAGACCAAGACGAAGAAAGCATTAAGCGTCTGAGCTTTGTCCGAGTCCTTGTTCATAAGGTCACCATGCTTATCAAGTAATAGGCCAATGTTATTTCTAGTTAGTCTTTTGCCATTAACACATTTGAAAAAGCTGTTTTTATTGTCCCTTACAATACTGACCAGCTTCAATTCTAAATTAAGTTTGGCCACACAAATTTCCTCCCTCCAGTGGTGAGCAGCATCTCGGTAGTTCTCCCATGACACCTGACCTTGCTTCCATTGACCATGTACTTTTTTTTTTTTTCTGTCATTCAAGAAGAATGTTGTTCAGACAGTAGGAGGTCTAAATACATTGCACATGTGCAACATGTGTTGGTTATGTCTACTTATGATCATTAATCTTCCATCAACAAATTATTGTTTCTAGCTGTCAGAAGTACCTTTAACAAAAACAGGGGGCAGGTGGGCACAAAATGATGTGGTCCAGGCAAAGGATTGTGTTCCAGGATGTGTGTCATTCTTGTAGTGACGTTTTTAGCTCATTAGGCAGTTATCCCAGGAGTTTCAATGAAAGCTTCTTGCAGAAAGCTTCTTGTTGGTTCTGAAACTATGGTGTGTGCTGGCTCCACAGCGCAGATCTCCCATGCTGCTTCTGTAGCACAGAAAGGTTGGGTCAGATATTACTGTGGCTGGTGGCAGGCTTAAGTTAAGAATTTATAAAGATGGCTTTTATGGAGGAAACCAACGGGTGCCATAATATCAAGAGGTCGCAGTTTAGTTCTAACGGTTGCTAGTGCCCTAATATCTCTGCATTCATCTGAAGATCATTTGTTAATGATACGATAGTTTTCAGAAAGTTAGGTTGTTTTTTTTAACATAACTGCAGTGCACTGAATCTCTTCTTACCCTATAGCTCCAGTGCCTTCTGCATTCTAAAACTCTTTTCTTGCTGCTTGTGGTGTATTGACCCTGGCCAGCAGCGGAGCACCCAGCCTGTTGGTTGCTCACCCTTCCTCCCAGTAGGCTGCAGGAGAGAATTTTAAGAGCAAAAGTGAGAAAACTTGTGGGTTGAGATAAAGACAGTTTAAGTGAGGGAAAGAGTAGGGGGTAAAAAAACCCCAAGTGATGCAAAAGCAAGTACTCACCACCTCCCAGAAGCAGACTGCCCAGCCAGTCTAAGAACAATGGCTACATTGGAAAGACAAAACCCCCAGTTTATATTGCTGGGCAGGATGTTATCTGGTATGGATTAACCTTTTGGTCAATTTGAGTCAGTTATCCCAGCTGCGTTCCCTCCCAGCCTGTTACCTATCCCCAGCCTGCTTGTGGACAGGGGGAAAAGAAGTTTTGATGCTGTTCAAGAACTGTTCAGCAATAGCTAAAACACAGGTGTGTTATTAATACTGTTTTCATCACAAATACAAAACAGCACTGTACCAGTTGCTATGAAGAAAGTTAACTCTATCCCAGTCAGACCTAGTACCCGCTATGCTAAAAATCATGTAATTACAATGTTTTTTCCCCAGCTGTTCTAGAGTTGTTACTGTTTGTGATGCTTATTTTATATTTAGGGAATTACAGTTATTTGACTCTGTTCAGTGGGCTTAAAAAGGAATCTTGCTTGTCTTTTATCTTGCTTTTTTCATTCACTTTTACTTAACAGCATTATTCCTGGTGTGCAGAAAATCTGGATTCGTACATGGGGATGTTCTCACAATAATTCAGATGGTGAATATATGGCTGGACAACTGGCTGCCTATGGATACAAAATTACAGGTAACAATATCAGACAGGTCTCATAATTCAGGTTTTTTTTTGGGGGTGGATGTTCAGAGCTGTCAAACTGACGTCAGATGTTTTTAGTCATAATTACACTTAAAAAAAACAAAACCCTCTCTTTCTGTTTTGAAGGTGAGGAGGTAAAGTGTTTTTCTCGGATTAGGCAAATTAATGATTACAAGAGGAGTGCTTTCAGAATGCTTAGGTTTTCCTGACAGGGCAACCATCTAACAGATGTCATACTTTGCCTTTTGTGGGCATTTTGCTTGCTTAAACTTAATTAAAAGTTTTCGTAAGAGTGGAAGGGAGACATATTAATTCTTGGGCAGAAACTAGCTGGTTGTCTGATTGTAATTGGTGGGACCCAAGTGAGAAAGACAGAGAGAAAGGAAGTGAGTTGTCACTTAGTGATATGTGTGTTTGCTGGTGGAGCAGAGGTGAACTGCTTCATGTGAATGGTCATTTGTTTCAGGAGGGATCATCAGTATAATGGGGGTTGTATGGTATAGGATTGTGTCTTGTACATTCTCCTTTCTTTCCAAATACTTCAAAGCACTCCCTGTTCATCATCTTCTGCCTCCCCAACCCTAAACAAAAAACCTGAACTTGTGGTTGTACTGATCACATTTCATCTCCTTACCGGAAAACGTGTTGAAAGAAAAGCTATAGAAAGCTGGAAAGATTGATTGATGTTGTTTTTCAATGGAGAATTATTATCAGAATACTTTTATGTAGGTTATGACTACTCAAAATAAAAATTTATGCTTGATTAGTTAATTCAAGTTTTGGTCTGTCTTGCATTAAAACTTGCATCTTGCTCTTACTGAAAGACTGCAAAGTTGTCTTTCCTGACACTTTGCTAGAAGTATTTAATTCCTGATTTCACAAAATGCTTGTTTCATTTTGTGAACATCTCATTATACTGTTGAACAGTTACATCTCATTTTCCTTTTTTTTCAGTTGATCTTTCTGTATTTGTCTAAGTAGAAACTAGATACTGAATTATTCAAGTGTTGAACTAGCATTTTAGGGAACACAGGTGATTGATTAGTAGTGCAACTCTGGAGTAGGTATACTCTCTTCACAGACAAGTGGAGTAGTGGTCCAAAAAGCCTTATTTGTGACAGCTGTTTGTTTAAGACTACAAATGAGATCTCATTTTTGCCTTCTTCTTTTGGCTTTTTTCAGTTTAACTTCTCTTTACCTTAATTTCTCTGTAGTGTTTAAGAAGCTACTTCTGGCTTGTCAGGATTTGGGTGGTGGGCCTGTGCTTTTGGAATTTTATTGCGAGAAATGTAGGAAAGATGCAGTGTTGGAGAAGGAATTTTTGATACCTTCTTGGTTTAGAAAATGAAGTGCTCATAACTTTAGAATAGAAATAAGTCTATGTCTAGAATCTGAAACTGAGAACTAAAATAGTTATTTTGTTTGTATGTATATATGAATATTTAACAAAAAAGCAGCCAATGCTGAAGGTGGTAGGCAGAAATTGCCCCATGTGGTTTCTTATTTGTGAATTTAAGTAACTTCTCTATAAGATGATATATTAACGGACCTCTGGACCTTCTTTTCAGCAGAACAAAAATATTGTCTACAAAGTCTGGCTAATGTAAATTTTTACAAATCCATCTGTTGAATATTCTCCTTTATAGGCTGTTAATGAAGCTGGAACTGAATGCGAGTGTTACAAGTATGGTAGCGGTGTGTGAGAGTACAAGGTGGTGAAGAGGGCTGCTGTCTTTCTGCTTAGTATAGTGATGCTTCTGGTGACAAGTGCATATGAAAGTGGTGTGTTACTGCTTGGATTTCTGGCAATGCCTCTCAGGGTTTCACACTGGGACTGGTCTATTTAAATGTCTTTAATGGACTTGGAAGACAGGATGTAATGTACCTTCAGCAAGTAAAGTTTCTGTAAACTTTCCCGACATTTTTGAGCATCTCTCATCAATCCTTTTTAAAATAAGCTTTTTTTTTTTTTTTTATTTTTAGTAGTAAGTTATCTGGTAAGTTCAGATAAAATGTCAAGAAGGGATTTAATCTTTTATGCTATACAGTGAAGTAGTTACTCAGTAGTAGTAAGTATTGCTTAACATAATCTGAATTTCAAACATTTGTTGAAATTAAATATTGTTTACATTGTAAGAAAAAACAGCAACAACAAGTTTAATGTAAAACTGTTTTGAACTTGAGGAAAATATAGAAATATTCACTAAGGTGAAAAATTATCTATTGTCGCAGCATTTTGGACAGGTATTACTTAAGTGTTTGACTAGCCTGTTTCCTATGTTTTTGAATCAAAAACACTTATTGAAGAGATGCTGGAATAAACTTCAGGTTCTAGGAAATAAAATGTCACTTCTACTTCTTTCTTCATTATAAGGGAGATGGTCAAGTACTGTTTCTAGTGTCTTCTATCTATATGAGAGATAGGAAAAAAATAGAAGGAATAGAAGCAGTATCAGACAGCTTTTTGTTGGTAACTAGATGTTGTAACAATACAACCTGCCTTATAAGTTGTCCTTGCAGAAACTGACCATTGATATAATGATGTCTTCTATTTATAGAAATAAATTTCATTACTTAATACAAAAATATTATTCCAGTACTATTTCTTATCCTTGTTTATTGCATGGTTTCCACCCTGTTCTTGATTTGAACTCTGTTCAGGAGATGTAGAAGTCTTTTTTTCTTTGTTATTTTTCTTCCTGCCTGCCTTTCATCTGTTTAAAAAATGTTATTTCTGTACAAGTACCCTTTGTTGCTTTCAGGAGTGGGTATATCCAAAGGTGAAAACCGAGGACTGTGCTGCAGTTTCTCGTAGCAAAGACTACCTCTGTCTGGGGAGAGAGTGCAGTGTGGATCGGCGATATGCAGATATTGCAATAACAGCAATGCTCGTTAAAAATCAGGAACTGCATCAGCTTAAAAAAGGGCAAAGGGAAAGCAGCAGAAGAGCTGAACCTATTTTTGTGTCTGCTTTTGCAATATGAAGGTAGGCAGTATTCTGAACAAATCTTGCATGCCGTCCTGTGGGAACACAAAGCTCCTTTGTTAGTCTGAGCTGCTCTCAGTGTAGGGCTGTACCGTGGTACCTGTTCAAGTTCAGGAAACAGTGTAGCTGATGGAGGCTTTACTGTTTCTAAAACTGGTTTCTTGGCAGCACACCATGCTGTATAGTTTGGAAATGCCTGCAGACCTACTAAGAGTGCTGCCCTTGAGATACACCCTGGAGGAAGGAACTCTACTGGTACAGAAAAGTAGCCCTGACTGTGGAAAAGAAGTGGCTGGGCTGGGAGCCCTCAAATGCTGGGAACCAGATGTTTGTTTGGGAAGGGAATTCAGTATGTGTGCCACTTAACAGGACTTTGTCTCTGAAAAATGGAACTGAGCGTGTATAGTCAGACATAGAAGAAATTGGCTTCTGAAGCAGGTAGTTTTATGACCATTTGTTTGCATCTATAGGTTTCTGATTGTGTAGAATGAATGGTTTTTGGCCCAGCTTTCCTGAATGCATTTTGGTGGATCAGGCAGTTGAGAATGCTTGTTATTTTTTGATAATTGCTTTTGGCTTGAAGCTGTTCAGGTCCAAAGCATTCCCTCCTCGGTCGTTGTAAAACATTCTGGGGGAAGATGTTCCTAATGACTTAAAAATACCAGAAGAATGAACAATAACGTATATTTTTATTAAGAGGAAGCAAAAACTGTTATTAATAAACATTCAGCAAAACTAAACCAGTAACAGCTTATCTGCGCTACATTTTTTTAAGAAACAAATACTAGCGTGGAACTTTTTTTCTTCCTGTAGTAGGGGATTCCAGAAGCAAAACGGGGTGGAATTGTTTTGTTGTTCATTAAGTGAGCTTGGCTTTGATTTAGCACACAGAAACTAGGTTATATTGTAGACCCTCCGTTTTAATTGTGCAGTTTTAGTTTAATCTTTGCTCAGTCATCCTTTTTATTATCTCACACAATTTGTCTGCAAGTATGTTGGATGGAAAGATGCTGTATTTTTATTGAAACTTGATGCTTATAGTCCATGTTATATGTCTTATGACTTTGAAAATTCATTGTGCAGTGTGTTGTGCATTTCTATAAAGCAAATCTCAAATAATGTTTTGAAATAATATTGAAGAAATGGTCTGGTTTATATTGCCTCTTCTACTTACTAATTTTCTAAACACTTCTCAGTTTTGTTTACCCATGGATGTAGCTGAGGTATCCTTGAGGCTGTCCATCTGCTGAAACAGTAAATTTGACTAGAAGAAGGAAAAAGACAAGGAAGAACAAAAGCTTTGATCTACCTAAGCCCTCATGTTGAAAATAAGACAGATGTAGAAGAAAACATGCTTAGTCTGCTGTTGAAAAAGCAGATGAGGTGCTACAAACTAAGGTAGACTTCAGTGTTGCAAGGTATTGCCTAGTGCTGTGTTGCCTAAATGGTGCTTCCTTACACTTGGTCATCCCCATAGAGATACAGTAAAGTGTGCTGCAGCATCTGTTTTATTCATCTAAGTGGAAAATAAAGACGACTAAGGTTGTATATGTATTGATTCAGTTCCTGAATCTCAATTCACATTCTAGTGCTTTCTTTTAAGTGCCATTTTAAACGTACTTTACCACAGCACAATACAATTTTAATAATTTTAGATCTCAATTTGTTGTGCTAAGGTACAGGTCTCCTGAATAGATTACTGTAATCTTTACAATTTATTATTGGAAAATTAACTCTCTGCAGCCTGTCTAGTGGTTGAACTTTGTCAATATTTTGACTAAAGTTTCTTCTGGTGTATGCTTTTAGGTGCTCAGAATCAGCAGTTGGTCTTTCCATTTTTCTCTCTCCACCCTGCTGATGATGCTTCTTTGTTGCTTCATAAATATCACTTAAACAGTAGTGATTACTGTGTAATTTTGTGGTGCTATGAGCCATACTCGTTGTGAGATATTTTTAGTATTTATTTCTAAGCTGAAAGACAAATCTTTATTAGCTGCTCATGAAGTGTTTGATATTTAGCCTTATCACCTACAGAATTCAAGTTTAGTCTTTGCTTTTAGATTTGTGCTTTTGAAATGGTTGAGATTGCATCGCCAATTTAGAAAAAAAAGATAAATTTTCAACCTTTTTTTTTTTTTTTGAGGTGGGGGGATGGTGTTAAATACACAAAATAATCTGAACTACTTTTCTGGTGATGAGAGGCATTTCTGTTTGCTCTGACAACACTGCAGTCTTGAAACTGCTGTTCTTTGTGTAGTGGCTGAGCAATGGAGAAAAGTGAACCAAGGTGTAAATGCTGTGATGTTTTATACCCTTGCTGAAGAATTCCTCTGTCCATAAGTTGTAGAATCATAATCCTGTATTATTTTTGCATTGCTTGATAACCTTACACACCTGCATAACTACTCATGTCACAGGTTTCTTTTTCAAATTCAAACTGGCATAATCTGGACATGAAAGCTTTTGGTTTTTGTTGATGAGAGAGGCAGTAACTTATTTCTGTACCTGTTGTTAAAGTGAGATAATTGTCTTAATAATTCCCGCTATATGGTCTCCTGCTTTCAGAAGGTCCAAGTTGCTGCTTGTCGCCAGTTTGCTTTGTGTTTTGGTTCCTTGGCCTGAAAACCCTGCTCTGTCCTGCGCAGTTAGTGATGTGAAAGCTTGGGATGGAGTGTGGTGGTTTTTGTTATGTTTAGTCTCATTTTGTCTCTGTTGCTGAAATAGTTGTTATACCTGGACATATCATGAGCTATCTTCCAAGGAGATATAAGAGCTCTTGTTGTCTGTTTAGAATCTGAAACTTTTTTGGTGAGATGGTTAAAAGGATGAGGAGAGGGGGTGAAATGGAACATAGAAGAAAAATGAAAGGTGATATTCATGGGATGGAATACATGGGATTGCATGAATGTAGATGTTGACGATGTCACAGTTCTTTGGGAGGAATACAGGTATGCCCAGTGCAGCCTGGAGTGTCCTGTAAGGCAATGAGCGAGGTGATGGGTTTGCATGTTGCTGGGGTGCTTTCTTGCAGTGTGGAGTTAATGCAACAGTATGCTGTGACTCATCTGCAGTGCACGTGTTCCCCAGGTCTCTGTAAACTTACATGTAACTGTGGTTTTTGGCAGCTGTGTATTGCATTATTACTGCCCCTGTGTTCCCTGTGAAACTTCCTAGTGTGTGTGTGGCTCCAGTCCTGTTATTTGTTATCCCTGACTTCCAGCACAGTGCAAGATACATGACCTCTTTGCAGTGAGTTTTTCCTACCTCAGCTTCCTCAGCATCAACTTCTTATTCCCCTTAGGCAACTTTCTGGTAAGTGGAGTATCTAGCTTTGAGGATGTGTCTGTTGCAGGATAGAACTCCTCTAATTCTTTACCTGGGAAATATTTCCCCTGTTTATGGGGCAACTAGAAAGAACTAGTGTGTGTTTTCCCCTCATAATGGCTTCCTACGTCACTGCCATTAGAGCCTGATCTACAAGTATGTGCTGTTTTCTTTATCCCATTTAAAATCTCTTGTTTTTCAGTCCATCTAAATTGCATTGATTTCTTTGTTTTCTTCTAGTGTTTTTCTTTCAGTCACAGAGCTGGCAATTGAAAGTTGGGAGCAGGCCTGAATAAATCCTACGTGGACAGCATCATCAGATACACTTGTAGAGAGGTTACATAGGCAAATTTAAGCATGCCTACATGTTTAGGGTTAATTCTAGTGGCAAAGCAATTGGCTGCATGCTCTTATGGCTGTGCAATAGGATTCAGTTCTGGAAGCACTGAGCTTCATGTAATCCAGAAGAATGAGTTTGAAAAGGATTGAACCATTAAAGGTAAATTTTAACTTCTGGCAATGCATGTTCTCATATCTGGAATGTGTCCCTGTAGCAGGTGGTTAAGCAATCAGTAAATGAAGCATAAATAGCAGTGGTAAAGTGAATTCAACATAGACATACAGGTGATGTGGAGCTTTGTAGAGTGCTCTACTGACATGTTTTCACATATCTCGTGGTTCTTTGTGCTATAAGTAATTTATAGAAGATTTATCAAAGCTATTGGGAGAATAGACCGGATTTTTATAACCTAAAGAGATTTTTGACTGTGTGCTCTCAGAGGTAGGAGGAAGACCATATTTTGATCCAGACCACTTGCAGTAGCACCTGACAAAGACTTGCTTGATACCCTGAGTGACTGAAGAGTAGTGGAGGAGGGTTAATGTTTGCTGCTGGCTCTTGCTAGAATTTGGCAACAGGTTCATTTGCTAGGAAAGATGGAGATTTTCTCTGAGTTTCTTCTTTTTGAGAAATTGCTGATCAGGATGAAGTTCTGTAAGCTTGCTGTGGTCAGTCTTTGCTATGCAACTATGCATTAAGATGCTTTTTAATATATTTTGGGAGAGCTTTTTTGACAGTTGCAGGGTGGGTACCTGTGCATGTGTGAGCTGCTATTGCTTCATGTTATTCTACTGAGGCAATGGAAGCCTGAGTGAGTGCCTGGCTTTTTGCTGATGGGAATTTCAAATGTAGCACAACTGATCTTGAACTGTGCTGTGTCTCCAAATAGAGAGCATTAACCTATATTGTTCTCTTTCTGTCAGGCCTGAGGGTATGTTAAGAGACAAGACTGCCATGTGATTATGGAGGCTGGCTGGAGACAGTAGAAATTCACTAAACAGATAAGAGACACAAATTGGTTTTGGTGTTTTTCCTCATTGATGGGAGCAAATAAAGTACTTTTTTTTTTCTTTTTTTTTTTTTTTCTTTTTTCTTTCCTTCCCCTTCCCTCCCTAACAGAGTTGAGTGTAATTTCTGTTTCCTTCTTCATGGCCAATGTGGGTTATGTTCATACAAGCCTGGTGTTTCAGTGGCTACCAGGTGTAAAAACAGGTCCTGTGTCTGAGTAGACAAGTAAAAATGCATATAGGTATTTTTAATCTCTTCCCAGAATCCTGTCTCATTCTTGGAGTGTATCTGTTGCTTTTTTAGATTGTCTGTGCTTTTTGTTAATGCCTTTTTCCTCTTTTTTCTTCTTTTTTTTTTTCTTTTTAATAATACAGCATTGTATCTCCCCCAGTAGGCTGACATGGGCAAGTTCAGATGGACCCTTCTGATTTTTCTGATGTTTTACAGTTGTGCAGTAGACACAGAAAAATAAATCTGGATATGGTTATGTATGAAGTAGTTGTAACTTTTTCAGCTGAGGACAGTTCACAATTTGTGTATGTTCCAATAAATAAAAGCTCTAAACAAAGCTTTGAGGCTGAGGCTGGGTGCTGTGTCGGTGGGAGCCAAAAGGTGGCAGGGTTGGCTAAATAGTGCTGGGCTGGGGCTGTGCTGCTCCTGCCCTGCCTGGGAGCTCTCCTCTGTTCCTTGGTCAGGAGGTCACCTAGAATCATAGAGTAGTTTGGGTTGGAAGGGACCTTCAAACCTCATCTAGCCCAACCCTCCTGCCATGAGCAGGGACATCTTCAACTAGATCAGGTTGCTCAGAGCCCCGTCCAGCCTGGCCTGGAATGTCTCCAGGGATGGGGCATCTACCACCTCTCTGGGCAACCTGGGCCAGTGTTTCAGCACCTTCATTGTAAAACATTTCTTCCTCATGTCTAGCCAGAATCTCACCTCCCCTAACCTTTTCGTGGCTGTTGAGCCGTAGTACTGATTTAATTTAGGGATACGGGATTATTATTCAAATTTGAAGTGCAGTTATGTGCCTTTAAATGGCTTTAATTTAAATTATTTGCCATCATTCTGATCTTATGTTTTGTATTTCTGTTTTGTCTCACAGTTACCACTTTTTAGCTTAAGTTAGGCTTTGTGTTGGACTCATTATTTTCCCTTCCAAAGAGTCTGTTGTATGCGTTTAAGATTCATGAAGTATCATAATTTCTATATTAACCTTTTTTTTATGAACTGTTCCATTTGGAAGCCCCTTTCTGCTTCATGTTTGTTGCTTTGGGAGGGTTGGTTTAATTTTACATAAGGACTTCTCTTTGAAACATTAATTGAGGATTTTGCTTACAATGTTCAATATGACCCCTTGTTTATTTTCATTAAGGAATGATTTTAAATTTTTGTTAAATTTTAAGAATTTTAACTAGACTAACAGTGTCTAGTACACCAACACACTGAAAATAGTAAGGACCACTGAACAAATGCTATCTGTTGAAATGCATAACTACAGCGTAAGTAAAACCATGAGTTTACCTAGTAGTATAAAGGCAGATCGTGTTCAGCTTGAACGTCAATAATTAGTTGTTACAGCTTACTGAGGCTAGCATTTCAGGCAGGTGGTAACTATTGTCATTAGTGCAGTGCTATCCGTAGTTTCCAAAATGAGGTTTTTCACTTTTTCAAGCAAATTCTAAATAATATACAGGATATGATTTTTTTTTTTTTTAAATTTTTTTTTTTCATTAAAGTGCAACTTGCTGTGAATTAACATCCTGAGTTGAATGTGGGTGAGGCCTAGCTATGTAATTAGCTTGTGAATTTTGTGTAGTTAGCTTAGGGTTTGTGTGGCTACTTTTTTTTATTATTTGTTGTCAGTGAGCATATAGACTCTCATGATATTTATATTCTTCTGGTGGCGAGTATGGAATAACCATTGGATTTTCAGTCCTTATGTCATACTCAAAAGACTATTTTGCAATTAAGCAACTTGTACACAGGCTCTTAATATTTTGTAGAAAGTAAGTAATTATTTGGGCTCTTCAACACTGTTGACAGATCCCTTTCACTCTGAGCAAAATGATAAGCTACTCTGCATCTCAGAGATGCAGAGAAACTGCTTTATTGCATCATAAAACTGTGTTTTAGAGTATTTCATATTGTCATAACCTATTTCTGCAGTTCTTAGGAAATTTCAACCTCATCCTAGCCAGTTTCTGTGCGTATGGGTGGTGGCTTTTGTTTTTTGCTCATTTCAAACACTTGTGGAACCTGGGATGGATGCTGTGACCAAACAGCCTCACACCTGTGGGGACCTTAATTGACTCAGCTGGTGCAGTTGCTACAGCAGTCGTGCTTAGCCAGGGTACGATGTGTTTGCAGAAATGCACATCTGGGAATTTTGTATGCGCTTCTGAGAGTCTTGTAGCGTTTGTGTGCTACCAGTTGGAGTTAACACGTTAAATGTTGGGGCTGAGGAACAGGCTTCATCTGTTTAAGCAGAAGACATTAGCATTTGTCTTGTGTGTCAAATCCCTGACTTTGGAATTTGCTTACAGAAAGAAACTAAGCAGAAATTTTGTCTTGGGTGACTATAAATAGGCTTTGAGTTAATCGTGCCAAAACTGAATTGCTGTTGATTGGTACAAGACACTGGTGTATAGAGAAGTGAGTTTTTTGGCTTGTGACTTAACAGAAGACAGATCACTTGGCTGCTGATTTTATTAGGCATTTTGGACCCTCAGCTTTTGTTGGCTGGGCTTTAAGGGTAAAAGTGTGCTTGTTTGTAATTTATTCCCTAAGTGACAGTTTACTTTTGAAATTCTGTTGTTTGTTTACAGGTTGGCACTTTTCTGTTTGACTTTATCATGCTTTGAAAAATTCGGTTACGTGGGTGAATGTTAGTCTTCCTTTGTGAATGTAAAGATGTGAACCATCAGAGTAAAGCTGAGCATCCAGTATTTATTTATCTAGAAGTTTGATCCTCATGGCTGGTTGTGATGAAAGGAGAATATCAATTGAATATGCTTTGGAAGTCTGCTAGCTAGAAAATAAAAAGAGTTTAAGTCTGAGCTACTCACCTTGTTATATTTTGAACAGTTCCAAATATTCTTTGTTAACATTATGGTAGGATAGGGAAAAACACTAATCAAATGTTTTGTTAAAGGAGAAAGATATTGTTAAAGTGTTTTTTTTGGTGGAAACTTATAGGATGATGGAAGAGCTTTTAGAGTTTTTCTGGTGAGACACTTGTGCTTTTTGTGGGAAAAAAAAAAAAAAAAAAAAAGCCTTGTTGGAAAACTAATGTGTTTTCTGAATTGTCTTTGGGTCTGTCCACGATTTTCCGACTACAAACACAGCACAGCAGAAAACCAGCATTTTCTTCTGTAGGTGTTGACAGTTCAGTTGCAGCTGTAGCTTTTCAGTGCTGTCAGTAGTTCCTTACTTGACTGGCAGAGGTACATTTAAACGGAGGGACGGAGGGGGCTGTGAGCATCACCCCTGCTGTTCAGGGAGCTGGGGAGAAATTCTCATAGTCGAGCAGCACCTTCATGTGATGCTGCTCACCTGCTGGCAGCCACTGGGTACAGGGAGAGGAGTTTATTTCTGGGGTGTAAACCAATGCAGAGGGGACCTGGGAGAGGAATTTTAAGATTGTTTTCTCTGACCACCTGTGAGGAGAAGCTTGTAAGTTTGGGTTCATGATGGGCAGAGCCTTCTCTTAAACTGCTGCGGTCTATCATAGATCATGGGACAAAAGACATGTGCCTGGCTGAGCTTTTCTTCCCAGGGCTGGGCCATTTGCTGACATTTGTTTTAGCTGGTTGTTGAAAACCTCCAATGGTGGAGGATTCGTAACCCCTTTTGGGTAATTAACTACCTTTCTGGTTGAAGTGTGTTTCCAAATGTGTAATCAAGTGTTTCCAAATGTGTAATCTTAGTCTTTTAGCACAGTCCAGGCCTATAGCTGCCTGTTTTTTCTTTAGTGGGTATGGAGAACATCTGATTCTTTTCTCCTTCACAGCGACCTTTCACATATTTGAATACTGTTATCACTTCTCCCCATAGGCGTTTTGTGTCTAGGCTAAATAGACCTAATTCCTGAAAGCTTCTCTCATAGGTCAGGTTCTCTACATCTCTGACCCTTCTTGTTCTTCTCTGGACTTCATCCAGTTTATTTGCATCAATCTTCAAGTGCATTTTTCTGTTTTTCTAGCCTGTACAATTCTGATAAGTGGGTAGTAGATGGATTTTTGATGCCTTATTCAAAATATCGTTTATGAAACCTTCAAATTTAAGTCCCAGGACAGCTTAAATCTGGATCAAGAGAATAACTCTGTTGTAATTGATTTTTTTTTTTTCTTTTTTAAAGTAAAATGAGAAATACCGAAATACACTTATGTAGAAAAATCTGGGGAATGGTTTTAGAATAAAGCCATTCAAGAGGGGGAAGTTGAAGTCTTGGTGTGAGCTTGTTATACTATCCTGAACAGAATACCTTGCTTCTCTGCATCTGTTGGTTTTTTTTTTTTTCATGTATCTGAACTGAAAGCTACTGATTTATAGAGCTCCACAGTTTTTAAGGATTCACTCTTGTGGCTCATAGTGGATGCTGCTGTTGTTCATAATGACACTATTCTAGCTTTCTAAAATAAACTCTGAATTGCTGAGCCAGAGATTGTCATCACATTTCTGTTGTTTGCCATGGATTTTTTTTTTTTTTCTGCTGTAATTTCAGAAACACTCTGGCAACATTTGCTTTATTTATTGGCCATTTTAGTCTAAAACCAGATTAGTTCCTGGATTTGATTTACTGCGAAGTTGGACAAATCTTTGGAAGCATCTGTGCATAGGTATTATGACATGGTGTAAGGAAGGGGGCAGAGCGTTAAAAGGACTGTGTCAGAGCTCATCTTTCATTTAGCACTATGGCTTACTTATGCTGAGTTAAAGTATGTGCTTGTGAAACTATAGCTTGGAACACTTTATTTTAGTGTTTCATGCAGTGATTGATTTCTGCAGGTATTATGTACAACGTGATGTGGTAAAGAATTAATTTTGATACCAATCTTTTGGGCCTTTAAGCACACTTTCCTTTTTTTTTTTTTTTTTATTTTTCTCCCTTCAGTATGTTAGAAAATTTGAGTTAATTGGTGAATGTAACTTCAGATGTTTCAGCAGCCATGACAAGCAGAGAAACCTTGACCACTTCAATTTAGTCAAGAAAAATCTTTATAGAAACGTTGGATCAAAATTTAGTCTTGGTATCAGTCTTGTGAGAAGAGCTATACAGGGATCCATTATGGTGAGAGTTCTGCTAATGCTTACCTACCTTCTCCAGAACATTTTTAGAAAGTTTTTTTGCAGAAGTAATAGTCTATCAAAGAAAGGTGTTTTAAACCTCTCTCCCTGTCTTTTATGAGGCCAGAGTTTGGGTCAATAGAAAGATAATTATAGTAGTTGCTGTAGATACAATCTGTAAAGTTTAAACTTCAGGTTTGCATATAGCAATTTTATGGGTTTCTTTACTGGTTTCTTTGAGTTTGCTTAAATTAGTAAGGACTTTACAGACTATTTAATGTGTCAAACTTAGTATCATAGTAACTGCTGTACTGTAAGTCACTGCTAGATGGCACTGTGTAACTGTGCTTTCACCAAAATAATTCTTGGAAACCTGTTTTTGACAACCGTTTAAATTAACATTTAGGTTAAAAATGGCATTTTATTGAATTTTATTTTCAATTTAGTCACTTAATTGATCCCACTACAAATCATCTCTTGGCTCAGGGACTTATTTTGCATTATTTGAAAGGACTCAAAAGTTCAGAGGCAGCTCTAGCAAGTGAGTTAACATTTTCCTGCTTTTCCCATGCAATTATTAATAATGCAGAAGCACTGCATACCTTAGGTTTTTGTAAATATCCTAGAAGATTATTCAGAAAGAATGAGATCCGTTGTCAGATCTAATATGGTCACAAAGGAAATGAAGCAATGATTGGTATAAAAGTCTTTTGAGGTTAGAGGGATTTGTATGATTTTTGTCTTAATTGATCATCATCTGTCTATGTTTGTGCTAGTTAAACAAACGCTTTATTTTCAGATTTTTTAGCTAGGAAACCTTGTTGTAACTTTTTTTTTTCTCTCTCTAAAATTGGATTTTTGGCTTCCGAGTGACTGTGCTATACTATTATCGGCACAGAAGTTGTTCATTCATGGAAAAAATCATGTCCAAATAAAGCTGATGGGTGTGGTGCTGAGACGCTTGCAGTGGGATGCAGCTGGGGCTTTCCGTGGCCAATCAGGACGGTGTAAGGTTTTTCCATAGTAATCAGCATTAGCAAGTGGTTTTCACTGTGCGGAAAGTACGATACACTAAGTGGTCCGTTTCTTATACTGTAATGGTTAAAAACATTTTAGAAATTTTGGCAAGGCAGATTTGCATGGTTCTCAGGTACGTACATCAGGAAAGTTTGCATCTCTTTAAGATGTGGATTCTTCCAACGAAAGAAGAAAGTTGGCTTCAGCTGCAGCTTATGCTATGTCATTAAAAAAAAACAACAACGAAACAAACCTCCAAAGGGTCTGTGAAATGCAAAAATGGCATTTATTTTACCAGACTGCATGTTTTCCATATGCATGTATGATTATTTTTTTGTATTGTTAAATGTATTTTACTTGTTTTTTTTGGGAAGGGGGAAGAGATGTGTTTGCTGAATGCTGCAGTTGTCTCTTACTGTAACTGGATTTATTTAATTGTTAGGATATATTCTTCATTTACTTCCTGAAATCTTGCTGTTTACTGTCTTTGCTCACATTTGTACTTGTGTTTTGATGATTATTTGCATTGCGTGTATACAACATTTATAGTTTGACTCACCTTCCTGGCACTGATTGAAATCCCTTGGTAAATTTGTACTTGGAGTTCCAGGTGTGCTACCTGGCACACACTAAAGAGAAAATGGGAAGATTTAGCATGGCACTTGATTCTTATAAAAAACCGAAACAAATGAAAAATATTAACAGATATCGGCACAGGGACTTTCTTATAGGAAGATTCCGGGAAAATATTTAGCAGTTACTTTTGCGTTCTTTAGTTGTAAAACTTTATTAAAAGCATTTTTTTTAATTGAGTTTTTCAGAAAACCCCATTCACATTGAAGAAATGTTCTTACCAAGGCTGTATACCAGAAGGAAACATAAAATGGTTTCTAGCCTTATATAATTTTCAAGACACTGAAATCACGACAATCTGAAATAGTTTGTTACCTGGGGCTGGACAGCGAATGTAAGATGTTTGCATCTGAGAGCAATGGAAAAGCTAAGAAGATCTGTTGTCCCAAGTGAAAGTTTCCTCAGTTTAGAAAAACTACATAGCTGTAATTACATGTACGCGTAGCTGCTGGCCCCTGATCGTTGTGCAGTGATTCTAAAGTAGTTAAGTTTCAGTTTAAGATGGGAAAGAATTAGTTTAATATAACTCCTTATTTTGCAGGTTTTCCCAGCCTTTGGTTTGAAGCAGTAAGGCAGCTTCTAGGATGAATTAGTAACATGTAGTAGTTTCAAGTTGAGATCTCACATCCCGTATCTTGAATAATTTGGTTCTGCAAGAAGATAGTTTAATAACGAAAATAATGTTTTTGTATGAGCTGATTTATAGGTTCTTATTCGTTCAACAAAACAACCTGTCGAAGGACTCTTTTTTTTCTTTTTTTCTAGACCTGTAAACAAATTGTTATGCAAGAAGCTATTTGTGATTTAAAGGGTCTGCCTTTCTTATCCATGCTGTTAATGGACACTCAAAGGAAGACTAATACAAACTGGAAACATGTTTCTAAGCTTCAGGAAAAAAAAAAGTTGAAAACTCATGTGAACTCGGATTGGGTATGTTGTTTTTGTGAGATCCAAGGCACTGAGAAATGCCTGCTAATCAGTAGCTCATCAATATAAAACTTTAAGCTTTCATAGATGTATTTTTTTCCTTTTCATTAATATAGTCTAGCTTTTTGTAAAAGCAATTCCATTCCCGTTATCACCTACTTCAGGTACTAGGAACTAAATCAAGAATACACTTTGATGTATGGAAAGCATGGAACTAGTTAATATCTTGCTAACATCAAGGCGTGTGTGACTTCAGAAACAAACTGTGTGGTATTTGATACTAAGTTGTACCCAATTATTTAGACACATTTCAGTATTGGAAACACATGTGCCATCTATGTTGCAAACCATATTCGCAATAAACTGATTCCTAAGATGAAAGATTTAAAGCCTGATGAATGAGTTAGATTTAAGATGTGTTTTAAATGAAGCTACTTGGACATCTTTCTATATAGTAATTTTTTTTTTTAACCTCTAGAGTCTATTGATTTTTGGCATCACTTTCTCAAGCATTGTTTCACAAATGTTTTTCTAGTTATCCCTTGAAAAAAGAACTGTGTCTTTTAAAGTGTCATTCTGGAATAAACAATGAAGAGGCTTCTTTGGCAAAAAACTCAACCAAACAACTGTTACAGTGAGACTTCCCGTCCCTGTTTAAAGATATGTTTTAGCTGCCACATCAAAGTGATGATAAGCAAAGGACTACCTAGGGAACGCTCAAATATTTATCCAAATAGGTGTTCAAAAAGTGTTTTTACCATGCATCTTTAGTTTGGGTTCCTAAGTGAAGTCTAATTAGCGAAGTGAAAAGAGACGGGCTTTCCTGAAGCACCCTCTCAGGTAAGGAGTTCAGTAGTTCAGGCTTTTTTTCCTTTGATTATACGAGGAGTTCTAGTCCTAACTCAGACACCTAGGAAAGGTACAGTCTCATTGCTATGAATACCTTCATTCTTTCTACCCTAGTTACTAATGCAGTAAGACCATGTCATTTTTTAAAAAATTGTTATTTATTTATTTTTTTACTCTTATCTTCCCTCAAATTGCATAAATCCCTTCAATGTTTAGTCAGCATTAGAGTTCTTCAGGGTTCTGTGAGTATGGGTAAGCACGTGAAGTGCGTTAATCAGTTACAGTAGAAAGTCACGTGCTCAGGCTAACAACATAATTTCAAGTTCAGCTGAACTTTCAGGTTTTGTATTTCTCGTTAGTTGAGACTCTATTTGTTAGAAGGGCTCAGGATTTTGTTTCGAGTTCAGTGCTTCTGCAGTGTACTTAGCTAACCATGAATTAGTTGGTAAAATGGTTCTTGATCCAGTTCTATTTTAGCAAGTGTAATTGCTGTGCCTTTCTGACATGCCTTACATAGTAATTTTATTTTAGGATCCGTAGATCACCATTAAAACAGAGAAGCAGGTACACAGTTGACACATCCTATAAACTTTGTTGCTGTAGAGTTGTCCGTGCTTCTGATAATAGATAGTAACTACTTATTGGTCTGTCTTGCCAGCTGCTGTTAAAATACTGTCTTTGTCTGGAAAGACACAGATTCAGCCCAGTTTGGTAACAATATTTCTACATTGAGTAGTATCCTATATGCTAAAAAAAACAAACCCAAAATAAAACAAACCCCAACGAAACAATAAAAAACCCACAAACAAAACAAACAGAAGAACCTAAAAACCAACAAAGCAAAACCACCCCGCCCAAAGAACCAACACCAAAAAATTAAGACAGCAGAAACCCCAAACAAACAAAAAATGCACCAAAACACCCCCCCAAACAAACCCAACCCAAGCACCCAAACCAACCGCCAAAACAAAACAAACCCCCAACAAACAAAAACCCCAAACTAAAAGAAAAGTTTCAAGAAATACATGGTGCGATGACACGAATCTCATATTGTGTTGCTGTGCGATGGTGTTGTGAACATGTTTCTCTTGTAAACTGGTGCTCTATTTCACTGAATTCAATCCAGGATGTTAAAATTCACAAACGCTTTCTTTTTGTGTCTGGTGGAAAAAAAAAAAAAATCCTATTAAAATTTTTCACTAATATGGTGAATTTTAAATATTCTTAATGAGGTTCCTGTGTGTTGGAGGTATATTGACAGGATGCTTTCATACTGTAAATTAATAGATATGATAAATGTGCTGCTTTGTAACCAAAATTCAATGCAATATATGTTAATAACCATTGTAGTTAGATTTTCTTGCTGTTTTGCATTGGATCTTTCTCACTAGGAACCAAAATGATTTAAAATAAAGTGCATGCTAAGATTTTATGTTACTAGGAAAAAGAAGCAAGTCGAATATACTTAGATATGTTTTTAGCTTTGCAGTAGACAAACGTGAGTATCTGAGCTGGTTTAGTTAAAACGAAGTATAATGACATAGTGCCACAAATGAGAACAACAAGATATTGAACCCAAGGAAGCAAAATGCTTGTTTAATTCTGCTTACGCTTGCAAAGATTAATTTCTCTGTGTGGGGAAAACTTTACAGGCATCTAAAATGAGCAGCTAGTATAGGAAAAGCTTAAACTCAGGTGTCATTTCTCTTTGTGTATAGTTTTTGAATTTATACTTCTACAGCAGCATCTGTTATTAAGGTGCCATCCAGTACTGTTTGGTGAGCGTGTGCAATTCAAACTTGTGCCACATACACACAGGAGGCTCATTAAATATAATAAATTCTGTGTGGGATGTAACATTCTTTGTTTGTGCTTGGGTAGAATGTGCATCAGTTTAATCTGACCTTGTTGGCCAGTAAAAGGGTGAAAGAGGTCTAAGGGTGTCTGCTGTGGGTGGTTTTCAAGAGAGAAGGGATTAGGCCACACTTTAAATTTCCCTTCCTGGGGCCTCAGTGTGAGTGTGGGGAAACAGGTGGTTTCTGGAATATGGAGAGAGAATATTTTTGCGGTGTCATGACCTTGATGTTCCTTGTGGTGAAGTTTAGTGCCTCTATGATAATAATAATGATAATAATAATCTGTTCTTGCTGTTCGTTATCCCTAGCCTCCTTCAAATCTGAAGAAGAAAAAGGAAGTTTTTTTTCCTGAGTTAAAAGACCAATATCACTGTTTTCTTGGAAAGCATTTAATGCAATTATCAGTTGCACTTGAAGAATAAAATGCAGTCACTGTTGAAAAGTGTGTTTTAAATGTTGCCTTTTGGGGTTCTTGAGTATTTCCCAACCACTTGCTGTGGTTGCCATAAAGTTCAGGCTTTTGCTTGCATTCAGCCTGATGGTCTCATTGAGCAGCAGGAATGAGGTACTAGTACTGAGGCCTGTAGGTGAACTGTACGTCTGTGTGGTGGTACAGACAGCTTATGCTGCCTGCTGTTTTCTAAGAAATACTGTGGCCTGAAGCATGTTTTGCATTGTAAAATATCAGGTTATTTCTGAGCTTCAGTCTAGTACATATTGACTAGAAATGAAAAAGCCTGCTCTTGAAACTGTTATATTAAAATGTTGAATTGAAACCACACACAAGTTCTTGTTTACTGTAAAACCGTGACTACATCACTACCTTATCAGGTAATCTGGGCTGAGACTACCTTGACTTTGTTTACACTGTTCTCAGATGTATCACTTACGAAAGGCACTCAGTTTCTGAAGTGACCAGGGGCAAAAATCTAATAGGGAATGAACTAGCTTAACTTTTTTCATTACTTTAATATCTAAATGTGAGATTACTTTGAAGAAGTAAGTTGGCACTTCTCTTAGTATCTAAGCCAAGGTCATGAAAGCTTTGGTGGTCTGCCTTGAAAAATCTGGAGGTAGGATGAAAAAGTAGTTCTTGTTCAGAAATGGGCATAACTACTGGTTTATGTGAGGGGCAGTTCAGTTTTCTTCAAACTTGAGTCAAGGTGGTCTGTGTGCCTAGGTTGAGGTGATGTTTCTGTATGGGAGCTGTTGGCCCATAGTGAACCTTTTACTATAGATTTTAATTAGCGTGCTGCTCCTACCACCTGCTGAATTGGAGTTGGAACGTCTGCTGACCTGAAATGAATGCACGTGTTCAGTATTAATACTGCATGTCTGGATCCAGACAGCAGTCTTTCATTTTGACATGCACATAGTCAAAGTAAATTAATGTTTAAAATCTGAATGCTTGAACTTCAGCCAGAGTGTGCATTTGTAATTATCTTCAGACAAGTTTAAGTAGAAATGCTTGGTGCTTTTTTATTCTTTATTTACAGCATGTACAGGTAAAATTTGTGGTATTAATAGATAAGTTAATTATATTGACTTGTTTTCCTCCAATTCATGAACAGTGTTTATTAAAAGCCTTTAAAACAGTTCAGTTATAAGGTTCAGTGTGCACTGTGTGGTTTTTCGTGTGTCTTGAACAATGGATTTCAACTTTGTTTTTTCTACTGGAGTATATACGTGCAATTAGTCTTAGAAATTATTATTTTGTTACAGGAAGGTCTGTCATTGTACATTTTGTGGTCAGCCAAAAAACTGCTCTTCTGTCTCAGAAAAATGTTTTCCAATGAACAGCATCATGACCTTTCAGAGATTTAATTGTGACCACAATATTCCCTCCCTTAATTTAAGCTATGTATTCTTAAAGCTCCCAGAAGAAGGTAATTAGTCTAAATCCTGCCATTCAATCCAGACCTGATCACACTACATCAAAATGATTTTTAGCTTGTATGTTTAAAATAGAGCACGCTCTTACAGACAGCAATAGCACTAACATTTTTATACTCATTCTTTTTTGACTGTAAGTCAAGTAAAGTTCAGGCGCTGAAGTGCTGCTCAGTCAGGATAAAGAACTTTCAAATGTTGTCATACTGAAATTCATACATGTGTCTGCAGTAATGACAATTATTGGCAAGAAAGTTAAGTGATAAATACTTTTGATATAGAACTGTGTCAATTACTTTTTTCGATAATGTGATAGTGGAAAATCTTCCCAGTGATTTTTCTTTTGTGTGTTAAAAATTAATAAATAACCCTGGTGATTAATGGAGGTCATGTTCACTGATTATAAGACTGAAAAGCCTATTGGTACATTATCTATCTTATTTCTCATGTTAAGACTATAATGAACCTAGGCCCAAAGTTATTACCTGTAGAGCTGTGTTCAGGTCTAAGTAGTTCAGAGAAGTGGACAGTGGTTTTAAATCTGAAAGTTATCCAGGACATAAATTTGTACAAGTTGAAAAAAGACCACTCCATCCCCAAAAAAACACCCTAATCTAGACGGAATTTTAAATGAATATAAAAATGTTTGTGGTGCTGTAACTGCATTCGCATGTGGATTGTGTTTGAATCTGAAAGAGGTGTCGTCCTAGTACTGTTTTTTGTTGGTGTTATCTTTGTAGATTCACAGAAAGAAACGTGAACACTGATAACCCGTAATAACTGAGCTCTGAATGGGGCATTTAGCTGTTGACCAGTGAGGAATCTTTTTTTTTCTTCTTTTGAACTCATGATTGATGACTGCTGGTAATCAAAGAACGAGCAAATAGATTTCTCATACTTCTTGATCATTCCTTCATTAGATAACTTGCTAGTTTGAGTTTGTGTTTTACTGTGTCTAATCACAGATTTTCTTGAGTATGCAGATTTATTGTTAAATGATCTATTCCAGTCCTTTACTGTGTCCTGTTTAAAGTTGGTGGGTTCATCTGATACCTTCCTTCCAGAAAGACTCAGCTGTGGTGAATCTTAACAGCACTTTTTCTTGGTTCATTTTTGACTGTGAATCTTGTTTTTAAGCAGTCTGAATGGCAAAAAGAGGTTTCTCACTTTTTCTCTTCTTACCTGCCTCTAGAAAGAAAGAAATACTGATTTGTCTCCCTGATTTTTACGTCAGAATATGCATGTGTGCGATTGTAGAGCCAAGTATTTTTGGCTAATGTCTTCTTCATGGTTTTATGTTTTGAAATACTTATTTTTAACCATGTAATTTTAAGGTCTTCAGGTGAAAAGCTAGCTGCATTTCTAATCTGCTGACCTTCTTGTCTGTCACTAATTTTTCTTAAAATTTATAGTCTTTTGCTATGTTACTTTTATAGGTAATAATTATTAAATTAATATAGTAGTTACATTAGTAATAGTAAAATAATTATTAAAATAATGATTAAAAAACCTCAACAGCCAAGGATCAGCCTATTGATACAAGTGCTTCTATTATGCCATTTCATGTTCTTCTTTCTGTATCCAGATCTTAAGTTACTAGACAATCTTTTTATATGGGATTTTTGTTCTAACAAAAAAATACCAGAATCACAGCCTGAAAACATGAATCAAGGAAACAGAACACTGCCGATATCTGGAGTAATAATACTCAAGGTTTTAACTGTTTCTCATCTCAGTAATTAGGTAATTCAAGTCTTCAGCTTAATATGGCATAAATCAGCAGAAATTACTGTTTCTAAACCACCTTTTGTGTCTACTTCTCCTCTGCCAACCTCTGGTGTAAAACAAACATCACATTTAAACAGAAATTTTTCTTCCGTGTGACAGCTTTATGAAGAGAAAAGCGTGTAAGCTGTGAAGTGTTAATAAGGAATGTTTTATGTCTCTTATTCTTAAATTCAATACAACTGTCTTTGGTGCAGCTTTTCACTCCTGTTCCTTTTAAGCATCAGGCAGTGATCATCACAAACATGTAACCATTAGTGTCTACAGAGTAAATTTTTGTGTGCAATAATAACTTGGGGTTCTCTTCAGCAAATGTTCCTGTGCCTTTTGCTATGGTCTGACAGGCATGACCTACATTTAAGAAAGCCCTCTGGGTCTGTCTGATTCATTACTGTCTACTTGCACATGCTTCTTCATGGGTGGTTAGTTGAGATGCTTTTGCCAGTTTCTAGGTTTTTGCAACATTTTGGTATTGCGGTTTTGCAAATTCATGCTCTCCAGTAGTAAGAGCCTGACTTGCTTAATAGAATTCACGTGGAGTTTAGTTTTAAGCATCTTTCTGTCTTTCTGATAGCAATATTCAGAGCATTTTTATTTTTTTTTTTTTGGTCATTGAGCTTGAGGTTGGTCTGGGTTGTTAGATGAAAGTAAATGTTTATTTACATATGCAATGTCCAGTCTGTATCCCGAATTCTGCTTGAGTCTGTTTTCAGTAGCCTGTTGGAAATGGTTTTGAATATAATTTAAAGGCATTTCTCAAACCAGTGAGGGTGTATTTTTAATAGTAAAGGAGGCCACCTCATGTTTTCTGCTTTAGTAGTAGGAGGCTGGTTGCTGTAACTGACATAACTTTTAAAGGCAGTAATGATCTTTACATTAACCAATACTGCTTGTGTTTGAAATGCTAATCCAACAGACTGTATGGTTTGTACAATTATTAATACTCTTTATCTGTGTTGCTTAGTAGTTAAGAGGTTAAGCAGTTCACGGGAGGGGAGGGGGGAAACAAAAGCCGTTTGCGTATTGTCAATTTTCAACTTCAGATATCAGTAAATCATTGCAGCAGCCTTCCTTATCAGTTGTTTGCACAAAAAAAAAAAGTGGAATGGGGGAGTGGAGAGAACCTGTTAGAGTTGTGTCTGAGGGGACCATCTGCTGTGGTTCCCAGTGTTGTCAGTGTGATAAGGGATAAGCTGTGTAAACAGAGGTACCACAAAAAAAGGCAGGCCCTGCTCAGGGAGACATATGTACGATTTGGATTTGGGTTGATAACAGCCTTAGAAAGTCGGGGGACTTAAAGTCGGTCAAGCAAGGGAGAGATGTATTTAATCTGAAACTCCAGATGCAGTTTATTAGCATGAGTTTGCCTTTGGACTAACTTCTGTAGCTTTCTTCTGATTTTTTGGAACTTCTACAAACAGAAAATATGCATGAGCTGTGGTGGATTTATGTAATACTGACACTTTTTTCGTGTTTTAGAAACCTTCACTAGCTGTTTCAATTAGTGCTTAATCAGCAAAACCAGACAAAGATTTGAAGAATGACTGGTATAGATATACAGTGTTTGATTTTTGGGGAGGAAATAGCCAGGTGGTCTCCTGGCACAATAGACGGGCCCATATGGATAGAAATGATTGGAGAAGATTGCTGACTACTCACCTGGCCACAGGTGTCTGTAGCAGAACTCAATTTGACATGTATATCTTTGACCCTTGGAGAAATGAAATAGAAACAGATTGCCTGTGGAAGTGTGTGTATGGGTGGAGGGGGAGGGGAGGGTTCTGGAGCCTCTTGTTGGAGTCACACCTGGGGTGCTGGTTCCAGCAGGGCGGGGTGCGGGTGTGTGGCTGGCTGCCAGTCCGCCTGCAGTGCAGAGCATGCTGCGTGTACCGAAGAACCTTAGAGCTGCTTGGACTCAGGCACACATTTGTTACTAAAGCCCTCTAAAAGTAGCTAGTTCCAGTTTAAATTTCTGTATTGGGGCCACTGTTTTCTTGTATGGTGACTGAAGTACTGGAAAATGGCAGGGGGGTTTGCATTAAAAATAGACTGTTCACCAGTGAGTTTCTGGATACTTACGATATTGGCTTTGAGGAAATATATGCACAACTTGGAGTCTTCTTGGTTAATGTTATGAGGCTTTTGCTACTAAGATTCCTGCAGCCATCTCTAACAGCTACTAGGGGCAAACCTTTTTGGGAAGATAGCACGTAATGTTCTGTGGGAAAGAGAGGGTGACAAGCTGTCCAGGACTGTCTCCCTTTCCATCACACAAACTCTCCTCCCTAGTAGCTATATGGAGGAGGTAATGATTCCTTTCAGTCAGTGATTACGTGTGGGAACTGAAGAGGTGGCAATACCTTCACCTTGCGAACTGCTGGAATGTGATATGCTGCATTTGGGGAGAGTTAGCGTGGGTGGATGTTGGCCAACAGGTACGTGGTGTTACTCCTTTGGGGAGGAAGGGTTACTATGAACTATTGCCCTCTGTGAAAGGGTTGGTGCCTGGAATTTGAGGTGCAGAGGTTTGGAATGGGCTGGAAGCTGGGATCTGTATGTG
Source organism: Columba livia (assembly GCF_036013475.1). Lineage (NCBI taxonomy): Eukaryota > Metazoa > Chordata > Aves > Columbiformes > Columbidae > Columba > Columba livia. The sequence goes on along the minus strand of NC_088603.1, from coordinate 66,071,495 downwards.
GGAAGAAAAAGTAGAGGCAGGGGCACTCAGACCTTTATGGAAAAGAAGGGAATTGTCAAATAAATTTAAAAAAAATGTTTAAGCATGGCTGGCCCTTGGGTCAGTTTACTTTCTGGTGACTATAAAAGATGTGAATATTTATATTGGTTATTAGTGAGCCAGTAATAATATAGATATAATATTTTCCTAACTTTGGGATCTGGCAGCAGGTTTATAATAGCCCTGTTTAAAATATATATGCTGCTTTCTCTGAATGATTGCAGACATTTCTGTGCTGGGCTAACTGATTTCCCTGTTGCACATGCAAGTACATATTGTCAGTATATGATAAGATTTATGTCTAATGCTTCTCCATGGTGCCTGGTGATGGAACAAGAGGCAGTGGGCACAAATTGAAATACAAGAAATTCTGTTCAAACATACAGAAAGGCTTTTTTTTTTTTTTTAATGGGAGATTGATCAAATGCTGTAACATGTCTGTTGAGGTGTGGAGTCTCCATCCTTAAAGACTTTCACAACCCAACTGGCCATAGCCTTGAGCAACCTGCTCTAGTTGCCCCTACTTTGAGGGTAGTGGTTGGACTAGATGATCTCCAGAGGTCCCTTCCCACCTCAGCCACTCTTGAGTCTACAAAAACCTGTAAGGTTCAGAAGCTATCCTTAATAAGAAGGAGGAAGATGTTGAGGAGGGGGGAAAAAAGGACTTTTTTTTCTTGCTATATGAAGCCAGCTGAGTCAATGGCTGTCTTTCTTTTGGTTAGCTTCTTCCCGAAGTTTTGTTTGGTGTTTGTATCTCTGTTGTTTTTCCGTCTGTGGGTCTGCACTCAGTTTACTAGGGTTTGACAAGGTGTCTTTACTTCTCTTGTGGAGGAGGGCAGAACGTTTTCTTGCACTTGTAGGAAATGGGGGAGAAAGTAGAGGAGAAATTCACATCACCTTCCTTTGTCCAATGAAAAGTGTTTCTAACTCATTTGTGGGTAGTGCTTACACAGGTGAGTTCTGTACTAACCTAGTGCTGCTGTGTTTATCACCTTTTTTTTTTTTTTAATGAAACTGCCCAAGTCCTAGTACTAGTAAGGGGAAATGTAGTTGTGTTACCATTACCTATAATGGAAACTATGATCAAAACTTTAGAAATGAGATACCAGTTGGAAGAGTTCCTTCAATATTTTTATTCTTTGCGTTCAGGCTCAAAGATAACTTATGTGTGAAATACTATTGAGGGACAAGAAAGGACTCAAACTGAGCATAAAGTGCTTCTTAAAAATAAACTTTCAAGACTCTGAATGCAACACCTTCTCTTTATTAAACCAATTGATGTTTCTTTTATACTGTTCTCAATTTGTGAAGATTTTCATCTTTTCCTGACAGCCTTTTTCCTTCTTTGTGTAGGCACCTTCACTTTTTATTGTCAGGGCTTAGTTATACTCTTAACCACTCTAATTTTGGTGGAATGTTGTACTTTGCTGAAAGAGTTCCTTGTGTAAGGTTCCTCACACAGGACTTTGACTGGAATTAATGGGATACTTGCTAGGTGGTAGGATTTGCTAGCTCCTCTTGGATGTTGCAAGAAAAAGATATAAAGAGCTTGTCTTTGTTGTAGAGGATGTGTAGGAAATAGCTCACTGCTGGTCTTATCCATGTAAAAAGAGTAAGTTTAGATCAGGTGCAGGAAATGTGACCCAGAGAACTTGAGTGGGTACCTCCTTGTCATATGAACAAGATGAATTATGTGGATGTATTTCTACATTTTGTTTAAAATGCTAATTTAGCATATTCTTCCTCATCAGTGAACATCTGGTATCCTCCTTAGGATATTAGAAATATAAATGCTTTAAATTAATGAGATTCTGCTTAACTGCATGTACATACATATGAATAAATTGATGTTTTAATTAATGATATTTTAATAATTCTTACACAATTAGATTGAGTGATAAAAAGCATTTACAAGCTGAGTTAACTATGGAGTTATTTTACAGGTGATGCCTGTGTCATCTACTGTATGTGTTCCGTAACACTTTCTTTTGCTATAACTTCATCTTCACTTAGTATTTTCTTCTTATTTTCTTGAAATTCCATGTAGTATGAAACAATGGATTTTGTTTCATATAGATAAAACAGTATTTTGAATCTGTCCTCTGTAGTCTGCTGCATTAAAACATTAAGTGCCAGACAAATGCAGCTATTTTCTTTTTCAATCTGATCTGTTATGGACTCTTAAGCTTTTGTAGTGGGTTTGAAAGTCTGTTTATATGCAATAGCATATGTTAGATGCTTGTTTCTTCTTAAAAACATCTGTCTTATTTATGTTGTATTCTTTTCATATTTTGAAACAACGTATTGGAAGCTAATGTATTAGCTGAAACCTGCACTCAAGCTTCTGTATACTCTTTCTCACTTGAAGCAGTAAATGTAACTTTTCCAGGGTTATTTAATGTATTGGAGACCTGTGGGTAGTTTCAATGTTCTGCTTTTTGTTTGCTCTTTTGCACAGTTTCTTCAGTTGTTCTGAGATTTGCTGCTTCAACTAATAAACCTAATTAAAATTTAAAGAGTGTCGTTTTTGCTGTTAGAACTAATTAATTTTGTTTCCATTAAAAGTAATTTCCAAGTGAATGGTATCTGTCAACCTGCTGTATACCTGGAATATTCTGACAATATAAGTTGTCTTAAAGCTGAATCATATGTGTGTGGAAAGACTTCATGTCTTTGCCTGACTTGAGTGATGGAGTGGTGTATGAATAGAGAGGAATGTGGACTGATGGAGAAATAATCTTTAGGATGGCTCTTTTTATTGATATTCTTTCCTCTTTCAAGTCATTGTTTATTTGTGCTGGCTTTAAAAATTGGTGTTTGAAAGATATCACAAAATGTTATTCATTGGTTTAAGACAGACTGAAGAAGCCTTTATAGATAAACCAATTTTAAAGAGTAACAGTTATCAAACTGTTCATGGGTGTCAGGCCCCCAAAAGCTAGGAAGCAGTGCTTATTTTTAACCATTGGTCTTGTTATCTTCAGCCTTCTTAGAATACAAAGAAAGTATCTGGGAAACCTATTTTTGTTCTAGAATATAGGTCTCTGTGTTCTGTGAGGTAGATGGATCAACAGGGCACATAAGGTCCCATGATCTTGACTGAAACACACGGAAGCAGTTTTGCTGTTCCTTTTAAGGCTTAAAGTATCTTCTCCCATTTGCTTGAAAATATAGAAGAGCTTTAGAATACATTGCCCAGTATCTGGAAAACAATTTGTCTGATCGTTGTCTTAATTAAACAGCAGTGCAGAGAGCGTGATTAATCTTTTATCCACGGTCTACCACAATGGATAGTTTCCTAAACCAAAATTTAGCAATGTTTGACTAGAAGTTTTATTTTACGGGTAAAAAAAAAATGGGTAAGAAGGGTTCTTCTTTTTAAATGTTTACTGTTTTTGTGGGAATGGGAGCGTGAGTTTGGTGATTGCTGTTTGCAGCTGAAAACGGGGCAGCGCTGTTCTGGCTGTCAGTTTGAGCAGACTGTTTGTGGGAGCCTTTCGTGGGAGATTGTGTGGGCAGTGGCACAAATCTGATTTGGGGAACAGGAGGAGGTGAGGGGAAGAAGGTGGCTGTGACTGGGCAATGGAAGAGTTCTTTCTCTAAGGGGGGCAATATGGGCTGTTTTCATGTGGAAAAGGCTTCTGGAGGGGAGAAAGAAAAAGGAACAGCACACTTGGGATGGGAAGAGGTCTGAGAATGAATTGCACAATATGGATTGTGTCCTTATTTTTTTTTTTTTTCTGCCGCACTTGAACCACTTCTTTTAGGTACATATGATTCAATGGAAAGATAATGTAATGTTGTTATATGAGTATACTTACCCATTTGAAGACAAAATAAAATGCTTTACCATTTTGTAGACTGTTAAAGGTATATATGCTATTTATAGTTGGTGATATGCACAGGACAACCATAGTTTTGTCATTTCTGAGTGCCAGAATAGGTATTTCAGGTAGTTACAGTCCTATAGAGCAGGATCTGGTGCTGGGTTTATGCACCTTGGAGTGCTCCAGCACTGCCAGCATCACCTGCTCTTGTACCAGCACAGTCCTACCAGTGCACAAGAACTTCACTTAAACGGTGGGCTGCATGATACCAAAAGCATAACTTTAGATGTTACGGTTTCAGAATGTACCGCTTCTTAAAAGCTGTGGCATAACTCCTTTGTTCACGTTTTGAATGATACAGGATTTTAACAGTAATGACAGCATTGTGGTCTGGATCCTTCATTTCATGCCATATGTCATGCTTGTAATTTAATTCTGAAAAGTGCTTGCATAATGATTTAAAAGTGCTTTAAGTATTTGACAGCACATCATCAGTGAGGGAGAAGTCAGTTACTGTCTGCCTGAATTCCCTCCCAGCCCTTTTAACTAGATTATTCAGCACCTTGTTTTAAAGACAGATGACATGCGAGTGTCTTCTGAAAGCCAATTGTATAACTTGAAATTAGAAAGTAGTAAACAAGTATTAACGACAGTACCAGACGGAATGTGGTGATGCATGACACAGCGTGAAAGACTTGTACCTCCTGCATACTCACCTTGCCACACGGCCGTTGCAGTGTCACAACTCCATGGTTAATATCCACCAGATACATCCAGTCTCACCATCTATAATGCCTTGTAGCCTCAGCTGAGCTTCTAAGGCCGGCACACAAAAACCTCGCTGAGTTTTTGGACATTGACTTGGACTCTCCCAAGCCTACCAGCCATGCTGGGATGGCAGAGGTGGTGACAACTGTAATTAAATGTGGTCTTCGTTTCTCAGTCTGCCTGAATGATAAATAAAAGACAGGGGACAAAAAGAAAAGACTTCTGTGATCTATGATGGGATTTCTTTTGACCATGAAGCTGTAGATTGCATAAAGCTAAGCTTACAAGGACCTATTTAAGCATTTTTTGAAAGATAAGGTGTACACACATCTTTCAGACTTTTATTTCTGACTCTTGAAGACCTCTGTCTCGTGTTTTTCTTCTGTATAGTGTAAGCGCAGATTTAGAGCAAACAAAAACCTAGACAGAAGATTCACTCAAACCCATTGTTATTACAGTCTGCACTGGTAGCTGGGATTTGAGATCTTCCTGGGAGTGGCAGTTTTTGTGGGAGCTGAGCAATGTTTAAGAGGGCAGACTTCCATTTTAGCGCTTTTACTTGTATATTTATATATAATATATGACAAGTGTCTTCTGAAATTGCACAATTTCTATCAATTATGCACCAAACCTTAGATTATGCCACAGGATTTGCTTCTTTCCAGTTAATGCCTTAGGCAGCTTAGTGGGGAGTCTGTCTTTAGCAATGCCATGCAAAGATTTAAATGTGTTTTTTTTAATAAATGTATAATAAACTAACTTCCTTATATGAAAAAAAATCATTACTTAAATAACAAAGCAGCATCAGGAGACTTACCATTTTGGAGAGTTCATTTTTAGTGCATGTTGTCTGAACTTTGTTTTTTGAAAAGTTAAATAATGAATGGCTCTAAAATCAGATGATGATTGTTGCAATGAGAATTTCAGTCTTGTAGTTTCCAATTCTGAAAGCATTTGCTGTTTGAGTGAATTTTGAACACATTTTCTAAGGTTTAATGAAATAAATTTTAATAGACTATTGAAAATCTAGTTTCCTAATGCACTAACAATTAATGGAAAAAAATTCTATTCTTAGGTTTTCAGTTGTCAGGCTACCGAAGTTATTAATTACTGAAGCAATTCTGCCTGTCCTCTGAATTTTGAAGCGAGTATTGATTTTTTTTTTTTTTTTTTTTTTTTTTTTTTTTTTTTTTTGAGATGTGCACATCTCTGAGTTTTTCCATGGCTAGATGGCTTTTCTTTTTTTTTTTTATGTCAGGTAGGACAGAGGTTTTCATTGCTAAATAGGTAATATTCCCTGAAATGTTGAATGTTAACTGTTTACATTACAAATTTTACTGTGAGATACTGTCTGTCTAGAGGCTGTCACAAACCAGTTTTATTTTGCTGCATTTAATCATTTGAGTTCTAAAATAATTCATTTCATGTGCCTTTAAAAAAAATCCACTGTTTATTCTATCGTAAGTAAATGCTCTTTGTTTGCTATTATTTATCCATTTTTTTAAATTATTAAACAAAGCTACTGTTTATCTGCAGGGCTTATCCTGCAAGGTATCCTAAGCACAAGAGAGTTTTACTCAATTTGTTTTCTTCTGGATTAATAAGCCCTGAGGTAACAGGATGAAATATTTCTTCTCTTCCTAGTTAAGGCATCCGAATACAAGGGAGTAGTAAGAGGAGAGCAGTGGCCTCCCTGCATGCCAGCTGTGCCAGCCAGCTGCTGGGCTGCAGGGCTTGGTGTTGGAGGAAAGGCTCATGCCCTATGTGTTTTGGGATGCTCTCCAGGAACACGGGGTCTGCCTCGGCATATTTCTGTGGAGCAGGAATCTTCTCATGTAACGTACAGCGAGTGAGGCGTATAAATAGGTGAAGTTTATGATGACCTGCAGAGAGGGGGTGGCCTGCCCGAGGGGGGATGCTGTAAGGAAATAGCGCTTTCCATCTCTGTCCCCTTGGCTGTAGCGTTCAGAGGCAGGGGAATGGCTGTTGTGTGTACACGTGTAGAGTATTTTCCATGCATGTTCGTACAACTGGCTTGTGAGAGCAGCACTTGAACTGCTTCCATGGACGAGGTGGTCCAGCGGTGGCCTTCAGCACTGTCCACCCAGCCTGCTGCCTTGCCTGAGCAGAGATGACTGTTTCTGCCAGAGCTCTCTGCTGTGTTTGTTTGTGGCCCGTGAGAAGAGCACTGAAATAGTCCTTCACCAAAGGTGGCTTAGGTGCCATCATCTGCCTTCCCATGGTGCAGAGTAAGAAGAAAAGGAGAGGGAGAATACACAAAATAATGCCATGTGGTCTGTTGACTTGCTGTGAAGACTGGGAGATCAGTTGGAGGCAGTGATATCTTAATTTACTCTAGATAAATTCTCAAGAGAGTGTTAGTTATTTTTTTTTTTGACAACTCTTGTTTTTGTTGGGTGGTGTCCTTAGTATATTCAGACAGAAGTTGCATAGGCAACATGTCAGGTCTTGTTTCGAATAAAGTTATGGGATTGTTTGGGTGAGCGTAGGGGGAGAAGCATGCTCAAGAGGAGTGTTCACTTCGCACTGATCAAGTGTCTGAAAATGATTGTTTTTGTTGAATGTGTCTGTCTTTGTCTCAAAATATGGTGAAAGAAAAATAGCAAAGCCTTCTTAAAAATTTCGTTTTCTTTTTCTTTTGCATTATAGTATCACAAGGACCAGGATTACCCAAGCTAAAAAGCTAGTTTTTCCTTCCCTGTAAAATAATAATTAAAAATCACATCTGTATGGTGGTTTGTGTGTAGTCATTTGCATTTATAGTTAAATTGCATTTCATTATTTTCTGTTATTAGAGCATGTGGCTCACTGTTGATGAGAAATGACTAAGTCTTTTGTGGTGCTTTTGTGGTTCAGTGAATGCTCTCTTTTTTAATTTAAAGAAGTCCCTATTATTAAATGGTGGTATAAGCAGTGTTTTTTGAGTTATTGGACAGGCACGGCTAATAAAGGGAGTTGTGAGAATGAAGTGGTTTGATGTAGAGAATGATCAGTGAGAAAATATTTAAAAATGAAGGTTTTGCCTTGTACTGTGGCATTGGAAGGAATATGACTTGTTATGCAATTCTGTTGTGACTATTGTGGCAGGCAACTAAGATAAAAACACAAAAAGGTAAAATGTACTATACAAAACTTTTGTATGTGCTATAAAATGTAGCTCCTGAAATCTATTGCTGGATGTGTCTCCAAGGCCAGAGATTCAGGCATAGATTTCTGTGTTCATAAATAACAAAATATGTGGCGTATCAGGCACTGAAAATAAATTCTGAAAAGAGAGAAATTACAGAAAGTTTTCCGATCTCCCAAATTAGGTGCGACATCATTACCTGTGTCTCTAGAAGCAGCTTCCTCTGTAATACACTTGCTCTTGCATTTGATACCTTCTAAAAAAAACCCTGTGTGCCCCGCTGCTGGATGAGAGAGATGGGCTGTGATCAGCATATCGGTGTACTAGGAAAAGCTCCTTTTCCTTTTTTTTTTTTTTTTTTTTTTCTTTTTTTTGGCATCCATTAACTGTCCAGAGATTATGTGGAAGGAGTTGTAAGGGCGGTTATTATGGTAATATTCTTATAATTTTTGCAGTTTTCAGTTTTGGAGAACAAAGAAATGCCTATTTTATCAAATCACAGGGTTTTAATAAAGAGCGATAATACTGAGTAACAAAATACCATGTTTTCTTGTGTGAAAATTCATAAGAAAATGTATTTTCTTCATGGAGACTAAGTACTTGTTGGACAGTTTCACAATTATTTCTGTAACTTCCATAAATGTAACACATGACTGTTGAGAAGAAGTTAAAGCTCTTCATAATGTTTAATATTCGCAAGCTGCACACAAGCCCCTGTTTTATGCTCTACTGTTTTTAATTTCTTCATTCCATAGCTAGGTGTTGGACTAAAATTTTTGGCTTTTCTAGTCCTAAAAGATGTAACTGTGTGTAAAATACAGTGCACTTGCATTGCCACTGGCCTGATCCCGAAGTCTGCTAGACAAAGAGGTTTGCAGATCTCTTTCATTTTATGCTTTGTACCTGTACCTCTTAGAATGAAAATACTATTCAGTAAAATTTAAGGTAGTGAATCTAAGTGTAGTCTGTGTTTCGTATAGAAGTAATTTCCAACTGCCACGTGGTCTGGTGTAGGGAAATGGGACTGCGCTACCTAGAAGAAAAACCCTACTGTTGGGTATAGTTTCTAACCTTTTTAAAAATAAGTTTTTAATACCAAATGAGACTGTTGATACTTCTTGGTGTACCAGAAGCTTGAGGAATGAAAGATGATGGCAACACAGGGGTAGGTCCTCTTCCTAGAAGTACTCAGGTGAAGGGAGGAGGAAGTAGAGGCTTTTCCATGCATAGTTCCTTGTGGCCTCCTTTGGTTTCAATCCAAAATACAGATTTACATAAATGACAAATGAAAAGTTAACCATTAATTAGTTGGTAACCAAAAATAGTTAGCAATGATTCTTAATGCATGAAAATGTGAAAATTAAGCATCTGCAGAAGTCTGTGTAAAAGCTGCACAACTGTTTAAGCACATAAAGTATGTTTTACAGTGAGCAAAGTAGGATTTTGGTATAGAGGTTATAACTTCTTTTGAAACTGAGATTTTAAAGTGAGCTCTTATTTTATTACACGAGTTGGAAGTTTGGTTTTAAGTTGTGCTTCTCCACTACAGTAAAACAGAAAGCAAGTAGCTTAATGTAACTGCTTAACCTTGGATCCTTGCTGTCTTGGTTTTCAAACCAATCTGATATTCAAAGCTGCTTCAAAGCAGCAGAGTTATCCTAAAGATAGCATTAAATGTTTGCAAGTGTTGAAGTCGTAACATGCTTTGTGGCTACTGTTGTTGAAAGACTGAAATGATTAAGATTTTGCTGCTATTTCTGCAATGGCATAAACTTCAGCATGTTACTTCAGACTGTTTTGTCAGAAGATACTGTTTACAATTAACATTTTTTAAATAAAAACCCAAAAAATTTCATTTTTAGCATTTTTTGTTCTGACTGAAATGTTCCATTATGTCAAATATTGCAACTTGGCTGGAAGAGAAATACAGGCTTTAGTCAAAGAAGGGGGATATCCATTCTTCTTCAATGAAGCGTTAATTTAAGTTTTTTAATGTGTTTTGGGCCGTTTTTCAGCTTAATCAAGCTATTAGTTCCAAATTAATGGAACAGTAAGATTGGAATGGGAGATAGTCAGGTTCATAGTTCCAGTTAGGAATGATGGAGAAAAATTGATCTTTTTTCCTTCAAAATAAATTAGTAACTTGAAACATTTCCATTGTGACGTTTAGTGAGTTTTTTTTTAAACATTTACTATTGATTATAACATAAAAGGGGGGAAAAAAAAATCTGTTTAGAAGTGTTAAAAGTATAGTTTGTAACACTGTAAGGATCTTTTTCACTTTTTTGTGAAGTGAAATTAATGAAATTGTGAGTGTTCTGGTTGCTGTATTTTTGTCAAATGGAAGATGATAGACCTTCTGTTGAGCTTCAGTATTGATGTGTTTGAAATATGTTAGCACTGAATTTGAAAATGAAGCCATTTGAAGCATAAGTAGATTTTTTTTCATTGTTTTTAAGTAAAGAGAAATTAAACTTACAGTACCATGAGGTAAACAACTTGCTAGTGCAGACTTGATATAAAATAATTTGAAATTGTGCCAGCTGATTGATGAGGTGGTTCTTGTACTCAGAGATCTGCTAGAATTCCTGTGCTTTAATGACTTACCATTGGAAACTGAGCTAGAGTAATGTTCCTGCATGCTTGCCTGCAGCAAACATATTTAAAACACTGGCTTGAACTGCAGTGGTGCACAAGCTGGGGAACGTGTCCGTGCTGCCTATTGACGTATGGCTTTATTGCCCATAATCTGTTTTTGTGTATCGTTTATTCTTTGTAAATAGCATTGAAGGTGAGATGGCACCTTCAGTGAATCAGTTATCAATGGGAGAGGGTATATAGTTAAGTTTGAAAAGTTTCAAGTGCAGTTTTGAGATTGCATTTTGACATTAAGGTATAACAGATGTTGGCTTTATTCCAAATCCTTAATAAGACATGGGGGTTATGGTTTCCACTTGGCAAGTTACCAGCCTAAAGAAAAAGGCTTCTATTCATACTGTTATAATGGAAACTATTCTCTTTACCTTAGCGTTGCACAAATGCAGTTCGTTTACTGGATAAAAATATCTCCTCATATTCATAGATTTCAGTCTCCTGGTTATTCATAGCTAGACTGATTTGTTGAAGTTTTGGAGGTCTTGGGCAATACAGGCAGATTTACACAATAGTGAGAAAGCCTCCTTTGAGGCTTGACCGACAGCTCCTTGTGAAGTATTAATAAAAGGAGCTGAAGTGAATGGAAAATCTGGTACTGGACTTAGCGAGTCATTTGTCCTCTAAGCAGGAGTATAAACCTGCTCTTGGCCCTGCCCTGCTGTGCCTGGCTGAGAGGGGCAGCTCTGGGACGTGGCTCTTGGGCCTCTCTTACCGGCCTGCTTGGTTTGGGCAGCACGGCCATGATGAGAAGGGCAAGATATACTATTCTTTTTTGTCAACTTCATTGACAACAACTGTTTTTAACTCTGTATGTCTATTTTTATTTGTTAGAGGAAAGCCCTCTGTGGGCTAAACTAGGCTTGCTTAGCGCAACAGCCTTTTTTATGAGAGCGTTGTTGCCTCCTCAATAGGTGATGCAGCCATGGCTGGCAGAGATGCAAATGTTGTATTATTGTGATGTGAATAGCTGGCAGAGATGCAGATGTCTGTCAAGGTTTAAAGCAAGGCAACACTAAACTTTGGCAGATGATCTCTGTTACCCCCTCACCCTCTGCCCGCCCTCTTCTTTAGATAGGAAGGAAGAGAGACTAGATCTCTAGATGTCGGCCATGGTCGAAGAGAGCAAGACCCTTGTTATCTCCCTCTTCTATAGAATGTATGATGATTATGGGATGGAATACTCAGTTGGTCAGTTTTAGTCACCTGTTCTGTCCACCCCTTCTCAAACACACCCCTCTCAATTATGGGACGTTATCAGAATTCTTTGCTGTCATAGCAATAAATCTAAACATGAGCTTCTTCAGCATTCCATTGGTCATCTTATCAGCACCGAGCACAGTGTCCAAGAAAAAAATGTGCAGTTACTTAGAAGGCACTTAGAAGAACTTAGCCGAAAGGAAAAATCACTAGAAGAGAACTGGTCTTGTTTTTAACAAAACCAAGACAGTGTCCCTCAGGCATGTTTTCCTTTATATATCTCACGCCTTTTTCTCAAATCAGAAAAGTATTCATATGCAGGTGAGGTGGCTCTAAGGCTGTTAGGGTTCGTGAGATATGACTGACTTTTATGTGACTAGTGTGAAAGGCCAGTACGGTATTGATTTCTGGGCCTTTTGGATATCAAAAATAAAGAATGAAAGAAGTTCAAAAGTTTGTTAGTAAATGACTTAAATTTCTCTTGAATGGAGGTTGGGGCTCAAAGATGTCTAAGTTTTGTACTATTTAGTAGCAGAGGAAGAAACAAAACAAAAACAAACAAAAAAAACCAGGCAGCGAACGAAACAAAAAAAATACCAGACAGACAAAAAAACCAACCCATTTAAGCATGCATCAAATCGTCAGATGTATTAATGATAAAGAAAAACTGTACTTTTATTCCTAATTAGTCAATACTAAACAGTAGGTATGCAGCCAAACAAAAGTACACGCATATAGCATCCTTAAATAAAATTTGCTCATTTGTGTTTGGAACAGCATGCATTTGTAGGAAGGAGTGCTGAATTACAGCCTTCTAACAAGAACTGTTAAGCAAAATACAGTGAAGAATGACACAAAGCAGAAGAGCCTTTGAGGAATCAGGACAGTTTGGTATCAGATTTTATTTCGAACTTTACAGTCCAGTGCGCTTTTGCAGAAGCCGATATTATCCTCGTCACTGGAACTTCACAGTACTATAGCTGATACTGGCTTTTGTGATCTTTACACCAGGGACTAAAAGTAGGTCATCATTTTAAAAACAATGATACACTTGCAGCCTACATTATTTGTAAGTTCATCGTATTGCCTGCATAGCACATCTTGGCAAATCGGAAGTCAGTCATGACAGATATCTCATGTCATGGGAGAAGGTAAATGTGAAGTGCATTCAAAATTGTGTAAGAAACTCATAATAGTAAATGTATGACTTCAGGATTAATCTGTAAATACTGGTCTAAATGGTTAATATTCTAATACTTCTGATTTTTTTTTTTTTTTTTTTTTTTTAAATTTTCATCATTTCACAGATTTTAAGCTTTATTCAGTCTGGTTTGCTCTCTTAGATATTAAACATATATCTCCTTATTTTCTGACTTACAACACTGGAAGGCAATTGCATTATTCCTCTCAAGCAGGAGATGAGATGGGACATGACAAATGTAAGGAAAATTTAGTGAAATCAAAGTCTGTAATTCTAGTTTGTTGTTTTTTGTTTGTTTTGTTTTTTTTTTACTGGAAGCTAATTAAAAGAAGTCCGCCATTTTGTTAGTCACAGGGTGATTATTCCTCTTTTGGTGAGAATATGTTATTGTATGTTGAGTCTCATTAAACCCTTCTGCTTCAGGATAGTTCCATCCTTCCTTGTCAGTATTTACGGAAGAAGTCTCGGTTACCGATTTGTAATTGCTTAAAACAGAAACAGTGTTTTCATATGTGTTAACATATGGGAACTCCGATACTAAATGCCAAATAAATTAAATCTATTTATATATTTTTTTAATCTAAAAATCATTGCACTTGAGAAAATGATTCATACACTGATATTTCAGTAACTGCAATGCTACCTGGTGCCACAGTAAGCCTGCTAATTTGAGGCTTGCACGGAATTTCAGGGATATATTTTTTTCATGTGCTGTCTTGTGGTGATGTACTTCTTATTGCACTGTGTATTCAAGTTACATTGTTTACAAGGACTTCAAGAGGGGATGTTACATGTGCTTCATTTTGAGAAAAACGATGTGTTCAGTACAAACAGTCTAACAAACCTCAGTTCCAGCATGAGTACATTCTCTTGGAGGAAGCTTCTTTTCTGAGTGCTTCTGGTTGACCAGCCCATGCAAACTTATATTCATATGCAAACAATTTTTGTTAAATAAATATGACCTCCTTTATTGTTGCTTTATGTTTCTCAAAGCATTTTTTAGAATTTGCCTAACTGCTTGAATCACTTAGTGTTTCGTATCGTCAGAAGTGCAGATGTTATGGATATGAAAAATATTACAGTGTGCACAAAAGACAGAAAGGTAGTGTGACAGGCAGTGTTCCCAGGTTAAAATCTTTCAGAGGTATTTGCATGCATTTTGAATATTGACTATTCCCAGGTCAAAATCTTTCACAGGTATTTGCATGGATTTTGCATAGTGAAGCATTCATGTGCTTATTAGCTCTGCACTATACTTGCAGTTAAGAAATTTGCATATGATTTGCTTTTTGTTCAGTGAAATAAGTTTTACACAGAATTCAGTGTATTAACCTTTTTTTTTTCCCAATGACCTGTTACTGGGTAGAAGGCACTTGAAAAAAATAATCTAGTACTACTTAGCATTTTGTGACAAATGTAGGATTTAGAAGGGGACTATGACTGTGAAGTACCTCTGTCAATTAAGACATTTCAGTAACATGTATGTGTGCTGAGTGGCGTGTTTCCAGATTTGATGTCATTTGTGCCCTACAAAGGACTTACATTTGAAGAGTAATCTTCACAGCAGATGCAGAAAAAGAGATACAGGGGACAGATTGATTTGTTGTGCCATTTGTGTGTTTTTTCTTTTTTTTCTTCCTTCAATTCTTTTATTCATTTTTGCACAAGCTTCTTAGTGTTTTTGGTGCACTGATCTGTTGCCGCTTTCATGATTGATAGCATGAGCTGTCAATTTATTGTGCTCCTGAGAGTAAATTGCCATTCGTGTACAGAATATTTGCTAGTATATTAATTTTGGCTTCCTTCTGAAGCATAATCAATATTCATTGTTCTTTAAGATCTACAGGCTTGAATTGAGATTAATCAAATCCTTGAAAAGTTAATAAAATCCTGCACTTATTCCCCTAGTATATGACAACAATTGTACTCTGAGCCTGACTGTCAGTAGCCACTAACGCATTTTACTGTGAGGTGCTCTGTAGTTCCACAGCATGTGTGTAAAACTCCCACCTCTGTGCATCAAAATAATCCAACATGTGTGTGTGACTAGTCACACTTTTTGAACTGAAGTTGCTTTCAGTCAATTGTAAGTTGTGGTAACTTTATTACTTTGTTAATTTCAAGTACACTTGTTAAACAGTAACTGATTTTGGCATATTCATGTGTTGTTGTTTTGTTTTTGTTTTTTTTTTTAAGCATTTTCATAGGTCCTAATGTCCTTACCTACATCTTCATGGCATGAGTAGGTGATTTCCACTGCTCTGTCTGCTTGTATTTTTCCATGATCAGAGCGGGTCAACACAAGGGAGCTGTGCAAAGATAAAATCTATTGCAGTTTCTGAAAACAGAAATTACAATACCTCCCCTTGATTTTTTATGAAATGAAATTGACATCCTTATAGTTTTATGCTACTACTAAGTTTCATCACTGCCTCATAGTTCTATTCATATGTAAAATGGAGGTATGAAAACCTGATCTAAAGTAGAAGTATTTAGTTGTCTCAGAAATCTGGAGCATCTGATTCACACTGCAAGTTGTGTTTGAATCAAGCGTCATATCTGTTCTTATCAGTTTAATATCTGATACATCCTTGATGAGAGGACTTTATATTAAATGGATTTTGGGGTCTTAGTATTTAAATATTTTTTTCTCCCTGTATTTGGCACTGGTGAGGCCACACCTTGAATCCCGTGTTCAGTTTTGGACCCTTCACCTCAGGAAAGACATTGAGGTGCTGGAGCAAGTTCAGAGAAGGGCAATGAAGCTGGTGAGGGGTCTGGAGCACAAGTCTGATGAGGAGCAGCTGAGGGAACTGGGGCTGTTCAGCCTGGAGAAAAGGAGGCTGAGGGGAGACCTGATTGCTGTCTACAACTACCTGAAAGGAGGTTGTAGCATGGAGGGTGTTGGTTTATTAAGTAACAAGTGATAAGATGAGAGAAAATGGCCTCAAGATGTGCCACGTAAGGGTTAGATTGGATATTAGGAAAAATTCTTAATGGAAAGGGTTGTCAGGTATTGGAACAGGCTACCTAGTTACTATCCCTGGAGGTGTTTGAAAGATGTATAGACAAGGTTCTTAGGTACATGGTTTAGTGTCAGAGTTAGGTTATGGTTGGACTGGATGATCTTGAGGGTCTCTTCCAACATAAATGATTTTGTGGTCCTGTTAATATGGATAGCAGCAGACAAATGCTAAGGAAAAAGAACCCGGAGACCCTCCTTCTTCATCCCTGAACGTCAGGGATGGTCCCAGTTGTGTCACTTGGTGTTCTGTCACTAAATACCACATAACACAGGCTATGACACCAGCATGAGCAGCTGCTGTTGTGTTTCCCCCGTGCCCCCTTCCTCAGCTGTTCCAGGGCAGACCTGCTGCCTGTGTCAGTTCTCTACTGACAGGTTATCTTTTTGTCTGGTGTATTTTTTTAATATATATATATATTTTTAATCCTAGGTCAGTTATTTGGCTAATCGTGCAGCCTCCAACAATTGTGTCATTCCAGGGAGAGGATCACAGAGAAAGAGTGGAGAGCTGCTAGAGCTTGGACTGCTACTAAAGGGAAGCTTCATAAAGCTGTGCCCTAAGTCTGTTCCCTGTGTTAATTAGCTGCAACTTGTGTCTGTTTGCCAGAACTGGCCTGCCACTGTGCTGCTGGGACAGGACTGAAGCACTTCTGTAATGAATGAAATTGCTGTTTTTTCACAATGATTTACTGCCGGTGGTGATGGCTTCATATGTCTTTAGCTTAACACGCTGCACTAGGCAGAACAATAAGCTGCACTTATAAACCTGAGTTTTGCCTGCGGTTTGCATATTTTATATTTGAAAGCGTACTTAGAGTTCATAAGAGTAAGCTCAAAGAAAGTAACTTCTATTGAAATCTTATGAATTTATTATCCCTATTTAGGTGATTAACAGGAGTAAATAATAACTTTTTCATTACATTATTTGATGTCAACACTGTATGAACATCAGAAATTCAAAGTAGATCTGATTATGCAGGAAAAAGTATATTATGTAGTCTGTTGGTGTACCTTGAAGGGCAAATGTGTTTTGAAACTTATTTCAAGAGAGATAAATATGCATTTTCTCCAAGTTAAATTCTTTAACTTCTGTATCTAAGTCATTATTAATGATTTCAGAATTAGGTGTCATATCTGTAGTAAAAATGCTTTGGGAATAAGTCTGAAATTTAACTGCTCACATTTAGGAATTACTTTTGTACAGATTGATAACCATTTTTAGTGGTTGGATAGCAGTGTTCCTGGTCACATGAAGACAGTATGTCTAAAAGATGTTATCTGAAGGGAGTGTTGAAAAATGTTTCGTTGTCTTGGTTGTACTAAAAATAATTACAACAGTGAATGAGAAAACTGACCAAAATTCATAATTTCTACTGGTTTCCTCGAGTGACTCCTGTTAGTAACCATGACCAGGCTGCTTCCTTTTCCGTTCTGTGAGCACGGGAAAAGGGCCATACCCAAAAGAGCTAGATACTATGCGTTTGGTGGATTTATTTGGTTTGGGACAGTTATTAATACATTTACACAGTATCTTTAAATAGAGGCAGATTGAATGGTGTCATAGAAGGCAACATTTGACAACAGCAGGATCAGCATAAACACAAAGCTCTGTCTTTAATAGTGACGGTATTCTTTGGAATAGACCTTGCTTTAAATTTCTTCTCAGGTGCCTGTAGGCTTTGTGTTTAAAGCCTCTGGACATCACAGCTGTACTCAGGTAGTGTTTTGGGAGCTGGTTCATGCTTCCTTACCTATGCTGTCATCTTGGCATTCTTGAACTATGGTGGTGCAAAGTGTCGATAGAAGATGAGGGACAAGGACCTGTACCAATCTTCCTTGTATACTGCTTCCTTGTCTGAATACTGTCCTAGGAATTAAAAGTTGTCTCACCTTTTAGAAGATGTGGCAAGCTCTCTTTTACTCTCTTGTACTGTGTAAAATTTTAAATCTGATGGCAGAGAAACTGAGCAGGATTTTTAAAGTTAATTAGGTAGGTGACTTCATCTTCACCACATAGACCAAACATGTATTGTGTATTTTAGTGTTACAGCTCATTTCTCTTGTGGAGTGAGAAAGATACAAATAATCATCTCCTGTGTCATGCTGTGGCTGAACGTGGCTTTGTGAGCGTTACAGACACCTCAGTCTACTGAAGGATATCTGGTTTCTGGCTGATGACTCTGGTGCAAGAGCAGAGGCAACATGTGTTGTGTTTGTAGGTGGTTTTGTTTTAAAATACTGGGCTGTCTGGGATCTGTTTTACAAGCAACTTGGACATCCAGACTGTGGGAAGAGAGTAACAGTACCCTTGAAGGCTGTCTCTGTATATGTTATCTCTCTGAGTCAGAACCCTGTGACTGAGATTTGCTTTTTTCAGTGGTGTTTACCATCTTCTCCTTGAGGCTAACTAGCTGTTCTGTTTTTTATTATAGGTATATGATTGCAACTATCTTTTAATCAGTTCTATAGCTTTTAAGGCTTGTTTTACATTGTAGAGATGTAATTGAAAGTATTATTTAAGTATTACTCTAACCGCTCATGCTTATAACCCTCTAACGTATAGGTAATTAATTTTGAAATGAAGAGTTTCTTACGTGGTTTATAATGTATGGTGTACGTTAGCACAACTTCATCTATGGCCAAATGAGTTTCTGCAACTTCAGTGTTTTACTGTTGGCTAATGTAGCTGCACATCAATTTTCTGATGGCAGCAGGCTACGTACTTGTGTCTCTCCATCCTTTTCTGCTTGGGTTTACATCTCCTTGACTGGGAGATCTATTTCTAGATCTGCTTTCTAACTTGCATCTGTGATACAGTCTTCATGGAAAATTCATTGCCTATGACAATCTAAGCCAATCTCAGTTTGGTAAACAGTTGTCCCACATTCCCCCAGCTGCAAACTGCCTGCCTGCACTGATCACTGGATGTACATAAGCCCATGGCCCTGATGGGATGCATTCACAAGTGCTGAGGGGGCTGGCTGATGTCATAGCAAGGTCTCTCTCAGTAATCTTTGAAAGACTGTGGCAATTGGGAGAGGTGCCCAATGACTGGAGAAAAGCAAATGCCACTTCTGTCTTCAAGAAGGGGGACCCAGGGAACTACAGGCCAGTCAGCCTCACCTTGATCCCTGGGAAGGTGATGGAGCAGCATCCTGGAAGCTGTTTTCAGGCATATGGAGGACAAAATGGTGATTTGGAGTAGTCAGTGTGGTTCCACCAAAGGAGAAGTCATGCTTGACCAACCTGATAACCTTCTACAATTAAATGACTAGCTTGGTGAATGAGGGGAGAATGGTAGATATTGTTTACTCAGGCCTCAGTGAGGCTTTTGACACTCCTATAGTATCCTCATGGAGAAGCTGATGGAAGCATGGGCTAAGTATGCAGGCAGTGAAGTGCATTTAGAACTGGCTGAATGGCTGTGCAGTGGACCTTTGCAGCAAAGAAGGCTAATGGTAACCTGGGCTGTATTAGACAAAGTGTTGCCAGTAGGTCAATGGAGGTGATCCCTATGGTGATCACTAGTGAGGCCTCACCTGTTGTGCTGTGTCCAGTTCTGGGCTCCCCAGTACAAGATAGACATGGACATAGTGGAGAGAATCCCACAATGGACCACAAAGATGTTTAAGGTACTGGAGTGTTTCTCCTATGAGGAATGGCTGAGAGAGCTGGGAGGGACGACTCAGCCTGGAGAAGGCTCAAGGGGGATCTTGTTAATGTTTATAAATACCTGAAGGGAGGGTGCAAAGAAGACAGAGCCAGGCTCTTTTCAGTAGTGCCTGGTGACAGTACCAGAGGCAATGGGCATAAATGGAAACACCAGAGGTTCCATCAGAGCATCATGAAACACTTTTTGCCTGTGAGGGGAACTGAGCACTGGCACAGGTTGCCCAGAGGGGTTGTGGAATCTCCCTTCTTGGAGATGTTCAAAAGCCGTCTGGATGTGATCCTGGCCAACTGGTTCTAGGTGGCCCTGCTTGAGGAGAGGGGCTTGCACCAAGTGACCTCCAGAGGTCCCTGCTGATCTCTGGCCTTTGTGATTTTAGCTAGTGTTTAGCCATGGGGCAAGTTCTTATGCTGGTTCTTCAAACATTGCTGCTTCATAATATGGAATTGAGATTGAAAGATCTGTTTATGCTCTGTCAAAGTAACCACTGTAAACTAGTCCAAGTATTGTGTGGTAATTGAGCTCCCTGTGATTTATGCAATGGTGTGGCCAGCCTTCTCAGGCCTCTGAAGTAGCTGGGTTAATGGTAGTTGAGTGGTCTGTACAACCTTGTATTTATAGTCTTAGGAAGAACAGTGCAAGACTTGGCCCGGTCAATTTTGAGCTCTGGTCATGCTTGTCATGAAAGCAATTTTCTCTGAATATTTTAGCCATGTATTATAATAAAGTGGAAATAGTTCTGCAAAACATGCTCAAAATATCCTACAGCAAATATATTCTACAGCGAAAAGTAAACTTTATTTCAGCAAAACTTCCCATTGTGCCTTTTCCTTTCAAGTCTTAGTACTGATCAGTATTTTTTATTAGGTTCCCCCATTACTGCAGATTTAGATTTTTTTTATTCTGTTCTTTAGTGATGTTTTAAGTATGCTTTAAAAAAACACATGGTTTCATCAACTGATTTGAAGTGTGTATTTTGCAGCCCTTGTTCTATTTTGGAGCAGTGTATGCTACAACATCACGTAACCAGCCAGTGACAATCTTTTGTTTCCTGTACTGATCAGGTTTTTTCTGACATAGGGGTTTTGGTTCCTTTTAACCCCTTAGATGTCTCACTGTGGCAGAATGCTGTCATATTTGGGTAAAATGGCAATGTTTGTAATGAGGTGCATGTGGAAGCATTTATGTATTTTTCCTACAAAAATCTTAGGCAGCGGAGAGACTCTAACTACCAAGTGTTCGATGTATTGTTAGTGTGCTACACCTGTCCTGGGATCTTTGACAAGCATCTAAACCAGGAATGTTCTATTTGTATATGATTGCTATGGGAAAGAAAGAATGTTGATGAAGAATACTTACCTAGCAAATGGCAACTTGAACTTTAGTATTCAGTGTATTATAGCTTTGGTCTGAATCTAAGAGTTTAACTTTTGCAGTTTGCTCTAAAGTTGGTATGCACTTATGTGACACGAGCTTGGTATATATGACTTAGAAATCTTTTCATTTAAACCCAAGGATATGTTTCTTGTCTTATGCCCATTAGCTCTTCCATTTGTTGGGGGACAGAAAGGCAAATATTTGTTTTGGGATTCAAGAAGCCATTTATGTTGTCAGAAGTAATATCATTTGATTTGTAAAGTGTATCCTTGACTTCTGTCACACATTATTCTGTAATGTATTATAACCTGATGTCATGTATTTGGGGGGCAGGGGACAGATTATCTGCAGCAAATACCAACCTGTTCTTGACATTTGTGAGCTGGTTCATTAATCAACCGAACCGCGTACTCCTATCTCAGCAGCTCTCTAGCACCTTAAATATTAATTTCAAATGACAGAATGGCAACGAGAATAGGAATAAGGTTTTAACATTATGTCTGAGACAGTTCCTCATTTTCATGTATAAATAGCTAAACACTGGTTTTAATCTAATCATATTTCGTACATTTTTAAAGGCTGCTGTATCTTTTTAGGATGCTTTCTGACTTGATGAGTTTTTTGTTCACCCTGACCAGATGAAACTACTTGTTTTGTGAGGAGTCTTGGTGGCTGTTCCTATTTTTATTTTGGTTCCAACGTGGTTAATCACCTTTGAAGTGCTAATTTGGAAGATACACCCCGTAGAACTCTTAATAATCCGTACAACATTTATGGGTAAGGCTAATACTGTTATATTAGACAATGAAGTGTAGTTGAGGAAGCAGATGTGCTTTTGGATATACAGATGCAAGCTCTGAAATAGGTAAATAGAAATGGAGGACTTGGGGACTTGGATGGTGTCTGATCTGGCTTCAAAGCTGATGAGCTGTCCCACCTGGGTGTGGTTACAAGGTGCAGTGGGGTGGCTGGTTTGGCTTTTCTGCAGTGTGCAAGGATACTCTGTTAGACAGGCATTGCTGGCCAACAGTTCTGTTTTAAATCTCTGGAAATATTGCTGGATGCTAGGTAGCTCAATGTGGTGATGAAATAGAGTTTTAGGACTTTTTTGAAGAGTCTGCTGATTCTTGGGGGTGCTAAAAGTCCTTAGTTCTTAAAAAATTCTCAGAAACTTGCTTCCTGAGGGAATTCCTGCAAACTCTGTTTTTAGTAATCTGTATCTTGCCATTCCTCCACGTAATACTTCCCCATATAAGGTACTTCTTAGATTTGTGAAACCCATGTGCTTTATATTCGTTTGTGTTTATTCAATTTCTTGAGAGGTCTGGTGGTCAAAGAATTAATTTCCCGTTTTCTTGCAGATCTTTCTGTCCCTCTTACTGTATCCTCAGTGGCAGGACTATTTTTGCAAGTACACATCTATTGATTCCTTAGGTGAAATTTCCCATTGGTCTTGCATATTTTAAACACTACCACATTCAGTTGTTCATCATTAGTTCTTAACTACAGCGATAATGCATAAGTTGTCCCCTAGTTGTCCATATATTTGTAGTGTAGTTCTGCAAAGTCTTTATGGTAGTGCTTTGTATTAGGAGGCTGGGAACACTAAACTTGGTGCTGTGTGTTAGGATACACTTCGAGCAAAACCAATGTACTGAAAAATATAAGCTGCACATATTTTCAGTCTTTTTGCAGAATTATTTAATGCATCGGAAAATAATATAAAACTAACCGAAGACAATACTCTGGCGAATGGTTGTCTCTGGTGTGGCAATACTTGCATAAAAATAAGGAAGGATTTAAGGACTTCCTCTAGAATTTTTCTTTTAAATGCAGTTGCAGCTTCTTTTAAGGGATAAAAAACCAAGCCAAAACAAAAAAAAACCCCACAACAAAATAACCAAACCCAACTGAAAATGACCCTACAGCTTATATTGGAGTTTACATCTACACTGTCATGTTGATTATTTGTGCTTATATTATTATTATTTCCATGTATAGGCAACAAATATAAAATAATTGATGACTTGGCTAGGATTACTTCTGTTTAGTAAAATTCTGTTAATATTTTCAGGCATGGTAAAAAGACACTGAACATGCAATTACCAAATAAATAGGGAACCAAAAGCAACTGGAAGACTTTGGTATCATATGATTTGCAGTGTATTATTAAAATTAAGTAGTAAACATTCGTGAATAGTGACTTTTTGAAGGAACAAATGACACTGTTTTTTCAGAGGCATTAGTGTTAAATATGCACCTGCTTGAAAGAGATGTAATAATTTTTCTTATTTGATGTAGTCATCCTAATAGTGCGTATCACTTTTGCTTCTGTAGTACAATAGAAAGCACTTATGTGTATGTTGAAACTGAAATCTTCCAGTGAAACCAAGGGTGTGATGTACAGAATAGTTGGATTTGACAGAGATCTTATGGACTTCAGTTTGCTAGCAAATACCCAACCCTTCATACTTCACAGAAGACTCCTGTGTGTCAGTGGAAGGGGAATATTATGCTTGACCTTTGCTTGCTTTAGTAAATGGATTTAAGTAATATTAAATTCTGCCACTTAACTATCTGTTTCACTAATCATCTGTTTCAAATGGATTGGTCAGTAAGCATGCCTGTTTATTTATTCTAGTGCCACTTTTTCTAGTCTTTAATTTTGTGCAGGTTTTATTGCAGATAGTAACATGATTAAAGAAGTGTACCCCTCCGTGGTTCTATTGTGTGCTTCCTAAACCTTGTTTTAAGCTGAGTCTTCTTCCTTCATAATTTCAAACAGGGGTCCTGCGAAAATTCAGAGGCTGTTGGTGTCATCTTTGATGTATTTTTGACACACAGTTACTGCCCATACTTAATTTAAATCTTCTGCCTGAGTGTAATGATGAAAGATCTGTACCTTTTTAGTGCATGCCTTAACTTTCTGAGTAGTTTAAACCTTGAAAGAATTTCTTGAAGTTATGGCCTGTCTGAAAGAACAGAGGCCTTCAATAAACTTCGTCAAACAGCTAGATCTTTTGATTAGCCATTAAGTGTCTCGAAATATTGTTTAAAAACGCAGAAGAAGCACATCTGTAGTAATTACCGATAGAACTTCAAAAATGCTGTGTGTTCAGAAAGTGAAAAAAAAGTCAGCTGTTTATTTTCTGACACTTAGTAAGGTTCTAGCTTTAATATGAGATTTTTTTTTTTAAGGAAAAAAGTTAAGTATATGTTATGCTGTAAAAATAGAGTGGGGAACAGAAAGAGAGGAAGTCATTCAGAGTCTAATAATTTATTTGTCATAAGTGCTGAGTACTGCTTTTGAAAGTAAGTGTAATGCTGGATCTCAAGTTCCTTAGGAAAAAGAGTGTGTTATAAGAATCTTGACTCTGTTAGGAGCTGCAAACATTTGGTTTTAAGTAGTTTGTTTGTTTGTCTGTTTTTGCATTTTTTTCCAGTGTCCAAAAGCTTGATTTCTTCAATCTGTCTGTTGTAGAATGATCTTGTTTCTACTTCATTACATGAGCTTACTTGTGAATAATTAATATGCTTTTGGATAGGACATTCTTCAGGACATTATGTCTGTTATCTTGAGTGTTTGCTTTGGTCGGAGGATTTAATTGTGCTTCATGTGTGTAAGTAATCACATTTATTGGGGAGTTCAGACTGTGTGCAGATTAAAAATAAAATACAGCAACTGTAGTAATTATTTTAATGATCCTGCACCAATTGAGAATTTAAGGATTATACAGAATGTGGCAAATATATATGGCTCAGCATGAGGAATACAAATAAAATTCAGTTCATTTTAAACCAAAGCATAGCAATTCACTAGAATGAGCATTTGTAGTGCTGTGAAAATGGATCTGCTGTAGATCATTCTCTGTTTGTAAGAAAGGTAAAAGAAAAATCCTACTTGGTTTGAACCCAGTTGGGGCAAAAGCTGTATTTTCAATTTTTTTTTCCCCTTGCAAGTAAAGCAGAAGTTGTTCAGAAAACACCACTAGGGGGTGGTTCCCAAATTAGTGGTTACACTGGACTGGCAGCTTTGGTGTGAAATTGGGAATTGGCTGTCATTGACCAGATGGGGCCCCCAAGTCTCCCTCTTGGCGGCTGGGCTGCCCAGAGGGTCCCAGGCTGTGCAGGCTTCTGGGTTTGGGGGCAGCTGGTGGCTTTACCTTCTGGCTGGGGATATGGGTTGTCTGGAGAGTCCAGGGGAACTGAGATCACTTTGTCTGGGGCAGTCTCAGAGCTGCAAATATTTGGGGCTTATCTCAGGGCTCCCAAGATCTGAGTTTCAGACATGGAGCTTGGACTAGAAGTTCTCAAAGTCTGCTGATGCTCTCGGAACCGAAAGTGGGATTTCTTACCAGGAGACGGTGGGAGCCCTGGCACGGTTGGGTTGTTGTGGGGTGGTGCGCCCTGAAAGCACGTGGGTTTTAGATGGGTGACCTGATAAAGGAAGCTTTGGAGTGGCAAAAGTACAGGAACCTCTGCAGTCAATTGGATGCTTTTTGCAGTTTTACAGCTAGTAGATTTTGGCAAAATATATCTTTTCAAAGCCACTTCCAGCATTGTGTGTTAAGTGCCAGATGATTAATGGAAAATACATTCCGTGTGTTTGCAAGGCCCACTGATGATTAATAGCTACTAAAAGCCTGTAACAGATGAAGTGCTGTGGTGTCTATTTTGTTAATATACAATTAATGTAAGTTTGGAAACAGATCTTTTTTCTCTTTTTAATCCATACTTCATGGAAACTAGGGAATTTCAAACAAACTTTTTTTTTTTCTTTTGGTGATAAAAGGCCTGTTATCTTTAACAAGAAACATTGACAGATTATATCCAGAATATAACAAATACTGTGCTTCTCAAATAGGAAAAAGTACAGTTGGATTAGTCCTGGGGTGGTAGTGCTTTTAGTGATTTTATTTCCTGGATTTTCTGTCAGTGCTTTTGTTCCCTCTTCATTACAGTTGCCCCTTCCTCACTGTTACGTGTATGTACCCTCTCTCCGTCATTGCATCAGTTTTAACTGTGGAGGTCAGTGCTTATACTGTTTGTTCGGTTTGTGAAATAAATTATCAAAAGTGACTCTAGATATCTATTGATGCAAGTCTGTGGTTAATATTTTAAAGTACAACCAGACACTTCTTTCTGTGTGGGTATCAGTCAGTTGTCCATACACTTCATACAGCTCACTCCAGCCTCTGCGATTCCTCGGCCAGGAGAGGAGGAGTGTTCTCTTAACTGGATCTGTCCGAAAGCATCGTGATGTCTCCCAGAGTACTTGCTGTCAGATGAAATTCTATGGTAATTGTAACGGTTTTTCATGTAATAGTGTTCTTATGAATCAGAGTTAAATAAAAATAAAGGATGTTGTGAGGTTTCTTTTCTCTGGCATTTGGAAGAAATTCAATTTTAAATTTTGTTTTACATCAAGCATGTTAATTGCTGCACTTACCTTTAAAAGAAAACGAGGATGCAGCCTTTTTTTCCCCACAGTTAGAAGATGAGTCGCTGCTGGATATTTGAAGTACTTGTAACTTCACTGTCATCATTTATTTTCTATAAGAGAATGGCCATTTGAGCAGTAGGCAGGGTGCTGTTTATATTGCTATACATACTAAACATTAAAAAAGAACTTAGCTGTATTGAGCTTATGTATATAGAGCTTCACTTCAAATTGCAGCCTTGGTGGCTAAATTCTCTGTCAACAGAGCTTTAAGTAGATGTTGGCAGAGGGCTGGTGTGACTGGGGATGAGGGCAAGGTGGAAATGTGAACTTATTGTCGACTCGTCGTGACTTTGTCCTCCTGGTTTTGGAAGTAGAACAGTAGTAAATGGTTTCATCTGAGTTTAATTTTAGTAGGAAGGGCTTAGAGCAGGACCTTTAGTGCTTTGGTGGTTAACTTTTGTGCTTTATACAGGTTGATGTATGGATGACCCTGAAATGGTAGGTGAAAGCCTGGGGGCTGTCTGCTCGGCCTGTGCTTGTGGGGGAACTTGGTGGTTCCACGTGTTTTGTAGCTGGGGCCCTGGGGTGTGTGATCCGTGCTGTGTTTGTGGGCTGAATTACCAGACTGGATTTCAATTTAGAAAGATCCTGACTGCTAAGCTGTGCTGATGACCCTAAAGCTGAGTCAATACCTGTATTTCTGTGTCTTGCTGAACACATCCTGACAAGGTGTCATTCACAGGTGATGTTTTATTTCTTCTCCTCACCCAGAGAGGTCTGTTAATGTGCTTGTAGGTTGTGCTGTTTTCTTCGAGTTACTGTTTCAAGGCCGAATGAAATAAATAAGACTAGTTACAAACCAATACCCTGCACCTTCATGAATTAGAAGTAGGTGGTCCAAGCTTCCCATGTAATTATGGACATTCTGGTGTCCTCTTGCCACTGTACCACTTCCCTTTGTATCTAGCAATGTTTTATTCATTTCTATTAGGCCTTGCCCTTCTGAAATGTTGAAGAGATCAAATAGCTTATGTCTTCTCCTCTTGGATGTGACCATTACTCTTTAGCAAATGGTGGTTATGACCGTGAACATTTTTGCTTTTGTATATTAACAGTATAAAAAAAATGTTGCTTGCTTTTGGGTTTTGGCTTTTTTTTTCTCTTAAGGTTTACCACTAGGGTTCACCAAAAGCTTTCTAAAAAGTGATGTCAGTATCAGGCAGTTGAGTGGATAATGTGCCAGAGTTGGGTGGATTGTGTGACTTGTATGAACTCAGTATGCTATTTTTAAAATTCATTTTTGAAAGCAGAGAAAAGGTAAATTAGAAACTATGTGCTAAATGAAAACAGCTGTAAAGACAGTGAAGTAATAAGATATACAAAGATACTGATCATGGGAGATACCAGATGAAACTTAAGCCATCAACATGGAAAAAGAGAAATTTGTGTGAAGATGCCTCTCACAGTACACAAATGTAAAATAAATTGGGGATAACTACAGACCTTGAAGTCTTAAAAGTAAGATAATGAAGTATCCTCAGTCTATTGAAAGTAGAAACATAAAAATGCCTTCTGAATATCTTTGCTATTTTGAGCTGTGTAGTGACATGGAGATGTTCTGTTATTCTTTACCTTGCCTTCAAAGTAGAAAAGATAAAGGTAAACCCAGCCAAAAGAAGAACATTCCCAGTGTGGAGCCTGGGGCAGAGGAGAAGATGACAGCCCCCAAAAAATGACTCCTTATGGTGTTGGCCTATGGGGCTCTTCCAGCTCATCCCCTGCGTTTTGCTTGAAGGCAATGGAGAACTTCTGGACAGCAACTGTGCACTCTGAGAGTGCAGCTCCCCCTGCCATAACACGTCACCATCGCTTCTTGTGACAGTGCTTGAAACCTTGAGTTATCGCTTCCAAATAAGATGAGAAAATGGATCCTCACACACACCTACCTTCTCTTGTTTGTCTAAATGATCACTTTTTTATTTTGGGGAGCTGCTGTTCCATCAGATAATACATGCAAGGTGTCTCAGACTCTAGTGTTTGACTCATTTGTGCTTGATGAAATCAGACCACTCTGGGGCCAGAAAGCTACAATTCTCTATGCAAAACTGGTACACTTCAACTGCTGGCATTTGGAAATGCTGTTGAAAGTTTCAAAATAGGCTTGTCTCAGTCTATGCAGCCTTATTAGTAATGAAAGAATATCTTCTGTGTAGTGTGGTTTTGTTGTTTTTTTTTTTTAGGAGCCTAACAAAACTTGCACTCTTGCAAGAATAGTAGTTAAACCTTGCAACCAAAATTGGGGAGAGACAGTATAGAAAAAAATCATGTGTGAGGCTGTAATGAATATCTCTGTATTGGTACAGAGATACTCAACCTCTTTAAGGGACTGCTCCGAGTGGCTGGTGTCATGGTTTTTGTCTGTCCTCACCTCTTCATGTAGTTAGATGTTGTTAGATACTTCAGGTGCGTAGGCAGGTAAAACGTAATGGAGTGAATGGATAGTGAGACAGCACAGGGGCCCATAACTACCATAGTAGCTGCATGGGCTGATGTGTCTGTTCAGTAGGAGCCAGGGCATGGAGAAAGGGCAGGAGGGGCTGGGATGCATATCCTCACATCTGCTTCTCCTCAGTCTTTCATTTTTTTCCTGGTGCATCTTCGCTTTCTTCTCCCATGAACAGGATTCCTTCCTATTCTGGACAAACAAGCCAAGAGGTGGAACTGTTGGTTTGTCTTCCAGGCTTGTAGGCAAAGCATAATGGAAACCTCTTCGTGGGATTTTGTGAAGAAGCTTGCACTGCTGATTGCTGTGCTGCATCTGCCTATGGTGTGTGTGAAGAGTGAACTTTAATTTCCGCTGTGCTCAGTCTGGATCTTTCACAAGCACTAAATTCTGTTGATAATCTGAGCTGGGGATGATGGCTGCGAATTAACCACAGCAAAGGCTTATCTGGCTGCTGGGCATGGTACCTTAAGCCCATATCTCCTACTTTTCAGAAAACTGATAAAGTAGCAAATAGATGAGGTGCGAAGGTAGTTCTGAGAAAGTCAATAAATAGCCAGAAGCTACAATTTAATAAGTGTTTGGACATATCTGGCTCAAATAGCTTATATATTTTAACTCTCTTAAAAGTGATAAATGGAACTTAAATCCATATTCCCTGTGGCATTAGGTATCAGGAGAAATAAGTGGAAGCAAGGCATTTGCAATCAATAAATTGCTTCTAGGTACAAATTAATGCAAACAGAGTTTAGAGAAAAAAAGATTGTGAAATAGATACAGGAATAAAATTTAGCTTTAATTTGCAGACTACAGCAAAACCCTAATCCTGGCTCTTGTGAAAATGAATGGAGATCAGGAAGTTACAGCAGCGAGAAAGTTCAGTGCCGTAGGCCAACTTGAACAGGAATAGGTGTACTGAAAGAGTAAGAAAATGTGGAGCAAAGCTGCTCTCTAGGTTAACATTATGCATTTATGGTCTCATTGAAGGGATTCAGTTACCTAAGATCTGTTTTATATTACACCTGAAATGAAGGAAAGGTTCTTTCTCATTTGCATGGGATTTTTGCTTTACTTGAGAATCATCTTCTTCACTGCATTGGGCTTCCTTTGGTTGGACATACTTGTGGCTTGCATGGGCTAGAAGTGCAAGAAGCTTCACCGAGTAGGTAATTAAAGTGATGCTATTGCATATTTTTAAAGACCTTTGGTTTCTGTCTGCTGTGGCTAGCCCAGCAGGTTGTTACGTGGGTGCGTGATAGGACTGAAGCAACCCTCAATTTATATTTCCTTCTTTGTTCCCCAGAGACATAGTGAGGGAGCTGTTAACATTTAATTAGCTCTGCAGATAGAAACATTTAAGTGAGGCTTGTCAGAGCGTGACACCTGAGGGAGATTAAAATGATCTTCCTGGGGCAGATTCCAGTCAGTCCTTGATTCTGAAATATTTATTATGGTTTACAGCAAATTCATATGGAATCATATGACATGTACAGAAAACCATAAAATTTTCTTTTTTCCCTCACCTGTGGTTTTTGCTGTCAGCATACGAAATTAGCTGTTTATGCTTGACTACTGTGTTTTTCAGTACCTTAACATACATTACAGTGCGTGATTTTTCCAAATAAATAGTTTAGGAAACATTTCTGCTTTACATTGTCTTGCAAATCTCAACAGCTTCAGTTTCACTTAAGTTTTACCAGTTATTTAGAAACTTTGACCTGTAAAACATAATAAAATCCTCTTAATTACTTAGTCATAAGTAAGCTTTCTTCTGAGACTATAGATAAAGCAAGTGGAGATTTCTAAAGTGTTTTACAGAAAAGGAGAACACAGTTGTTTTTTCAGTCAGCCCTGTGAAAACTAGAGCTTCTTCTCAGGCTGGCACATCAGCTGTCATCTTCCAAGGCGGCAGTTAGACTTAAGTAGATGCTCTAAGACACATCTGCAAGAGTTGTGCTTGAGTGCTCATGGTGAGTTTGTAGAACTATTGTTTTGTTTGTTTGTTTGTTTTTAACCTTATCCCATAGAAAATATTCTATTTATTCTGATGTTCCGTGTTTTCTGCTGATTTGCTATGCTACCCAAGTTGCTGAAGGGCTGTTTTTTGGGGATGCTTTAAAACTTGTTGTAAAAAACTTAATTATCTGGCCTGTAAATTATGCAGGCTAAAATAGCATGTGTATATGGATCTAGGCAATGGCTTTGTGTTCAGGAATAGGCCTGCAGTCAGAAACAACATGGCTAGGGTCCTGGCTTATTTGCATAGATATCCAGTGTAGTTTGATCGAATTACAGAAACTCTGAAACTACGTGGCTACAGTTATAAGATTAAAAGGAATTGGTGTGAGGCTGGGTGCATATTTAATATGTGTGTGTTGAAGGTAAATCAGTTAATATTTGCAATGTGTTTTGAAATTTTAGTTGCATGGTATTGTGCAAGACTTTTGTTGGTGGTTGACTTCAGACTTGGTGACTAAGATAGGAGCAATCAGTCTGTATTTGCTCATTTGGATAACTCTTGTGTTTTACCTATGAAGCTGTGTGAGGAGTACAAAGAGACAAAAAAGCACTGAATCATACTGTGTGCTATTTCTGGAAGATCAAGCAGGCTTAAAACTTAGAGGAGGAGGAGGAGTTGCTGGGATTTTTCCAAATTCTGTCAACAAAACAAATTCTACGCGTGTTAATCATCAGAATGAGTCGTTGGAGTTATTTGTATGTTGTTGTAGTGGAGCCTGGCTAAAACAGGCTACTTGACCTTGTTTCTAATGTAGTGGGACTTTCCCTGTGACATTGATAAATCACTCATTAGTACTCTTCATATTGAAATTATTAACACTGATCATAAGTCTTCAGTGAAGGGAAAGCAGCACTGGACTGTTAGAATGCACTGAGATGGCACTTGTGCTAAAGAGCAGGATGGAATGTCCACCTTAGGGCACCGTGCGATGGCACCTGCCTCTCCTGCTACCCAGAATAATTTGGGAGCCTCAGCATTAGGTGGTCTCATGCTGCACAGACCCTGGCTGTGCTTTGGCTTTCTGCTAGCTCACCTCTAAGCTAGCAGTGAGATTTCTCCTCTCTTGTTTTAAGGTCTTGTTTTGTACAATGAATAGTTGTGTTATCCACTCTTCTCAAAGCTGTGAAGTGTTTATTTTGAAGGAACGAGCTAAAATTCAGGCTTCCTTTTCCACCTTTGGCGTATAACACTATGTGCAGGAAGACTATTGACTACTTGATATCAACAAAGAGCCATGGGAAAAAGGCAGCCCATAAACTCATGTCATGTTGGAAGAAGCTTTGTTTAGGACATGTTCATGGATCTACACTCATAGAGAGGGGACTTGTCCGTTAAGGTGTGTGTCTGGGGGGTGTTTGACAAAACAAGTAGAGCTGTACAATGTAGAATAAAATCTAGCACAAATTCCAATGTTTGTGGCACATGGCACTGTACCCAGGTTGAAGATGGATGTAACTGAACTATGTGTTTTGTTCTGATCAATAGAGATAGCAAGGAGATAAGATGTGGAAATGGTCAGTCTCTTTCTTGATTGGAAGAAGTATGAGGTGGTCACTGGCTGCAGATGTGGTGGCAGCTGTGGGCTTAGGAAGGTTAATGTTTGAGTGGGGAAATCACTAAAATGCCCTATGGGTACTGAAATTTTAGAATTTAGCACCTGTAGCTTTTCAAAAATAAACATTTCTAGCTTTAGTCTTTGTAAACCTAAATCTTTTCACAACTTCAAGTGTCCTTAGTTGAGTGCATGGAAAATTTAGTTGCTGATGGAAGATGAACAAAATAGTAAAGTAACTGTCAATTCCCATTGTCTGTGCTGGGTAAACAGGTGGAAAAATCATCTGGACATTGTAGGAGGAGTTGAAATGAAAATTATAGTCTGATTGGACTCTTGACACTGTTATGAGGTAAATCTTTAAAGTATGCTTAAATCTCCTGTTCGTGGCTTTGTGCAGTTTAGGTGTTGTGAAGGGTGGATGGGCTGAAGCCTTCCTATCCAGCTCTGTGTGCTGCAGCACAGACCCTGGGCTGCTCCAAGCAGGAATACAGCTGGAGTAGCCTGTAAGCCTGTAAGAGTGTAGGAAGTGAGGCAAAAAGGTGTCTCACTCCAAGGATCATCTGGGACCCAGGCTGCAACCTGTGCTGTGTAGAGCAGAGATGGAAGGTAGATAATGGATTACTCACTTCAAAATCCCAATGTAAGTAACACTGTGTGTTACTGATGGTCATGCACTAGAAGGGGAATGTGAAGTTCATCGTAGTTGATGTTTTGAAGCAAAATTTGTTCTTTTATGTGCCTTTTCTGTGCTGTGTCCTGTGTTTGGTATACCTGTCACAGGCCTGAAGGATTCCATGGATGTGCATGCTCTGAAATACAGATTACGTTGTCTGTACTTTTTATAAATACATTAGTTTAAGTGTTCAGCTATTGTATTTTTTCAGCTCCTAGTTAAATGATGCCTTCTGAGTAACCTCAAAGTTGCTTTTAGTTCCAGTGATAACAGCAGACTTGATAAGCTGTTCTGCTGGCCTTGAAAAACTCCAGCCACAAACTTTCTATACTTTGAAGGAGTTTGTTGTTTGGAGAGAGATATAAGGCAAGGTTACTGGTCATGAATAGACTGAATGGGACACCAACTGGTATTTCAGTAGTTTGTCCCAGTAGCTGCACGCTACCACCTATACAGCTGCAAAGAGGGGTGTGTTACTGTATGGTTGTTATTTAGGAACGGGCTTTCAGGGGTGACTGCAAATATAACACTACTTTGGTAAAAAGTCATAGACAGACCTGAAAGCATGTATAAGTAAATGGAGTCTGTCATACTGAAATGAGGAGAGGCGAGGATTTAATAGGTAGTATTTTGAATCCAGTCAATAGTGTATTATTGGTTTCTATTTTTTTCCCTCCTCCCTTTAGTTGAACTAGTTAGATCTTATGTGTTCAAACATGCTCAGTTCCTACTCATCTGATGTCTTCAGTGGACAGCCCCTGTGCATCTCTGTTCTGGTGCTGGACAGAGAGAAAAGTCCTGTGATAGCAGCCACAGCATCCTGGTCTGGAAGGCTTTATAAAATCTGTCTGTAGTCCAGCAGTAGCTGCTGTTGGGATGTCTACACACTCAACAATCAATTTACTAAAAATACTCAGTTTCTTAAAAACAGGAAAAAACAGAAAAGCTTACTTGCACAATTAGCTCAGTAATGGAAATAGTAATGGAGAATAAAAACAGCAACTTTACATATTTGCGGTTTAAATTAGGGCAAAAGGCATGATGGGAGAATTATTTTTTTTTTTTTAAATGAAGACCTATCTGTATTACTGATTTGATAAGCAGCCTGTCTTTCTTTGTGGAGCTTTAAATAAAATGTTCTCAGGATGAACCAAGTTGTTGTGTTTACATTAATTGTGGACGAAGTTATTTGTTGTGAACAGAGTGTCTCAAAAGCTCAAGGGGAAAACAGAAGTCATATTGAAATTGAGTTGATAGTTTTATATTTTGCATCCTAATACTCCTGATAACAGGCAAGTGAGACTGTTTTTGATCTGCAAAGTTAATACTTTCATCGTGTGTTTGAATGTTTTCTATCATTGGTAAGTGTGTGGTAGGTCTTAGGAGGTGGGAACTGATAATGTGGCTCTGAGATTCCAAACCGATGCCATCTGGAAGTTCATGCTAACTTCTGGTTTTGATTTGTAGTTGCTGTTGAGGGAGCAGGCAAGGGGAAGGCACTTGTTTGGAATCTTTTCTTTAAGATGTGTTATATGAAGGTTGATAGTTAACTGTATGTG
Source organism: Columba livia (assembly GCF_036013475.1). Classification (NCBI taxonomy): domain Eukaryota; kingdom Metazoa; phylum Chordata; class Aves; order Columbiformes; family Columbidae; genus Columba; species Columba livia. Next base: position 66,036,835 of record NC_088603.1, on the reverse strand, counting down.
ATTTGAAGTATTGAGAACTAGCACATGGGTAACTTAAGGATTTTGTGTGCCAAAGCAAGGTCTGGAAAGTAAAAAGCAAAAAGAAAAATTTGCCCTCTCCTGTTCGTCCCAACCTGGTTTTGTGTTTTTCCTCTGCCAAGCAAAGCCTGTTGTCTAAAACCAAATAACTGAACCTGATCTCCCCAGTGGAAGATGTACCTTCCTTCTGCACTGATGACTTGTGATGTTTCTGAGCTGATATTTACGAAAGAGATTCTTTCCCAATACTTGGTGAGGTCCCTCAGCGCCCAGTGGCCCAAGAAATCATTAAATTACCCAGCACCTAATTTCAGTAACCCAGGGTGTAAGAGTGGGTTTCTGTGACACCGGGATGTTGAAAGAAAATGAGAAGTTTGGTAACTTTGTTCTAGTCAAGATGCTGGATGACTTTAGTAATTGGTTTTGAGTTGTCCTCACGCTTAGATTTTTGTGTCTTTTGGGTGGAGATGATTCACATGGAATCCAGTTGTGAGCACATGCTCCACATGCATAACTTGGTGTTACTGGGTCTGGTTCTGGAACATAAAATGCCAAGCAGGGGATCAAGGGAAGCGGGCAGAGCTGTTTTGGAAGTGAGAACACAAAGGACGAAGCGATGCTGGAGAGGTCCATAAATGGGAACAGAGGCTAGAATACAGCAGATGGAAACAGAGAAACTGGGGTATCTTATGCAAGAAAGTCAGAAGGAGCAGAAAATCAGGAAGGGCGAGGAGGAAGACAGTGCTGAGCAAATCTGGTAGTGGTTTCAGTGCTGAGAGAAGTGATGCGCTGAAGAAAGTGAAGAAGGGCTGTTCTTTTAGGGCTTCACTGTCTCTGTTTTTTCTTCGTCAGTGCTTGGGGGGAGGTTGGGGGGAGTTAAAAGAGATGTATTTTGGAGGGGTTTGTAAGAAAATAAAGTTTTGAAAACAGAGAAGAAAAAAGACTCAAACACCAAGGCAAAACCAAGTCAATTGTTTAATTTTCAACTGATAGTATTACTACAGTCTTCTTAAGAAGTTATGCTGATTTATGATTTGTAAGATGATAACAAACCCAAAAATGCTAGTTAGAAAAGAATTGTAAATATTGTTTTCCTCTGTAGGTATACTGATGTTTCAGACTCTTGCCTTTTTACCCTCTTAGTATTGCATAATGCAGCCAATTCATGTTTTCCAGAGCTTCCCAATTAAGTTAAGTGTTCAGAAGTTTCCATGACCTTTAGGTTTCTTTGTACTCTATGTTGTTTTGCAGGGACTATGATAGACTTTGTGGTTTACTTCCAGTGTAGCCTTTCTTTTATGGAAAAGATGTCACAATGCAAAAAGGCCATGGTTTTGAGTTGTGTTTTTGAGCACTTAATACAATGGTTATTTGACATGACTTTTTTTTTTTTTTTCTTTTCTTTCAAAAAATGTATTAACATATAGGAAACTGTTTTAAGAAGCTCATCAAAAAATGGTCAGCAGCAAAATATCATAATTTAAAAATTATCATTAGGCTAAATATATGGAAAAATGAAAGTCAAAGAAAGAAAATCCCCTTCGTAGAGAAGTTTGTTTCAGGATATAGAAATGTGCACCTATATCTCGTTTTTGCTATTGTAATTGATGTTCACTGTGCTTATGGTTCTTGCTGCAGTTTTGTCTGTAACAGTATGTATGCCTTGCTACGAAGTCCTCTGTAAAGGTTAGATTGTCCTCTTCAGTCAGATCTGTGAGAGTTCCCACATGCAGGCCTCTGTTCTTCACTGAAATTTTGGAGGTTTCTCCAAAACCTTATGGAGGCTTCTGAGGATTATGGGCATCAGCCTGCTGAATGAATGAATCCCAGCTTCACTGTGACCTTACAAGGCGGAGGCTGGGGTTGGAAAGGGTGGCAGGTGGAGACCTTCCAATGGGCTGCCTGAGTAGGGACGGCACTACATTCTTATGGGGTTTTCCATCCAGACCTAAATACTTGACATCCGTGTGTCTGCCCCTGCAGGCATGTGCTTAGAAGCCTGAGCTTATTTGTCAGAGCTGTTTTACTCTGTTGTTGACTACTAGTGACTACTCATGCCAGAACACTGATTAATATATGTGTATATATATCTGTATATCTACATATCTTTATATCTCTATATATATCTGTATAGCCAGTCCCTCCAATGCCCTCACCCTGCATAAGGAACCCTTACCCCTTGGTGTTGCTTGATATTTAGTAATTATGAAGCCTCAAGATCTTGTTGATACGTGCCAACTCCCATCTGGTGTTTTGGTCCATGTTTGTTTCAACATGTCCATCAAGGCCTTGTCTTTAGCATCAGTGCATTAGATGTTCTTTAGGCAAGGACCGCTTGTCCCCACAATGTTGTAAACTTGTGTCATTTTCTGCAACCTGATACAAAAATGCCCTGTGTGTAAGTTTTTTTTTAAACTGAACTTTGCTTGAGAAAATACAGTAGATCAGAATGAATCTACACCAGTGCGTGTAATTCCTTTATGCATGAACATCACAGTAGAAACTAAGAAAATTCAGCTATCGTTTTGAAGGGTTGTGGTGTGAACTCTTATTAGTAAAATCCTACAACACATAAATAATTTTTATATGTGTATATGTATATATAAGATAGTGGTACAAGAGAGAATGAGAGTTAATAAAAATTATTAAAAAATAAATACAAGAAGAGAACAGCTAAATATGATAAAACAACGATTCTGATTGCTGTGAAGAGAGCACAAGCTTCTGCTTCACTTCAGTGTTTCTTAAATGATTTTTTTAATACCTAGATTAATGAAACATCATATCCTGAAACTGCTCAGAAGATTCTGTTCTGCAGAAGGCTTTATTCTACACCCTCTGTTCTGCAGAATGTGAAACCTTGGAGGAATCAATTTGAATGTACTTGGGATATATATATTTTTTTTCCTCTGTGTAAAATATGTGCAAGTGTTGTGGTTATTGTCCCTTAGACTCTCAAGCAGGGAGCTAATCTATTAATAGCCTGGAATCCAAGTTGCTGTATGAAAGGTTCCTGCTGGGTGAGTGTGTAAGGTCTTTCTAAACTTAAATGCGTTAGTTCTTCCAGTGCTCTTTCGAAGGAGGGGGCTTTGCTTTAGCTTCAGAGAGAAGCATTGTCACGGCGAGGCTGTCGCGTCCTTCGTACGTGGAGACCACGGCATGGGACTGAAACCAAGCCCAGAATTGCAGTTCTCTGCATAAAGGCCCCTCTCCTCTGAATAAAGACATTTGTCTGCCTATCTTACTTGAAAATTGTTCTGCCTTGCCATGATGTATGGCTGCTACTGGAACTCTTGTCCACATACTTATGATGTCAGCCTCCTGTTATATAGTACTCTCTGATTCTTGAGTGGGTGTGTTATGGGTGTGGAGCGGAATTTATAAACATTTTGTGCTGCTGAAAGGAATAAGAAATACAAAGTTTTGGCAGTGTTATAGGAAAGCTGTTTTAAAAATGTGTTTGTTGCCATACGTTGTGGATTTAACTAGGCCAAGAGTTCACTCTTTTTCCGATTTTTGAAACTATACCTTCCCTTGCTTTTCTGTGTATAATTCCTAACCAAATTTTATCTATAGTTGTCTTTCTAACAGTGATATTATGTTTATTAGTCTAAAAATCATGTTTTCATGCAGCCTGGGTTGGAGGGGAGATTCTTTGTTGCGTTTCCAGGGTCAGATGTTGGTACATTTGCTTTATATTTAAAATAGATAAAGGTCTGAAGGTTATTTTTGATGACTTCTTTGTAGCCTTTCCCTGTCGTGAAAGAGGCCAGTGTTTGATTCAAGTTAATGGTGTAATCTCTGTCAACAAAGATTAGAAACCTTTTGAATGTTTTCTCTTATTTAATATAGGTATGTCCTTTGGTTGGTGTTGATATGTTATTTTCATTTTACCTCCTTCCTAGGTTAAGTGACTAATAGTTAGTTATAAAGCATCATTTCTTTGGAGTAGATTGCAATGGAGATGGGAAATATTTTTCTACTTTAGCGCTTAAAGTCCTAAGTATGTGTATAGGGGAAAAGGATTTGCATGCTAATGTAGATACATTAATGATGAGGGCATATGTAAACTTGTTCAAATTTTTGCAGGCTTCCTTCTGCTTTAGCAGGATGTCAATTCAAATAAAGCATTCTAAAAATTATGTTTTAGCTCTATTAATTTTTCATTGGCTTATGTTATTTAAAGATACTTCATTCAATACTTCAGCACTCGGGATGTACTGAATAGTAGCAAGAGCGATGCAAATTTTCTTATCCAAACTGATGCAAGCTTTCTGATGAATTCTAGAGCACTGGAATATTTGAGATGGATTATCTTCATTCCTTTATTTGAAAAAAGCTGTAACTTCAGAAGAAAAATAACTATGCTAGTAATTCTGTACTGTAGGTCATGTTTTATAGGATTAGAGTTTATATACGTGCTTCTGCAAATAACTCTGGGACTCAGTTCTGTTAATGCGTTTAGATATCAGTAGGTTGTGAACATTCAGAAAGGTTTAGTTCTTGAAGAAAATTACATACTTATCTGAATGGAGGCAGGTATTCATTGCATGAGTATTTTTGTCTGAAAATTGCTGAACTATAATTATACCATAATTAAGATGTAATCTAAACCAGAAATATGCCTGTTTCTTTCCAAATTAGTTACATTGACTTCATGCTTCTTAAATTCTGATCTGTCTCTTCTGTAATAGTAATACACAACAGAGCTGAAGCAGGGATTTAAATTTTTTTTTAATTGGTGTAACCTGGTTTTGTTGACCACTTAATTCATTTAAAAAGCACCTCTGTGGATTTTGGTGATCTTTCTGCCTTTGTGTAGGCCGGATCTTATGGGGACTATGCATTCTTATGAGTAGTGACCATTTTTTCCTAACTTTGGTTTTTGTGATTTGCAACCTAGTGGCATCTCAGCTGATACGTGAGAACTGTTCATCCTTCTTTTGCAAAAAAACCCCAAACAAACAAACAACAACAACAACAAAACTTGTACCATGGAAGTTCTTGTGTGTGGTGTTATGGTGTGGGTTTTTTTGTTGTTTCTTCGTTTGTTTTTTTAACCACAAACCAACAAAGAATGAACAAACAAAAAAATGCTTCCAAGAATGTAAGTGTTTTAAATGTGGAATATAAAGTAAGTTTTTAAATAGCCAATTTAGCAATAATGGCTAAGTTTAGTCTTTTTATATATGATATAAAGTAGGAGCTGATGAATGATTCTTAACACAGATTTGTATCTTTGTGTCTTCTAGACAACTCTGCTGAAGCAGATTTATGGTTGCTGAACAGTTGTACAGTAAAAAATCCTGCTGAGGACCACTTCAGAAACTCAATCAAGTAAGTTGTTTCCCTAAAAACATAACTAATTATTAATGAATATCATGGGTTTTAATTTTAAAAGCTTCATCAATATAGAAGTAATTCTGTATGTTAGCAGAACAAAAAGAAGTGTGCTGAGTTTAAATGTTACAGTCTTTAATTCCCTAGAACGGATTTATAAGGTGTAGTGAATTTTTTTAACTAGCTTTAACTGGCAAATGATTATCAATACACTTATTTAGGAGAACTGCTGATCTGTTTAGGTAGGGGCTTCTATATCACTTTTCAGGACAGTGTTATAATATTCTTCTGAAGAGTTGAATTTTTTCTTTTTTCTAAGGTGTGAATTATTAGGCTGTTTCTTTTTTCCTCTACTTAATTTTACATGATCGGGCCTTTCTAATTAAAAGGGTATCAGGTACATACTTAAAACTACCTATTTCACTATATATTACCTTAAAAGATGAACTGATTAGCCTATAATAGAAGTCTTGTGGAGAATGCATTTTATTTCTCTGGTATTCCTATGATTTTGAAAAAAATGATATGATAGCAATTTCTACCTCTGACTTCTGCAGAAGTGTAGTTGTGATAAGAGTATCTGGATAACCTGTACTGTTACAGGTGCCATTGCCCAATATAAATAAATATTGTGGTGAAGTTCCTGGAGAATTCACCTTTAGTACCTTTGGTAAACAAGTGTGGCTGTTTATGCAGTCATTCCTTTAGTGTGGTGCTTGGGGGACGGACTGTTTGTTGAAATCCATTTTGGTTAGAAAAATATAGTTCATGGTGAGCAGTTGGCACGCTCAGGAGGGCAGGGAGGAGAGAGAAGCTGGATATGACCTGTCTGCCTGCGGCGCTGGAGATGCTGACAGCATCCCGTGGCTGGGACCGGGAACAGAATCCGTCTGCATGCAGGATGTGGCACAGCTGAAAGTTTCTCCACCCCTCGGAGGGGCTTCATTTCCTGACTGCTGGTGTTGTGCTTGGTGATGAGACTGGCTTTTTTGGCTCTTTTTTTACTGTTGCCAAACAAAAAAAAAGCTGGTTTCAGAATACTTCCAATTAATGTGTTGGCCAGCAAAACGGATGACAAGATCTTTTTCCCGTTCAGTTGTGGTCATCTTTCTTTTTTACTAATCCCGTGCCAGAATTGATGTGGTGTGGTGTGTGTCCTTTAACCAGCAGAATAAGAGTTGGTTAAGAAAGAGGGTCTAACTAAAAGCAAATGACTGTAAATATTTCTTTGAACTTCATGTTTCTGTTGCTGCTCTATTAATGAGCCTGATGTTATTTGTAGCCTGGGTTTATTCCTCTTCTTCATTACTTATCCCTATACTCTTTCTGTTTTGACACATGGGTACCCTGGTTGTTCTTCATTTCCCCTGTGTGCTGAGAAGCACTCCTTTCCTGTAGCATCAGTCATTCTCTCAGATCATGGCAGTTCCTAATTATGGAGAACTTTTCTTGTTGTTTCTGATCATTTTTAATAATGTTCATTAGACATAGGTGAGAGAACCATACGTGAGTTCTCTTTCATTGGACTTCAAACTGAAAGATTAAACTTCCTCCATCTCAGAAAAGAGCAGCAACAGCTGTATTTGTGTTTTAAAACAGTGAAGAAAGGTTATATCTCTAAAGAACACAACTTTGCTCAAATACATCTAAATTTCTTACAGCAACAAACCCAGTGCAGGTGATACAAAACGAACTGCCATTATATCCTGTCATAACAACTTGTTGGTAGCTATGGGGATCTTTGTTTTTCTTGGTTGAGTGATGAATTAAACATGTGGTATGTGGATTGTCAAAGCAAACATACTCTGAATGGAAAAATTAATACTCAGCACAGTAAGATTCTGTCGAATTAAAAATTTTTCAGGCTGAAGGTGTTACATAGCATCATGAATGTCACATGGGAGGAGTATTTCTGTTTGTTTATTCTCTACCCTCCGCAACAGTTTCTGCTGCATAACTTTCTGTCATGGTTTAACCCCACCTGGAAAATGAGCACCACGCAACCACTCACTCAGTCACTGCTGGTGGGATGAGGGAGAGAATCACAAGAGTAAAGGTGAGGAAACTCATGGGTTGAGATAAAGGTAGTTTAATAAGTAAAGGAAAAGCCATGCACACAAGCAAAGCCAAACAAGAGATTCATTCACCCCTTCCCACGGGCAGGCAGGTGTTCAGCCATGTTCAGGAAAGGTGGGCTCCATCACACATAAAGGTTACTGTGGAAGACAAATGCTGTCACTCTGAAGGTCCTCCCCCCGTCCTTCTTCTTGCCCCAGCTTTAAATACTGAGCATGACGTCATATGGTATGGAATATCCCTTTGGCCAGTTGCAGTCAGCTGTCTCGTCTGTGTCCCCTCCCAGCTTGTGCACTTGGCACAGTGTAAGAAGCTGAAAAGTCCTTGACTGCGTGGCAACAGCTAAAACATCAATGTGTTATCAACACTATTCTCATACTAAATCCAAACCAAAGCACTATACCAGCTACTAGGAAGAAAATTATCCCAGATGAAACCAGAATGCTTTCTTTGCATATATGACTTCAAAACATTCAAACCAGCAGTAGTGTGCTCACAATGGTGGTTGAAGAATGACTGTCTGAGAAGCTGATCCCTCACTAATACCGTGTGCCAGACAATGTGTCAGAACCCACGTTCTGAAAGTTCAACTGGTTTTGATCTGATGTTCTTTTAAAAACAAAACCAAACCACTTCCAAACTGTCCAAACCTTTCCATTGGATGTGTAGAGCTGATACAAGTCAACTGACAGTATAGTCTCTGTGCCTTTTTGTGTAGTTCTTAGAAGTAGTCTGCTGCTCTTCTATATCAGTAAAGTTGAAGCTGCTGAGCCAGGGTGATGATGTGGAGGGCAAAGAGTTGCTTAAAGACCATTAACTTGTGGATGGGAATTTAGAGCCTTTCCTGTGCAGATTTAATTCTCAGTTGGTTAATCTTAAAATAAGAGGAATGTCTGAGGAGGGTTTTGGCAGGATCCTACCTCAGGATAAGAGAAGCAGGAGATGGTCTGTGGTTTAAATGGCTCCAATTTGCAGCTGTTATGAAATGAGAACATGTTTTTCTGGGAAGGGGGAAGCGGGAGCAGGGGTACAGGGGAGAAAGGAAGACAAGGGCAGAGGAGCTAGTGTGGGTGTATGGTATTACTTTTGCTGTCGATGAGCAGTCACTTATCACATGGCATATGTAGAGATTAATGAATTATGTCTCTTTCTATATCCCTACAGTGCAAAAGTGTAGTATAGGCAGTATTATATACACAGAACCACAGAGCGGCAAAGCTTGTTGGGGACTTCTGAAGACTGTCTTGTTCAACCCTGCTCAAAGCAGGAAAAGCTGGAGCAGGTGGCTGAGGGCTGTGTGCAGGTGATTTTTGAGCATCTTCAAGAGACACAAATGCTCTGGGCAACCTGTTCCAGTGCTTGACCATCCTTATATTAATAGTAAAAAGGAATTGTCTTAGGTTTAAACTTCATATCTCATATTTCAAATTGTTTGTTGCCTTTTGTGCTGTCACTGGACACCACTGTGAAATACCAGGCTCTGTCATCCCCTCTCTCTCGCATCCTCCTCCTCATCAGGTGTTTGTACACATTGATGGGGTTCCTCAGACCCCTTTCTTCTCCAGGTTGAACAGTTCCAGCCCTCTCAGCCTCTGCTTGTATGTCAGATGCTCCGCACCTTTGGTTACCTTTGTGGCCCTTCCCTGCACTCCTTCCAGTTTGTCCCTGTTTCACCTGTACTGGGGAGCCCAGCACTGGACCCAGTTCTCTAGGTGTGTCTCACCATGGCTGAGCAGAGGAGAAAAATCCTCTTCCCTCATCTGCTGGAGATTCAGTGCACAGAGCAGCCCAGGAGGCTGGTGGTGGTCTTTCCCGCATGGACTAATTGCTGGCTCATGGTCAACTTGGTGTTCACCAGGACCCCAGGGCCTGTCCTGCCAAGCTGCTTTCCAGCTGGGTCAGCCCCAGCCTGGCCTGCTGACTGGGGTAATTCCTCCCCAAGGGCAGGACTTAAATATTTGCTGATAATATTTTGTGAAGTTGACTTTATGTTGTTTTAAAATTTAGGATTTCAAAACACTTTTTTAAAGGTAACTTACAGTCTACACTTAATTCTAACCCTTTTTCCTGATCATGTTTGGGTATTATATCTTTGCTCTGGACCTTATCTTTTGTCAGTGTAACCAACTCATGTATGTATATAGATGTTTTATAAATAAGCAGTACAAATAATAAAGTATAAGTAAAATATCATCATGTCCTTCCAGATGACGTTACTATATTTATTCGGACGTTTTTGTGATGATGGGTAGTTCTATGATCGTTCACTTCGGGGTGTTTCCTTAGACTTTTTTTTTCAATGGCAGAAGGTTGTTGACTCATGTTTTCTGCTACCATTTATCTTGTTCAAGAATAGCTTGCTTAAAACTTGGCTGTTAACAACAGCAAGAATAAGCATTCAATAAGTAAGCTACTGATCTCAACTTACATAAACCACTCTGACTCTATTAAGTCTGTTTGAAGAGAAATAGGCATGAGAGCATGTTCTAGAGGAACTCACTTTTTTTAAAATGAAGTTACTCTGTTCTTTGGTGTCACGCTTCACTGATCCACGTGTGGTCTGATACTCTTTTTTTTGACTGTTATATCTCAGATACATAACGCACATTTCCTAATAACCTCTGACAATTCTGAGGCTGCTGCGTGTTTCTGGGTAGCCATCTTCCCCCTTGCGTGATCCTTTCCTGAGTGCTGGGAACAGTCATTCGTGCATTCAGGGACTTGGACTTAAGGAGTTCTCTTGCTGATTGAAGTATTATGGATAGGGACACACACAAAATCTGATTGAAACAGCTAGGATGGTGCCATTTGGGGAGTACGGAATGGTTATGCTGTTGAGGTGTTCATGGTTTGTCTCATGGTTGTGGACTAAGTTTGACCCACTATAATAATGTTCAACGTTGAAAATAATATATACAATTAATATATAACATTAACATATACTCTCTTGCATATCTGTTACTGCATTCATTTTAAGGCACACTCTGGTGTGCATTCAACCTTTTTCTTTGTGGTAGCTATGGGTTGTGACAGAAATGTGGGGGCTTTTAGTGCTGAAGTAGCACTGTGTGGCTTCCAGTTCTCTCCTTGCTTCAGTTTGCACCAGTTCATGAATAAACACTGTATATGGGATCTCGCTTCTATGCTGGAAGGAATATCAAAACCGGCAGAGTTTGTTGAAATTGTAGTTTATTGGGACTTTGATCTTAGACCAAATTGTTTAAGGCTCTCAGGACCAAGTGGACTAAGTTGAAGAAGTAAAAATACCTCTGGATGCTGTAGAATTTCTGTTTGCTGAGTGCAGTTGTGTTGATGTTGGAGGTTGTTCTTTAAGAAACACAGAAGCTTGGTCAAAGATAAGAGATAAGAACAACTTCCTACTGCTTATTATTTTTGCAAGTGAAAATAACCCTGGAAGACTTTTTCTTTGTTTATTAATGTTTGTGAATGTAACTTATATAATGCAGTTTGCAAATTATGAAAAAAACCCCAATATCTGACTTTTAAAACGAAATAAAGTGTTATCACTTTCTTTAAAGCTTTAAGCCTTTTGGTTTTCCTAATAAATTTCCAGTGTAAGAGAAGACTTTGATTTACACTTGTTTATACAGGAAAGTTTAAGCTGTGAAATACCTCTGGAAACGTAAGTCTTTCAAAGCTGTTTATTTTATAGATCCTGTTAGCATAAGAAGATCACTTCTACTGCATTTGAGCTGAGTGTCATAGCCTTGCTATTCATTGCATTTTATAGAAATCTTACGTTGCCTCGCTTTGTGTCAGAGTACAGGACAGCTCTAGGAACTGTAGGCAGGAGTACTGCTATTTTCAGCTGCTCTTGTATTGAAGAAAATTGGGGAAGAGCTGGATTCTCTGAAGTAAAAGTATCTGTGGAACAAGCTTCATTGGGTGGAAGGAAACTTGGCGCTTGATTTTTTTATTTTATTTTTTTTTTTAGGAGAAGTTGCCAATAATATTATTTCTTGCTTAGACCTCCTAAATTAGTCTAGATAACATCAATGAAAATCTATCATTTTGCCACAATGAAAGGCTTACATGCTCACAGATTGAGGAAATGCTTGTATTCAAAAGATATATACTATACGTGCTGTGCAAAAGAAACATTTTCCTCAGATAATATGAGTACTTAGTTTTCGATGGAGGCTATGAATCGGTTAACTAGAATTTTAAGTCACTGTTCTAAAAACAACCAGAGAACCTTATATGACTGCTGCACTTGGGCTTCATCAAAGCCTTTATTGGGATAGATTTGTGCGCAATGCTTACATTTCTGCAGTCATGGGAGATCTGTAAAGATCTCGGCAATCACACATCATTAACCAGAATTAATTCTAAAATTAGTTCTGTAGCATGAGTCATTCTGTTTAATAAATAAATAAAATTTCTTAGAAAGCACTTGAATCTTTGATATAAAGTGTACAAATTAGTTAGATGAAAACACTGAATACTTTTCTTGTGTGTATTTTAAAGTTCAGAATTTTTCTGGGAAAAATTTCCTAGAAGGGTTTTCAGCTTCAGTATTTGATATTTCTGTTTTCATATCGTGATGGCTCATCTGTACTGCAAAACACTTCAATCAGTTTTATTTTTATATTTATGTTCATTTTACTAGTTAACATTTCTCAGCTTGAGCAATAGCAGTTTCACAGTTAAATAGATGGTTAAGCTTTACTGTGAAGCATAGTGTTGCGCTCTCTGGCTTAGAGATGCTGCAGAAGGATGTTATATGCTTAGAACAAAAATGTTATTCAACTGGCAGTCTTCATTTAAAAACTTACTGATCTGGTAAGGTTTTTTTTATTATTTTTTTTTTTAACTTATTGAGTATTGTCATTTGTGTTTTTATTGTCTTACATTGATGGAAAACATAGCTGTTGGTCAAGGATTCTGTGATTTAAATTATGTTTGTTAGTGGAAGGGTTTTTTTCTGCATTTGAGTGCATTCCTTTTCGTGTACACATGTCTGCCATGAGAGAGAATGTTAAAAGCTGCTTGACGTGATGTTATAAAAAGCAGAGGAAAAGCAGACCATATAGAACTGTTTTCCATTGTATAGTGTTTAGAAGATAAAAGGATTATGGACTGCTTGTGATTACGTGTGTTACCTGGCTGCATTTTGCAAAGGAGATTTGCAAAAGCCTGGGTTATAAACTTGTGTGCACTTTAATATTTAACAAGGTTAAAAAAAAAAAAAGTCCAAGAACAGGGCCTGTTAAATTCAAATTTTAAACACTATTCTGGGTATCATTTTGACTTTATCATGAACACGTTTGGGACTATTTTAAGTACTCTGTGATATTGATGCTTTGAGAGGTTAGAGAGCGCAGTGGCCTTAGTTCTACACAGCTTATTAAGCCTCAGATGCTTTAGGGGGCTAATTAGCTTTTAGACAGTCTTTTAAGCCTTGAGACAGATCATTGGAAACTGATGTAGGTTTGATTGCCATTTTAAATAAGAAAATATTTCTAGGGCATGAGAGGCCAATTCTGTTTCATGACTTCATAGATCTGTATTTGAATTTTTTGGTTGGGCTCTAGTTACAGGTCCTCAGATACGTAGGCTCCTGGAGCGCTGCTGTGTTACAAGCAGTGTTTACAGACATTTCAAAAGCAGTTAACTTCATTGCTAAATATACAAGATACACTTTTCTTTGCAAACTAGTGCAAAACTATGACGTTTCAGTGATATGGGTGAACAAGGAAGGCTTCTGATTTGGGAAGTAGAGCTGCCCAGGTGGCTAATGGAGTAACACTTGCACCTTTCTCCTCAGCCGAAAGGGGCACAGAGCTGCACTTCGTCTTTTGTCAGCATTTTAGAACAAGAACTTGCATGCACGTATAACCTTCTGAAACCTGTTTGAAGAAGACAAGCAACACTGAAAAGGGGATCTCATTCTCTTTAGACTGCATTGCTGATGTTATCATTAGTTGAAAGACAAAACAGCTCTCCCTCCTCTCAGACTTGGTCTAATTGCCTAATTTTAGGAAACCTCTCCAACCAATGAGGTTTAATAAAATTAGCAAAAGTAAGTACCGGGCTTTCTCAGTGTTTCTTATGCTGTTCTGCCATGTGCTTGCATCAGGGATGTGACGTTCCCCTTGGGCTCTCAGTGCCCCTCTCTTTGCCTAGACCAGGGTCAGATTCAATAGAAATAAATGATCAGGAAGATGGAGGCACCATTTTGGGCTAGAAGTTTTACGTTTGGTTTCTTACTTAATCGAAGGCTTTACAGAAGAGCCTTTTTGAGGGATTGGAGAAATTCAGACAAAACTATTCTTGGTCTCACATTATGGGCATTTCCATGAAGAACATGTTAAAAGCTATTTGAAAATGTCTCACCTGTTTCAACAGGATGAGAACAATGATCTTTTCTCACAAGAGGAGGCCTCATTCTGAATACATTAGTGCTGAATTTCTAATGCATTGGTTAAAGTTCCTCCCTCGATTAAACTCACATGTCAGGTTAGCAGGTTGACCTCTAGCTTGTCCTTACTAGTCAGAGTGTTTTCTGTTTGTTTGCAGTTGAAAACACAGGCTACTAAATAAAAACTTTAAAAAAATCTGTTTTGTGTTATGGTGTGAAAAAGAATAAAGTCTGCCTCTGTCTATGTGAATTTAAGGAATGTGGATGGTGGGTTGGGATTAGAAGATTAACAGTTTGTATTGAATTCAGCATGGCTGCAGGTGGAAAAGGCTCCTGCTGAATTTGATGAGGCAAAGAAAGCTGGAGACAATTTGCTAAGACCTTGTGGTTCGTGGGGTGGTGAGATTGCAGAGGACCACTGGAAATGGAAGCAGCTTGAGACATTGCAGTGTGTGGGTTTTTGTGACTTCAAACAGTAGGCTGGATGTTTTTTCCTCAGAAAAATAGATGTGACTTACCCAAGCAGACCATGGCCAGTAGTGGGCTACTTTAGCTGAACTTTCTGGCTTGCAATCCATTCAGGGGTGTGCAGTGGGGGTTCTTGCTGCCTCTGCCACCTGACATTCATCTCCCTTCTGTTGAGGGATTTCTTCCTTCTTTCTCATGGGAGGTAGCCAAGTCAATTGCTCCAGCACTAAAAAGTGCAGGAGAGACTAAGACATTTTAGATTTACCTCAAATATGTAATAGCATTGCTGAGAGAGGACATACTATTAATTGAGGTCCATGGGAATGATGTAGGACAGGATTAGGACAGACCTTTACTTTGCTTTACCTGCACACAGAAAGTGGATTCTGAAGACTTCTTTTCTGAGTTTGTATCTAGTAGATCAGAATATTTTCCACGAGCTGCTGAAAAAGAGTAAATTGATTCTGCTTCCCTTTTAAAAAGGATTTTTGGTTCCAGTAAGGCTTTTTACTTTTCAGTGGGACAGGTGTTGGGCAAAATTGAAAATAAAACTTCCACACGAAGTGATCATTGCTGTTTTAGAAGTTTCATCATGAAAGTCCTAGTGAGAAATGGTGATTGGGAGTTCTCTTTAAGAGGGGGGAAAAACCCAAAGATCTTTGCCCACATGTGTATATTAAAAATGTGTGTGATGACTATTAGAGTGACAAAAGTTTCAGTAGCAGAAAGCAGAGTATTTATTAACTAGCTTTTAGATGGCTTATATGAGCTTTAGAAAATCAGTGTTTTGCATATTATATGATCCTCTAAGTTAACAGGTGTTTTGTTTTACCAGCTCAGGGCAGATGAACTGAGCAGAAAAGGTTAATGCCTTGAGTGCTGCAAGCAGGTGGTTGATAGGTTTGAATATTTATCTAATTAACTGCATGTTGGCTGCTGTTCTAGCAGGCCTGACTTTTCCTAGGGAGGGAGCACAGGAAAACATGCAGAAACTTGCTTTAGCAGGATTAATGCAGAAGTCAACGTGATCTAAACTTGTCCTTACTGACGAGTATGGGTTTTATTTGGTTTTGGATCAAAAAAAATCTGCTAATACTTAACGCGTGTTTGTCCTAAACTAGAGAATGGTTGCTTGTTTGGGTGAGCTTGAGTGAAAAAAGCATCCTCTCACATACTTCTGCAAGGGTGTCGGCATGTGGTTCTGTTAGACACTGACTCAGGAAGGGCAGAAATCACATTGGGGAGTTTTCTGTTTTGTCTGTATTCAACAAAGCTTTTGCTTTTTCACACTGAGTTTTGTTGTAATGTGTCTTTCTAATACACATGTAATGCACAGGCTGTGACGGTACTGAGGTTTTTATTTTGGCGTATTTAGTCAAGGCAGGTTTGGGATATTGCCAATGAAAAAAAGCAGTTAACATTTGGCATTGAACACCTCAGCTGCTGTCTTGAACCCCAGTGCACTGTGCTTATGTGAGGGACTTGAACATCCTCTAATGCTGGCAGGGTTTATGATAGACAATTATTTCTTTTGAATTTAACTATTCATCCAACACTTCCTCTTACTTGTAAACATCTGAAACTTTCCTGAAGAAACAGCAGAAGCACAGGCTAACAGCAAGAAACAGTTGACCGTGGAATTGTTTCATTCCATGTATGTGTTTGAATTTGAAACTTTCCTATAGAGATAATATCTAATAACTGCTCTTAACAGGATAAATAATCAATGTTTTTCACATATTGTTTTACAGCTCGCAGCACAATGGAAAATGACCCTCATTAGTGCCTCCAGCTACCAACATAGCACAAATACTAACCAACAACTGTATACAGATTTGCTCCAGATAGGAAAAAGCCTGTTGTTTTTCTTGAGTGTGTTGTAGTTCATTAGCATGATCTCAAGGGAAACTTAGTAGTGAAGATGCAGAGGCTTGTTTTTTTACAAAAGAAGAATGTTAAATAATATTGGCTAAAATATAGCGAAATTCACTATAGGAGCAATTTGTGAATATCTCTCATCATAGTGGGTAGCATGGATTTTTCTTATAAAAATGAAATATGTCTCCAGTTTGTTTGTTTGTTTTTGTGATTTTTTTTTCCCATACTTTTAAATGAAAACTGTACCCTTAAACTAGTCTGTTTCTGTAATAGCCTTTGAGTTTGTATGTATTTACCTTATACTAGTTGTCAAATGAGAAATTTTTCTCTGTATACCTGTTGATTGATACCTATAACTCCAAAAAAATGAAGATGCAGGTGGTGTGGTGAAATGCTTGGTTTTGTTACGGTGTTTGGTAGTTCATGGACATCCCTTGAAATGGAGTTGGGATGAGGGGCTGAGTGGAAAAATCAACATAATTTCTAAATGTTATTGCAATGGGAAAATAATTTCTAGTATTTACTGTGGAAATGATGTGCAGTCATGAAGCTGGCGGCTCCCCAATGCAATTTAGATGGAGATCTCTAAGGATCCAAAGGACTAGAAGATGACACTGCTGGTGGTGCTGGCCTATTGTAGACATTAAGAAAGAAACTCACAAACTTTTTAATCTCTTGTCTAATGACATTAACACATCTCCTTTTTTTATAATGTAGAAATTGAAATGGCAGCTCAATTCCTACTGGCTTTATTCCTTTGTTCCACTAACAGATGTGTTCATAAGGAAGAGGATTATTTGCTTCATATTTGAAATATATTGGTTTTTGGTGTTAATAGCATAATAGGAATTAAATACAATGTTAAAATATCTCTTGAGCAACATGTTTTTTAAGTCAACAGTTCATAATTTTTACAGCAAGCAGTACATGCTCTTCAGTTTGTGGTTTCCATTTCTGTTTCACAAAAGATACCAGTTAAATATGTTTGTTGCAAAATTTTTAAGTTAAGCTGTTGTGAAATGGTACTCAGCATTTTACGATTGTTGGAGGAAGGACATTTAATTAGAATGAGCCAGGTATTGCGCACTCTGTTGTTGTCATTCTTTACTGATGCTGTGGTTGCGATGCAGTGTGTCTTGCTGGAATTTCTTGTGACTGCTCAGAAACCACATGCTAAGGTTACATTGTCACATCCATAAGAAAATTGTCAGGGAGTATGTTTCTATTGAGTAGATGGGCTGTAACTGACTTCCTCTGACATCCTAAATTACATTACTTGCATAATGATGTTTCCAGCTGGAGTCCCTTGCTTGATGCAGTATTTCCATGGGAAGAGAAGACAACAGATGGAGTTGCCCCGTTTCCCTCCTCTTTCCCCTGCTCCCCGCTAGAAATGTCCCTGTGGTGCAGCCGCTTCCAGCTTCACCCCTTGCCGAAGGTGTGGCCATGCCTAGGGGCTTCAGGAGCAACTGGCAGGTGGTAGGGTAGAGGGTTCAGCTCTATTTTGTCTTCTCAGAACACGTTTCAAGTAACTTTAGCTGTCATTGGTGTGACATACTCCTTTCCTGCATTTACCTTCAGCCTGGAGGAGACTGAGGGGAGACCTCATGGGGCTACAGCTTCCTCACAAGGGGAGCAGGAGGGGCAGGCGCTGGTCTCTTCTCTCTGGTGACCAATGACAGAACCCAAGGGAATGACAGGAAAATGTGCCGAGGAGGTTTAGATTGGACACGAGGAAAAGGTTCTTCTCCCAGAGGGTGGTGGACACTGGAACAGGCTCCCCAGGGAGGTGTCACGGCCCCAAGCCTGACAGTGTTCAAGAAGAGACTGGACAATGCCCTCAGACACATGGTGTGAGCAGGAATTGGGCTCAATGATCCTTGCGGGTCCCTTCCAACTCAGGACATTCTATGATTCCCCAGAAGGGACAAGCTGTTGAAATAACACAGCTTTGGTGCTCTTTTGTTAACCTTTGCTGACTGTCCTGAGGATTTGGGGTATCCAGATGTTTGAATAAAATTAGGAAATCATTACAGCAGTATGCAAGCAGTTTGTTTACTTCTCCAGTGCTGACTTGTAATGCTTTTCTCTGTGTTTTTCCTTGGTTTCTAATTTCAATATGTTTACTATAGGGAGTGACAATTTTTTTCCTACTTTGCCTGACTTGAATGATAATGATAAGCTTCTACTAAGTTTTAATGAGGTTACCTTTTCCTCAGCATTGAGATCTGAAGTTGCTCAATAGGGTGTTTTGTTGCTGAGCCACAGTAAATTTGTTGGTGTGTTTTTTGTTGTGTTTTTTTTTTTTTCTTTATTTTTTTATAAGGAATCTTATCTTCTGCAGTGATGTGGACACACTGAGCCACTGACTAATCTAGTAAGCCATCTTTGTTAAGCTACAAAGGGATTTACTTTACATTAGTCTGTGAGAATAGGCAATGTAGTGCTTGCTTTCCCTTTTAAAGATCATGTTCATTCACTTTGCACTGTGGGAATATGAATTCTGCCCCCACGTGTTTAGAACACTAATTTTATCCATGAAGTGGAGCTTGTATGCATAAGAATTCTAGAGTTATGCTTATAGAAGGAAAAACATATACTGATATGTGAATGCACATGGAAGAGGGGCATGACTTGTCGATACTACAAGCTGATCTGTTAGTTGTATCATGTTTCTCTTTGTTTTTGCTTTTATTATAAGAGACAGGAGGGATTGCTTCTGAGTTGAATGAACCAGAAATTGAAGTTGAGGTTGTTTGCAGAGCCTCTCATTAGAGGAGTAATTCCACTTTATCTTTGACTATGACACTGGACCCTCTGCAGGAATTAATGGTGCAGTATTGTAGCAATAGTGCAGCAAAACCAGTGGAAGACCTTCCAGGGGAAGAGGTTTACATTTTGATAAAATTCCTACAGTTTCATAGCTGCATGCTCACAAGCAACGAAACGTGTCTGTGTTGTGTTCAGCATTCAGCTACCATGGCGTATGTATTCACGGGATCACAAGAGGAATGCCTCCTTTGTTCTTAAGTTAGCTTTTTATGTTCCTTTCATATTCTGCAGTGTACCCAGCAGGTTAGAATCTTTGTTTTTTCCTTTCCTATGCGATGCCTGCAAGTGTTAGGGTTCACTTGGTCTGCTTCTGGCTGCTTATCTGGGGCATCTTAAAGCTTCACTGATTCACTTCATCTTCCTGCCATCGTCTCCTAGTGGCCTAAGTTTTTGTTTTACTTTGGGTGTCGACTGTATGTTATTATGTTGTTCTAGGCTGCCACTTGCTTTCCTGCCACCGTGTCCTGAGAAGCTGCGTACAGAGGGGCTATGATCTGGCTCCCCTGCCAATTCCTGTGCTGTCAATATGGGTCTTTTTGTGTCCCTCCTTCTACTATCCCTTCTGAATCTTCCACCACTCTGCAGCCACATTCGTTCACTAATCATACCAGTCGTAATGTTTTCATCACAAATCTCAAAAACAGACTGCAGTAAAAAGATACTTGACCAAGGACGAGTGTGTTTTAATGTTATTCTGAGTTTTCCATTACCACATTTAAAACTTGTGTTCAATTAATTTAAATATGTATTTTCTGAATTAAATAGATATTTTGTATAATACAGGCTGCTACTGAGGTAGAACAAACTCACCAAATGTAAATCAGTTACTTTCACTGCAGTTACCTGGTCAGGACCATTGTTGTTATATGTGCAATATCTCAATGTTTGAAATCTGATGCACCAAGTTCCTGGAAGTAACATGAGATAAGAGAGAATTTTCTTTCAGTGGAGTTGACACTGAGTGACGAGATGTCTCCTGCAAGTCACACCGCTCAGATCAGAGCTCTGTACATCACTTGTAACTTTGTGAAGAGTTACTGGAAGGTTACATTCTGTCTTCCCTGTCCGCCTGCTTACCTTTAGTGACAGGCTACTGATACTACCATGAGATGAATTTCAGAATAACAATCTGGTATTTTTTTCATTCTTTTCAAAAATGTCAACAAGCAAAACCTGTTATTTTTGTTTGTGAGTAATGAGTAATGCCTTCAATCAAATCCCATTGCTTTTGCCTCTGAGGCATGGGTTGTTAAACATCTTAACCGTCTTCCTCATGTAACACTCAGAAACCCAGGAAAAGCAGTACATTTTAGGTTTATTTTTGTTGCAATCATGAAGTTTAGTTGCCTGTTTTTGCTTGAAATATTGTGTCTGCTGAAAACTGGTATAGTGCCAACATTAAAATAACCTCCTGGATTTCTGTGAGGTCCCATGCTGATCAGGGGTGACCAGGTGGTATCGTCTTGCCTACCTAGGCATGGTTTTAAGTGTCTGTCCTAGTTTTCTAATCCCTGGTTTAAATCTATATCAGCTGAGCTATTTCCCCTGCAGGTGAGAGGAAAAAAAAAAGTAGTATTATTAACTGGGTTTGGTGAACTTGAATTGCAGCAGCAGTGAAGATGAGTGTATGTGTGTTTGTCCATCACAGTAACTGTTCAAGAATTTGGAGACAGCTGTGGAAATAAAGCAGCTATCTTCATTGCCAACAGCCCCCTATACCCACAGGTGAGCAGCTCTGTGTGTGCTCCTGGACCTCTCACTGAGCTGTTTCACAAGGCCGTGGTCTCTGTCATCCTGTGTAACCTGTCCTTGTGATTGAGGGGAGAGCTGAGAACATCTGAAGTTCAGAGGCAGCTGTACTTGGATGATATGCGTTTTTAAATACCCTAACATAGTTTCTAATACTTTGTTTCCTAGGATTCTCAAAGCTTTACAAGCTGAATAATACCTGGGTATTAGGTAGGCTTAGGTTAAATCTGGATTGCTGGGAATTTGTATCGTAGATGGAAAGTGAGAATACTCAAAAATAGCATAGGACCATTGCTTTCTCTGCTGTGTTTAAACAAATTGCTTTAATCAAATTCCTGAAGCTGTTTAAATCTTCCTTTTACATTAACTTAAACAAAACATGTTTGTTTATAGTTTTGTTAGTTGGTATGTTAAATTATTTTGTTTATAGATATTAGCATCCATGCAGGTTGAGGAGTTAAATAAGTACAACAGGAACATATAAGTGGGGATCTTTATCAGTCATTCCTAAGGTCCCTTGTCTGTTTTCCTTATCTGGGTTAGCTGGGTTCTGAGCAGGCCCCCATAGTGAGGCAATGGCTGACACAAACAGTCCCTCCTCATAATGATCTGCATCCGCCTCCTGTGGCACAATTCTAGGTATAATAGTACTGGACTTTGTTGATTATCCATATTCCCTGTAGTTTAAGCAGCCTCATTTATTCATTGCTTTATGCTGCATGTAAGCACAGGCTGGTGGTGATGGTCTGTGCATTTGTGATGTCCATGGTTGTCTGCAGAGGTGCACAGCATTTAGCAGTTGGAAAACAAACAAAAAACACACAAACAAAAGCAAAACAACAAGAAAAAAATCCCGAACCCCCAAAAAAACCTAAACAACAAACAAACCACCCCTTCTTCCTGGACTTGTAATATAGCAATCAAAATAAATACTGCTACATCAAGTGCTGGAGCTTTTTATATAACTTACAAACATTGGAGATATAAAAGACACATTGTATATATATCTCCTGCCCCGTGTGTGTGTGTGTGTGTGTGTGTGTGTGTGTGTGTGAGTGTGATCGATACATCAAGGTTCCTGATTATATGCTAGCTTTATATCACCTGAGGATGTTGTCAGATATCTCTTTGAGAGCAAAATTTTACTTTGTTTATCAAAAATTATATCATTGGGAAGGATTAAGGAATTAAACTCTTAAGCAAAGTGGTGGTTTCTGTTCCCTGCTCCTGTTTCCTATGAATCTGGAACTCTGACTGTAGTCAGCATGAAACACAATGTATTATCTTGAATGTGGTCTTCCTCTACCCTAATGAGTTGTTAGAGAAGAGCAAATTAAAGTGACTTCCTGTTGTGCCTTCCAGACTTACCTGCTGGCTTTACAGAGCGAGGTTTTGGGTGATTAGAGCCACAGCAGTAGGAAGCACAGGTAGCTTTGTCAGTGGTTATGATTATCTATTTGTTATGGCAATTTCCAGAGGAAGTCATGCATGAGTCGTAAATTACAGGTTAGTTTAATACTCAAAATATTTTTCCCATAAACATGTGCACAATTTCTGTTGTTAGGGGTTACCACCTGGGGAGATATGACAAAATTTGCATCCTTGCTTAACTCTCAGCTGAAAATGCATCACAAATACGGAGGGGAAGGAATACCGATAAGGTAGATACAAAGTCCAATGGAAAGTACTACAAGCATGGCTTGATGCTGAATTGAAGTGTTACTCTGTGTTGATTTAATATTTGATATTCTTAATGTTTGAAAACCGCTAATGAGATTTCTTGGCATTGAACTGCCTCCATCCTGTTTGCTCACTTTGAAAAGGAATCCCAAATAGCTTACAGATGTTTCTTACTAAAGACTGGAAGAAAGTAATTGAAAAATCCCCATTCAGTTGTTTCTAGATAGGCCTCTGATACAAGCTTACTTCTTGGTATGAAGTGATCTCAGTGTGTAAATCACTGATGTATTTAACAACTTCATTTCCAGAGTTCAGAACTTAACTTTGATCTCAAGGTAAAATTTCCTCAAAAGGTGCAAACTTAACAAATCACCTTTTCCTTAACTCCTAAGTTCCCATGGGTGTTAGTAATCTAGAAACATTGGCAAAACCAGTGTAAACTGTCTTGTCAGATTAAAAGCAGAGATCATTTCTGGTTTGTAGAAGGTGAAGCAAACACCCTTGTTTATCAGTGTTTAGCTCATGCCAAGGTGACAGATGTCAGATGATCCCAGGGAACAGATTTATGTGGGAAATGTTGGGTCTCCACTGCAAAGTTCTCCTTTTTTTGTGTAAAAAGCAGCTATGAAACATGCATTTTAACAGAAATACTAAGGAGATCGTGATAGTATCTTCTGTGGAACTAATTACTTAGGAAATATCAGATTATCTTTCGAAACCTCACTCCCTTTTGTTAGAAATTGCACAATTTTTTGGCAAATTTTGCATGTGCAGTAGGCTTAGGGGGACGAATTTCTGCTTTACATGGAATATGTAAAATCTCTAAACCTCTGTGCAGTTCTCTGAGGATCAGTTTCTTCATTCAAACAGATGATGGATATCAGAATAAGAACCAATTCCTACCCTTGATATATTGGTAAAAGTTTTGGTTTTGTTTTTTTTTTGTTATTTAAGTATGTCATCACAAATTCTTCTAATTGGGAGAAGGTGATTTTTTTTCTTGTAACTGTTCCCACAAAATTTGTTCAGAGGCAAGTTTTTACCAGTAAATGATCTCTAGATAAATATTTAACAGATTAAAAAAAAATGAAGTGTGAATAAACAGTTTAATACAAATGTTTCTTTTCTATTTGCCTTCTGTTATGTCATAGGAGAGCTATTGAAACAATACAAAAGCCAGTATGTAAAAACACAGGAAAACAGGAGAGTGAATCGGAAATAGGAATGTTAATGGCTGCTTATTTAGATATAGAATGACTGAGGAGGAGAGAAAAAACCCACAAACCAAAGTAATTTTGTTTTATTCTTGTAGTGTTCCACTGTAACATGGCCATTTTGCCTGGAGTCTGTTGAACTGATGGCTTCAGTCAAATTGTTAGTTCCTAGCACATCAAAACCAGCTCTGATGTTTAAGATGCCATTACTTCTAAACTGCGCATTATTGCACTTAAAGCAGAATTAGCAGTCAAAAAGTCCATATTAAATTTTCTTAAAGTTTTCTTCAATTCTTCTAAGCAGTTCTCTAGTCTTCCATAAAATCCAATAAAGTAAAGGGAATTAAAGTTTGTAGAGTGAGGGACTAAGGTCATCTTGACTGAGTGACAGCAGAGGAGGTAGAGGCTCTCTGCTTTCTGGTTGTGTAGTCGGGATGCTGCATCCTGGCCTTGTGCTTGGGGCGGTCAGAATCTCTGAAGGATGTGGTTAAAATCTGTGCCTTCTGCTGAGCTAATGTACCTGCAGTTTTTCAGAGGCCTGTAAGGTGGCCAAATATGAGCTTTTTTACATTGTGTTGGCAGAAGGCATGCCTGTCATGAAAACTTGTTTGGTTGGCCATCTTGAAATTTCGCTATTAAAAAAAGTCATCCAGACTTTAACAATCTTTGGCAAAACACTGTGTATCATTGGACTGAATCTTCAGTCATATTCTTGGAAGAGAGGTTGGTTTCTGGAGAGTTACGATTTCATGCTGAAGTTTCCATAACTAATTAGATACTTTAGAATCTAATTTCAGCTTGCTGGATGGGAGGGGTTTTGAGCTGAAAAATAAGGTATTGGCCAATTGCTGGAATAGACTTTGTGCAAGCGATCTAATGAGTGCAGCAGCTCAGTAGTGCCTACTTTAGATTGTTTTAAAATTACAAATAATAAACCACTTATATTTCTACAACGAAAAATATTGAAGTACATAGCACTGCATGTCAGGTGATTTTGATAAACAAGACGTAACTAGCCTTAAACAATTCAGGCTCAAAAAAAAATGACCTGAAGAGTAAATTACAGAAATTAGTAAATCTTTTGCAACTGGTTGGTGTAGACTTATCTGAGGGGGTGAGTTCTGAGCATATTTAGGTGGATTGCAGGAGGTGTGCCTGGGAGCGAGAAGCGGTGGGGTGTGAAGCCCGTGTCACTCTGCCCAGTACCGGTTCTTGCAGACATGAGGCCTCAAGGTGCGGAAGTGTCGGGGTCCCTCCATCCGCCTCTCCTGTCGCCACCTCCAGCCCAGCAAACTGGGCACCCAACCCCTTGGTGGGGGGTGGAGGGAGGTTACCAGGGCTGTGGGGATTTTCCGGCAGGTGGAGGAAGAGTTACGAGATACCCTTTGTTTACCAAACGTTAATGGTTTCTTAAGGAAGTAACTCTCTGCCTTCTGGAGTGGAGTTGTATAAGTTCAGGCTCAACAGATTGCGTTTTTAAGTGCTGCCTCAGTTATGACTAATTAGTAGGCCAGCTAACTCACATTGCTCAGGAGCAACTACAGCCACAGTGACTTGAAGTGCACCTGCAGAGCTATATTTTATGGTCCTCGTAGATTAACAAATGGTTCTAGCATTACTCTGACCATTTAAAACCATCATATTATTTTAAGGCTGAAATTGAGAAGCACTCCCAGTGCCTTCGCTGCCACTTTGCGAATTAAACTGACAGGTACGGGTCAGGTTTATTCAGAAAAATTAAGTAGTACTTGATACACTTATCTCAGTAGTTGTATGGACAACATTTAATATGTTTTGGTCTTTTTCTGCTTCAGTTGCACTTTGGTGTGGAAGGCTCACTGAGCTCGAACAATGAAAGAAAAATCTGTCTCACCTTTCACGAGTTAAAGTTTAAACAGCGAGGGTTAACTATCTACAGACACGGAGGAAAAAAAAGACATTTCTTAGCTTTGCACCTGTCAAGTGCTGCAAATAACTGCTGTTCTAAAGCAAAAAACCCCAAACACAAGCTGTACAGCAGCTGCCAAGCCCAGCGTGTCGGGTATATGCAGGTACCTGGGTTGAGGAAGACGGAGCTTTTGGTGTGCAAAGTTGAGACGTGTTTTATCATCTGGAACCTGCGGGATACAGGTGTGGTGTTTGCTCTGGGCGGGAAGAGCCAAAGCAGTCACGAGGGAGTTGGCACTCCAGTGGGAGGTGGTGAAAGCCTCGCTGGAACTGGAGGTGAATACAGCTAAAAGTGTATTTTCCAGCCATCTCAGCTGGTCTCATAACAGGCAGCCTCTCCCCTCACAGACCCTCCCTCGGGTACATCTTCAGGGCTTGCAGCCTCCTGCCACAGTCATGGGGCATGTCAGGAAAATTATAGGTTTTTTTCTCCACTCTCATGTAAAAGGGATGAGTAAATTACACAGTAACGTGTTGTTTTTTTTGTAGACGTGAATTGGCTGCCTTGTTTTGCTGAAATTAATTAGCCTTGTGGTGCTTCACATTACTAGAAATCCATTACTGAGTGCTTCAGAATTGAGAAAAAAAAAAATAGAGACACTGGAATTTGAATGCTGCTTATGGTTTAGTTCAGCCCTAATTTGTAAGATTTTTAAAGATAAAAAGTTTTGTGATTTCCAGAAGTTTCTATGTCAGTTGGCAAATGCCAAATTGCAGTACCGATTAGTAGTGAAAGAAAATCTAAAGCTTGAAATGGTAGGACTGATACTAATTTACATGTGGTGGGACTGAAAGCTGAATTACCCCCAGGAGTCCTTGGTTAAGGCATATGTTTGCACCAGCTTAAACTTTATCCTGATGATTCATTTTTATGTTAAGCTTCTTGTGTAACTAATTTTGTATTTCCTTGGTCAATACAGGTAGTTTTAGGATCCTTGTAGTTTTCATTATTTAAAGACACAAAAAAAGTGAAATTGTGTGATAAATCTGGTGCCCACACCAGACAAGGCAGTAGTAAACTGCATCAGGGTTTAGCATGGAAAGAAGTTGTTACTGCTCCTACCTTCACTAGGGCTTGCCTTTTTTCTATGGAAAATTACAGTATTTGAGTAAGTAATGAAACATCTGTTTAGGAGGTCTGAGGAAACCTGGGACCCCTAAAGTGAAGTGGCCCAGTAAATATTGGCTTTCCACATGGAGTTCTTACTGTATCTTGGAAAGCCTGACTTCTAGGATGGACACAGAAAGTAAACTATGTTTTGGCTGTTTTGACAGGACATGAGGAGAAGGGCAGCTGTGCTCCCTAAAGGGTTTTTAGCTGCAAAAGACCCAGCTATAGGTGATTTGGGAACAAGGAAAATGTTCAAGACTCTGGAATCACAGGTCTTCTGCCTCAGTGCCTGGCTGTGGCTTTTTCTGGTAGACCTCTTGGGGCATCTTCCATAGAGTAGTTTATATTCGAAGCTAGCAGAAGTTTTAAAAATGTGGATACTGATAGAATTATGCGAGAGCTTGAGAAAGAAAACTGTGCTTATGTGCTTAATTGCATTTTGTATAATCAGCGTCTAACAAATATTGATGAAATTAATCTGCTCTGTGAAGAAGAAAGGTATCATCAATTTTGTTTTAAGAGAATCCAGGAATTAGGAGAACTGACGACCCATAGGCAGCTGGTAGCTGAGCTGGGAAATGGACCCAGCTTAATTAAGTCCCACTGCAATGCTTAATCCAGCAGCATTAAGGTTTTTTTACTCTTCTGTATGCCAGAGCTTGCAGCTGAATCCAGTCATGTTTTTAAGACTCTGAGGTGTGAAGCCACATCACCTTTAATCTCCTCATCATCCCTGGTTGACTTGTAATATTGTTATGTTAGAGAAATCAAACATGGGTCAAAATTGTACCCCTTCTCCATAGATTTAGTATTTCAGTGTTAAACAGTTTATCCAAATCTATGACCATACTTTCAGTTAGATATGGGTGAAGCTTTCTTCTCCCCAGTCCTTGTTTTAGGACCATGTGCAGCATCCCTGTGTTACAGAAATAACAGGGCAGCCTGGCTTGCCTACTGACACTCTCACTGCACTGAACTACAATTTTTGATTATACAGATAATAAATATCTGTTGAAGGTTATTAATTTTGAACTTAAGGTGTTGAACACTTCATGTCTGGCTGTTTGCTACCTGTTTTTTACACAGAGAATTTAACATCATAGTCAGCTAGTCTAATCTTCCATACTTGTAACGGTATCGGACCTTTCAATTCTGTGTGCTTAGTCAAAGACACACTACTTGCAGTAAACCTTACTTTGTTTGCTAGTTTTTTAATTCATAGTGACAGCCTTGTCACTCTTAAGTAGTTCTTTGAAAGTGCACGGTCATAGTGCATGTCTTAGTGGGGTTTCTTGGGTGTTAATACTACTTGACATTTCTTTTACTGATGGGGATGATGGGATGAAGAGCATCCTTACCAGGTTTGCAGATGACACCGAGGGAAGGAGCGTGTTTGGCACAGTGGCTTGTGATTAGGTGAGACCTCAGGAAGCTGGAGGAGTGGGCCAACAGAACCTTGTGAGGTTCAGTGAAGGAAGATATGTGTACCTTGAATAAACAACATGGGCTGGGAACTGTTTGCTACAGGAGCAGCTTTGTGTGTGTGTGTTTTGTTTGTTTGTGTTTGTTCTTGTTTGTTTGTTTGTTTAGAAAAGAAAATAAACTTAGTGGACACCAGGTTGAGGCAGCAGTGTACCCTTTCAATAATAAAGGCCAAAGAATCAGCTGCATTAGCAAGAGTGTAGCAAGCGAACTGATGGAAGTGATTATTCTTGCTTATTATTTAGGAGAAAGGAGCTGGAAAACTGCCCAATTTGGGACTTGTGAAGACAAACAGATATCCACTAGCTGGAGGGAATTTATCAAATGGCTGCTGAGATGTCTGAAAGGCTGAAGAGATCTCATTGCTGTCTTCAACTGCCTAATTTGTAGCTACAAAGAAAATGGAACCCATTTTTTTTCAGAGGAGCCCAGTGGTAGGACAGGAGGCAGCGGTCTGACAGCAAGACCTTGGGGTCGTAATGGGAAAAATGAGAGTAATGACTTTATTGTAGCTCTGACTGGTTATAAAGAAGAGAAAATAAAAAAGGCATTCGAGGCAAGAGGAGGTGAGTAGCAGCGGCAGTTGCTCAGAGAGGCTGGTATCCATCTTTAGGAGTCTCTATCCTCAGATGTGCTCGAAACTCAACTGGGCAGCTTTGGGTTGCATTATTGAACTTTCAAATCAGATGAGCTTTGAGCAGGTGTTGGAACTAGATGGGGAGTTAAAGAGCTCTCTGGAGATCCCATCTGACTGTTTCTACAGTTCTATGCAGCTACTTTGCTGATGAAGGGGCTTTGAAGACTTTTTTTTAATATGACTGTATTAACCTGTTGTATCCCAAGACACCAAAAAGAAAAAAATGTTTTTTGAGGCTAGGAGACTGTGCCCATCTAGCTCTGGAGTGCGTGTATATATATATATATATATATATATATATATAAATAAATAAAATTTCAAGTGATTTTTTTGAGGAAGAGCTTAGTTGACTGTGAACAGGAGAGGGATTTTTTGTTTTCTTTCGGCTTCTCTGATGTCAAAGAGCAGAGCCAACAAGAGCTGGTTTGGAAAACAATGCTGTTACAAATGGAAATGCTCTCAGTGACAAACTACTTGTTTGCTCACACAGCCAGTCTGGAGCACTGCTGTTCCCTTGTTTGTTTTTGTGCAAAAGTCCAGATATTTGTAAATACTGTCTTTGTCCTTTTCTTAAGAAAAGAGGGTAGTAGCATAGAAGCATATTCACTTTCAAATGCTTTTGAGTGAAGCCAGAGTGCTTATAATGCTGGCTAGGAGGCACGATGGTAAAAACGAAAAAAGGTAATTAAAAAAAAAAAAGGGAGCAGGGTCAGTAAACAAGATAATTGTTAACTGTTTATGGACATTTTCTTCCAAAACATACAATTTCTAAAATTAAGTTACTTAGTTCTTAAAGCAGGAATTTTGGAGAATAATTTGTCAGTTTACTGTTGTGAGATTTTTATGTCTTGAATGTTCAACCACTTTCCGTCCCAGTATTGGAAGAGACAGTAAGTAGTGGCTCTGAATGAGGCAGTTGGACTAGATGGTCACTGCAGGTCCCTTCCAACTGAACTATTCTAAGATATTAAATACATTTTTAGCCTTTTATAAGCTTATTTTTATTAGCTTTATAATTTTATGCCTCCATGGCTAGAGAATTTGTTTCCTTAAATTTTAACAGGTATGAAAGCTCTTAGTGAGGTTGGTGGGTTTTATGATACCCATTCCCTTCTCTTTTCTGCGTCAAGGATTGTGCCACCTTGTCTTTGAGCATTACCTCAAGGAAAGCTCCTGTGCGTCTGGAATGTTAGTGGCTCTTGGCGTTGGGTTCTGTGTTGTGGAGTGATGTCTACAGAGGGTCTTACTCAAGAACAACTTAGATGTTTATGTCTGTTCCTCCTCCATTTTTTGGTGCTTAAAAAATAAGACTTAAAAGGAAAAAAGCTGGTGTGTATTTGTGTATCCAGCCCTCAAGGACAGGTGGCTGATCTGATCTGACATGCACTTAATGGTTTAAATGCAGTGAGTGACTGACAAGCTTGTCCTGAGGCTGAAACCTGAAAGCAGCTGTGCCCCAGCCTGCACAAATGTCCCTCACAGAGGTGTAGGGATATGAGTCACTTGAAAATGTAGAGCATATGTGAGACAGACACTCGTTTTTTTTTCCTGTCTGGACTAAATATTGCTAAAGTTACTATGATGTTTCTCTTCCCCCCACCCCCCATATGTTTGTGCATGAAAATGCTTTGCTACAATGTCTCTGGGCACTTGTATGGCTTATTAAAGCATATCTACAGAACACAGTTAAAAATTCCTTTTCAGAATCAAATAAAGATATTTATGTGCACCTCAAGCTACAATCTAGGCAAGCAATTTTAAGCCCTGTGTCTTGTGAGCAAGTGTCCTCCTGTTTTTTGTCGAACTGGTGCATGTCCATCCTTACAGCTGCAGGTGGTCAAAGGCAACATTGGGCTGAATCTGCACAGGTGTGCAAACACAGTGTTTGCTTACTCTGCTGCAATCTGAATCCTTCACTACTCAAAGTATTTGTTTTCCCCGGAAAACTACATTGTAGCGTAACATGTATAACACCACGTTAACTATCATGTAATAGGTAGGCTGGCTGATCACTGTTAAAAACAGGGTGATTTTTATTCTTTTTGGGAGGGGGGCGGGGGCGGGGAGGCAGGAAGACCAACTAGCTAACAAACTGCAGGCCCACCCCACCTCAATATAAGATTGAGAAAACCTATGTTGAATAAACACTAGTGCATATGCTATATCCACTGAAGTTTTGTCATGCTATGACTAGTGGACTTGGGGAAAAATGACCCTTTCTATGGCTTAAGAAATGCAAGAATTGAATTGTTTACCCCTGCAGCTAAGTTTTGACAACTGCTACAGGCTGGTCCTGGGCAGTGTGTAAATACATTGTGATTCAGTGTTACTATTAGCTTCACAGAGCTGGTACTTTTCTGTTTTTCATCAAATATGTGGAAGCAGTGAAATAGGGATGAGTTACTTACTCCTGGTAAGCACGAGCATCCATCTGTCACCTCCTTCCTCCTACCTCAGCATTACAAGGGTGGGCTCTAAAAGTTCATGAAGGTGAGGTGTCCTCAGAGCATCTTCCTTTCAGCTGTCTTAGGTCCTCCTTGCCTGGCTCCCAGACTAAGGATTGTGGAGGAAGGACCAGGGCTTTTGCTGCATTCATAGTTAGGACAGCAGAAATATGTCCTTTTTGTTCCCACATTCCTTTTGCAACCTTTATTTTATAGACTTTCTTGTACAATTTCTCCAAGTTACCTGGAAGCTACTGCATAAGTAACAATC
Organism: Columba livia; assembly: GCF_036013475.1. Taxonomy (NCBI): domain Eukaryota; kingdom Metazoa; phylum Chordata; class Aves; order Columbiformes; family Columbidae; genus Columba; species Columba livia. The sequence goes on along the minus strand of NC_088603.1, from coordinate 66,005,306 downwards.
CTAGATGTACCCGTGAAACATGGAGATATTAATTGCTTGACAAGAGAAAACCACTTGGCCTTAACTGGTGTTCTTTTTAAATTTTTTGTCTTGAAGAAAGGGAAGTGCCATCTGAGTTGAAGTAAGTACAGTCTTTTTTAGACTTGGTTTGTGCATCTGATCAGAGGAGTGTGGTGGTGTCTTAATGTGACAAACATTTTATAATGTTCAATTTTACTATACTGCACTGTTAAAAATGCTGTAGCGAGGGTCTGGATAATGAAACTGGGATACAAATTTTTAATTAAAATAACAACTGAAATGTATATAAATATTTTATCTGCAACAGGTGAGGAAGAACATAATCTGGTTTAGTACAGTGATTCATTATTTCAACAGTACTCATGTATTATACATTTCTATTTATTAAATATCAAGTAGATTATGCAACTAATTTTAATTATCTTTCTGAGCTGATGCATCTTCTGTTGAAATAGGTAGTTAATACAACAAGAGGAAAGGAAATTAGTAGTATTGCAAGAGGAAAGCAACAGATTAAAGGCATCAAAACCAATACAAAATGCTGGTAACAATGTTCTTTTTCTGATGCCATGTAATTTTACAAATTCTTAGTGTCTCTGCATATGAAACAAGTTTCTCCTGGTTTCAGATTGCTAAATTAGGAAAAGAAAAAAAAAACACGAAAACCAAAAGTTAATGTCTTTTTAGAGGTGTAAAAAGATTTCAAGCTTCTGCCTCTGGTTTTCCATCCGTTAGCCTTTTTTCCTAGGTAGTAAGCTTTTTAGATCATGGCCTTTTCGCTTTTGCAAGCGGTGATGCCCTTTATTTAAAAATAAATAAATAAGAGAAACAAAAATGAATAAAAAAAACCCACAGAGCAAATGGTACCTTGTAACTGGGGGTTGAGCTTATTTTTAGGCATATCTGACTCTTGTCACATCAGTTCAGCGATGACATGTCACTAAAAAAGATTACAAGCATGCTATTAACCTGTGAAAATTAGATCCAAAATGCTAACTCATGATTTCAAAATAATAATGCTAGCATGGGGCTGGAAGATGTTTTTCCCGAGTCTCTCTCTGAGAACTCCTGGAGGTAGAAGATGGCAACTGCAGTGTGGCTGTGGCTGCGGTGGCCTCTGCACCGTCCCTGCCTCCTCTCCAGTGACATGGCACGGAGCATTACAGCCTGCATTTCAGGTGCAAGTCTATTGGAATTACATTAACAGTGAGAAATGCATTTTAGTGCTTCTTTTGCTGGTTAGTTCCCTCTTCCTGTGTATTAAGGCTAGAGTAATTGTCATGACTGAATGTTTTTCTTCAGGGTAACCAAGTGATCTTCGTTGATGGTGCACAGCAAAGTGTGTCAGCCAAAAAAATTATTTTCCTATTTAAGGTTAAAAGTAGCTGATCACAGCTGCTTTGAATGCAGACAGATGAGACAATGGGCAGGTAAAAGTAATTAAAAGATACCGTATTTTAACATATGAGGCCTAGATTGCACTTTGTAGCTTTTCTCTAGACCCGGTGTCTCCCGAGTTTGTTGCCTGAAGTGGCAAGCATTGGGTTTTCTCCCAGAGCCCCACGTCGGCTCCCGGGGTAAAGCCCCCCGGGAGACCGGGCTGGGGGCTCCTGCCGCTGCCTTGCTGGGGCGGTGGGGACCCCCCTGGCTCCGGTGAGCGGCTGTCAGGGCTCCCCGGGTCAGTTGCCATTGTGTTGTGTAAAGAAGTAGCTGAAGGATGGTCTGACTAGCGATAGTCCCATGTCTGTTTGTCATAAAATGCCTGAGCCATCTGTTGCTAGAAAAACTACCCCAGTCTACCACCTGGTGTTTCACTGAGCCTCGGGATTTATTCCAGATAAGCACTGGTTTGCTTAATAAATATTGAAAGGGTAAAAAGTGGAGAAGAGGGGGAAAGAGATGCAGCAGTTTTTTCCTGGTTTTATTGAGTGCTGAATAATGCCGTTTGGATCATTGTCGCCTTCAATGGTTAGTGTGTCACTAAAACCCATTTCCTTTTCATTTTGAAAATTGAGGATGGAGAGTAACATGAAACAGATACAACACTACACAAGGATTGGTATAAAGTTCTGAGCAGCCTATGATTTAATTTGGAGTCGTGGATGGCCACCTGCTGTACTTTTGTTCTTCTGGCAACCTGGCAAGTGGCTGCGGTGCTTCGGTGCTTTTATTTGTGGGGTGTGTTAGGAACCAGCCAGGAGAGCTGCAGACCGGCTGGGCTGGGCAGGCAGGGGGTGCTTGGCTACTGGCCCCTTCAATGCAAAAAAAACCCCAAAGTCCTCAGGTTTGTTTGTTTGTTTGTTCTCAGTGATCACAAAAATGCATCACTGTGTTTCTGTCACATATGGGGAATCTATAAGTTTGTCATGGGGTAACTTACTTGTTTTGCTAATCTTTAAAGTAAAAAGACAGTACTACCCTCAGGTAAAGTGATTCCTAATGCTGCACCAGCACCCGCTACTTGTACCCTCTGGAACTGTATTGCTGGGGTCACGGGGAAGTGCAGGAGTATCTGGGTGCTGTTTTGGGGTGTTTGGACTAGGCTCAGCTCAGGGCAAGAGGTGTCTTCATCAAGTCATTTGGATGAAAAACCCAGCCTGGACCTGGCAGCTGCAGTCTGCCGATGTAACCCTCACTTTATTCTTTCACAGGCAAGTTTTGGTGCACCCAGTAATGTGGGAAATGAATGTGGGAATTATTTAAAAGTTAATACATTCCTAATTTTTTTTTAACAGTACATTCCGTTTTTTCACAATTTTTTTTTGTTTTTTGAGGTTGAGTACTGGTTAGAAAGCCAAAGGATGGGTGGGAAGAAGCACCACACTATGTAATTTGCTGGAAACTTTTAAATAAGATGTAAATTAGGTTGGGTTTTTTTTTGTAGCTTGCTAAGTTTAAATATATTAAGAATGGTGAAACCATTTACTGCAAAATAAGCACTGAAGGAAAAGTATATACACCTGAAATCATTCAATCGCAGTAAATAACACAACTAATTTCAACCTAATATTTTGGTTTTGAAGTACACTGGCAGTATTTTGCAGCCTATATTCATATCCTGATAATGCGAAATGAGTCATGTAGTTGTCTTTTAGGCTACAAAAACATTGTTATTTTTCACTATGGATGCTTTTCCTAGGAAATGCGGTCAGAAACAATACATATACCTATTGCCATTTGAAAACTTATTCACTGTTGTGATTTTTAAAAGTGCATTACTGACAGATTTCTGTAATTTTAATGCAGCAGCAAACCAGTGGTGTGTGTGTTGGGTTTTTTTAATTGTTGTTGTGTGGGGTTTTTGTGTTTTATTTTTTGTTTGTTTGTTTGGTTTGATTTGGTTTGGTTTTGTGTTTGGTTGGTTTTTTTTCATTGTGGTGCTGGTGTTTTGGTTTGGGTTTTGTGTGGGTTTTTTTTTTTTTTTTTTTGGGTATGAGTTCTTGCTTACAAGGACCAAAATTAGATACTTAAAAAAATATAAAAAAGAAATTATGTGTTGAGCAACTATAAAAAATGCATTCCTGTGTCAGCTTGTCAACTGACAAATTCTGGGCCCTTGTATTCTTGTTTTCAACATTATCTGACACATCTTGGAATCTGCTTGAGTCAGTTCTGTCTGCACTGAACTGGTGGGCATTTAAGTAGCTTTCGGCCCTCGTGTGGATACGGATTACATAAGCAAATAATGTGTTAGGCTTGCATAGGATGTCAAGGCATTTCATAAATTGCTCATTAGAGGTTTGGAAGTATGACATTTGTTAGTTAGATCAAGATTTTGCCCCTTGCCTGTGTTCCTGCTGTGCACCCTGTTTCCCAGGTTTCGGAAGCAGCGGGTGAAATAAGTATCTGTGACAATGGCCTTTTGACACTCCAGTGTGTCAGCAGTGTTACACTATTTCAGCGGTAGAAATGATATACCTTGAATTATTACAGCTCATCAGCTGCTAACTAAATTACTCTGTAGGGCTGTCTTTTGTAACACAAGGCGGTGTAGCCAGTGGTGCCTCGGCTTGTTTCAAAAGGAGTTGCAGCAAAGTCCTGCCCTGCTTCTCAAGATAATTTAGTGCATATGGAGCCTGTTGAGGGTATGGTTGGGCTGCTTCCAGTACCTGCTGTAGCTCCTTCAAGGCATCACTTGCCTCACTTTTTGTAACCATCACGAGAGCGTGGCCTCTGCAGCCCCTGTGATTTGAAGAATGGTAAGTTTCACATTAGGAACTTGAGTGCACTAAAAGCAGCTAAATGTTGTGGAAATAAATCTGAACTGAACTCCATTTCTCACAGCTTGAACTCATCAGTTTTCCTTAAAATGAAAATTGCGAATATGTTCAAACAAGAAAGAAGTTTTTCTGGTAGTAGTTGTGTTTTGTAATCCATGAGTACAGATAGGTGCAGTAGAAGCATCGTATGAGTAAGATACTAACATATTAAGATGCAGGCAGCTAACACTTCTGTTAGTAGAAAAATTTATAATTTTCTGAAATTACTTGTTGGAGAACCCCCTGTGCACTAAGGATTGTTTAAGTCAGAGAAATATATCTAAAGTGCACTTGGAGTGCACTGGGATGGACTTGGAAAAAAGTGCTTTACTTCAATTGCAAGTACTTGCTAACACAAAGATTATTAACAATTTGAGAACACAGGCCCATGCCTTGGTTCTCTAGGGCTGAACTGTAACTCGAGTTTAAAAATATCTAGCTGATTATTTTGAGGAAAAAGAAATAATGGTGCAGGCTCTTCCTTTTGATCCCAACGTCCTCAAAATGCCTGAGTGAAATTAAATCCACAGTCTTCATTGGAGCTGTATGCATATGAAGACTGTATGTTTGATACATGCTCAGCATCTTTCAGGATAATTTACTATTGGAGAGTCCATGGTCAATTTATCTAAACCACCCTGGGAAGAGCACAAGCAGCGTGGCTGGGCTCAGCTGAACTGTTTGGGTGCGTAAACATCATTTATAAGCTTCATGGAGTTGTTGCCACGTGGACTTGGGAAGGAGAGCATGCCTGTCTGTTTTCTGGGTGCTTCTCTGAGTTTTGCCTTGGTTAGTTGTGAGTTTTCCATCTCGGACTTAATGAGCTTAAAGTCTGGCCTTGGAGATATGATTTGCCAATTTGCTATAGCCAGACAGTTAGCAACTCCTTTGCTCTCTTCCAGATTTCTGATATTTTCTCTGGAAGAGAAACTTCTGTGGCACTGTTAATTCCTAAAATGGTTCTTTGATTTAGCCGTGCAACATTAAATCAGCCATGTCAGGCAGGTAAACTGAAGTCCAAGTTATTTAAAATCAAACTCGCTCGCTCTTAAACGCAAAGAGCTTTGTTTGCCCCTCGCGCCATATCAGAAGCGGTGTATTCAGGGAGGTTGGTTTACTCATCACTTTGAATGTTTGCCAGTCGTCTTTCTGGGACCGAAGGTTTGTGCAACACTCGGGGAGTGAAAGTCTGAATGTGGTTCATTTTATCTTAGGCAGTTTTTTGGCTCTGGTGGCTCCAGTGTTGTAACACACTTAAAGGGGGAGCTTTGTCCGCTGAACTGGAAAAAGTCATAGCCAGTCTGTCTCTTGTTTCCCGCCATGTGAGGCCAGCTAAATTTTGACAACAGCATGGTGGTCTGGATTTTGGAACATGGTTTTGTTTTTACTGATTGAGTGACTTTGAACAAGTCACACTCTAATTCTGGGTTTGTAAAATTGTGATAAAGAAGTACGTCTACCTTGTAGATACGGGGTTAGAAAAATGGTTCTTGGACAAAAGGAAGGATTTATGATCCTTGGATGAAATGTGGTAGGTAAAATGCAAAGCAGGATTATTCTGAGCCTTTTTTTTTTTTTTTATGTTTAATAGCAAGCAAGATGATTCTAGCGTGCAATGGGATAGTCAGCTCTAGCATATCATGGCATGCTGAAACATCTGTCTGCTATGTATGGTTACCAGGTTAGCTTCTGTGTACAGCTTGACGCGAAGCCTGCTGGTGGGGGTCTCGCTGAGTCAGGAGGGTATCTGGTCAAGGGATATTTGTGTGGTGTGGTGGTTTTGTTTGGGGTTTTTTTGTTTGTTTTGTTGTTGTTGTTGTTTTTAAACTTGAGGAACATAGTAACTCTTACTGTGCAGCAGTTAACTCTTTTACAAACAGAATTCATTAAACTTCACAGCATGCTCTAGGTAGTTGAGAAGATAATTATAGCTGCTTGCTTGGGAACAGAGCAAATACCCTTCAGAAGGTGGGCTTTTCAGGTGCTGACTTGTTTATATTTCTGTTTGCCTCTGGCATGGTTTCTGGCAGATTTATCTTTTTTTTGTTATCATGCCAGAAAAGAGCCTTTGAAATATGCAGTTTTATGGTAGCTTAGCAGTCTCCCCATCTGTCTTACTGTTGAAATTTGAATTTATTAACTCTTTTAAAATGAAAAGTTCATAACTTTCATTAATATACTTGTATTCTGTAATGCTCAACTATTAAACTGGGCATAGAACATCAATATTAGGGATTTTTGTATCGAGATTATCTGTGTGGCTTCTCTGCATATGTAGAATAAGTCTGGTGAAAGTTGCAGCTACAATGATGACTCTGTATCAAAACTTTCACTGTGAACAATTATAGGAATTTTAAATTGTTACTATTACTGTACTTCTTTTCTTCACCGATATTAATAACACTTAGCAGGTTGTAGAGTTTGAGCTAGAGTTTCAGAGAACCCAATGAATAAGAAAATTGAATCCTTGTTGAACCTGATGTTAAGATTCCGGCTTGGCTGTTACTTCAGCGTGTAAAAGCAAATACATCCAGAAGATGACCCATGCACATGTAGCCAGAGATGTGAACTGACCATTGATCTGTTGGTCACCCTTCCATTTTGCAAGCCAGAGTTGCTTGCTTACGGTCTAGAAATTAATTTTGCCCTGTTCTGCCTGTGCCATCTCTCCACGTCATGTGTGTTGCTTGATGGGTCTTCTATTTACTGCCTAGCTGACCTCTGGGAAATGAAAAGAGAAGTTCACACTTCATGGGAGTAATCTAAAATACCTCTTTTTTTTTTTTTTTTTTTTTTTTTCTTTTATTCCATCCGCTTTCTCCTTAATGATAATCCATGAACTCTAGAAATGCAGCTCTCTAGAGGCCAGCTTTTCATGTTTGCAGGTCAAAATTTAAGCACTTACACATTCCAAGTTAGGCACAGATTTTTATGGTGGTGATGAGTAATTATGCTCTTCACCTGAAATCTTTCTTGTATAGGTTGTTTTCAAGCAACACAAATAACAAACATGATCTATTTGGAAATGGTCACTGCTGCATATGACTCTCAGCAGCTGTCCCCACTGGAAACTTCAGGTTTATATATGCTCCAGTGGTGCACTGACTTCACACAATGGTGAGTGTAGCTTCACTCATATTTAATTGCTTGCTTACAACATAATTATAAATTTTGGCTGCTTTCGAATGGGAGTGAAGAGATGGTAGGAGGTGAACTTATGACAGAGAAGTTAGTGACTGCACAAAAATCTGCATTTCTCAAAGTTAAAAACAAATGAAACCATGCCTGCTGATGGGTTCAAAAAGGAGTAACGCTGGCCACTCTTTCTTTGAATTTTATCAATTCATGGTTCCCCTTTCAGTAGAATCCCCCATTAGACATCTGTTCGTAGTCTCTACTTGTTTGTATTTTGCACTGAGCTGCATTGTTTTCTCGATGGAGTGGAGCACCCACAGACGTAGCTCAGGACCGGGCCGGCTCCTGTGCAGAAAAGCAACCCCCAGCACAAAGCAGACATGGGAGTAAATATATCTCCCTGTTCAAGGGCAGACAGCATTTAACACTGTGCGGTTCTTCCAGTTGGCACAGGTAGGGGAAGTAAAAAACTGGGGTGAAGGAAAGAAGTAATAAGACCAGGGTATTCAGGCAGTTTGTGCTCTGTGGGAAACAGTAATGAATTGCAGGAATGAAATACAGTCTGCTTTTGGTTGCCTTGCTGAATGTGTGGCATTAGAGCAGGAATACTATTGGGCAGACCCTTTAGATTTATTTAATAGGTACAGGCAAAATGGATTTTGAGAAATTGATAACTTGCACAGCGTCCTTATGCTTTGAGATAAACAAATACATAGTAATTTAATTGTTCTGTAAAATTTTTCTTTGCAGGGCTTATTTTTTTTTCTAGCAGCACTGCTTTTATGTAATAAAGTTCTGTAAAATGTTAGTGCCTTACTCAATACATACATGAGAAGTCCTGCTCTGTTTACCTTAGTTCATGTAAATTGTCACTTATCACACCCTTTTCTTCTTTTTTGTAGTTTGATATGTAACTTGGAAAAATGCTATCTGTTGATTGAACTTACTTGCAGGGTTAAAAGAGTGATAAATAATTGCTGACAGATCTAGACCACATGACCACTTAGTGAAAACACAAACATTGTAAATTAAAATGTTTAAAATCAAGCTTGGAGCATATAATACACAACTCTAAAATAACATGTACATGGTCTTAATAATTTTGGTGGTAGTTGTAGTTCTGCATACTGCAATCTCAAAGAATGTTAAATTCTTTATATTTAGTGAAATGGGAAATTTAGAGCACTCGTTATACTGTGGTTTGAATGTATGTGTCACGAGAACTATGTCAAGTTTGGGGATTATTTGCATACAATTATCACACTGTAGTCTAAGTGAATGTGTGAGATACACCCTGGAATTGTTGCTTTGTGCTGAGGGTGTCTGTCCTGCTCTCCAGGAAATAATGTTATGCAACTTCTTTTATTTTTGAATTATTTTACATTACTAAATGTCACAGTGATAATAAATCAGTCATAATCCATCGTATACCTAGGCTGAGTTTTGTAGTGTTTCAGTATGCCTGTAGATGATTTTATGTACATCTGTTGAAATATGATGAGTTGCTTCCTCAGAGGAGACCTGTGATTTTTCCACTCGTGTATTCTTAAAACAGCGTAATAACTGCCTGCTCTGTTTTTTGGTGTTAAGCGGAAAGCTGATGATGGTGATCTGCAGTGGGGGAAACCAGCTTCAGGTTCTCTTGGGAGAGCATTTAGGAAGTCAGCGTGTACAGTACTGTAATTCAGTCGTCTTGAGTCATCCCAGGTTGGCAGCCTGTTGGGAATGGGTTCCAGTAGCACTTGTGAGACTTGAAGGCAGAGTGCCAGATCTCCTGGACATTGGCATATCACTAAACATTTCATGTAATCTTGTTTACCCCCCATACCTTGCCTTCCTGGCCATCCTTCTTCACATCCCTTCTGCTCTACTCGTTCCTGTATCACCTGCTGCTTCTGGCTCACCCCGGTGTGCTCTGTTTTCCCTTTCTTCGCCTGGAGCACCAGAGTGCTGGTAGTGGCTGACAGACCAACCTCTGTCAACATACTATTTGATGGTTGTTTATTATTATTATTATTATTATTATTATTATTATTATTATTATTATTATTATTATTATTATTATTATTATTATTATTATTATTATTATTATTATTATATTTCAATGATGCTCCCTTCCTCATCCACCTCAAAAAAAAGAAATCTCAGGAAAATACAATGCACAAAAATCTTGCTCTAAAAGGACAGCACTCTGACACAGAGTACTGAAGATTCTTTGTTAAGTGTCTTCGCACCTGGCACACTAACAGCAAGGGTAGGTTTGACTAGCCTTCTAGCTGTGTAAAGCAATTCAGAAGTAAAACAATAAAGTGCTGAACTTGTAGCAAAAGTGCCTGAACTAGTCTTTGAAGCGTTCTTTGGAAATGTTCATGCAATCTCTGCTGCTGGGAATGGGGAACAAAGAAAAAGGGCAACCCAGAATGAGTGACTTGAAGTGCTAAAGTCTTTCTAAATATGGACTTTTTAATGAAAAATGGTTGAATGAGAAGTCCCCTCTGAGTTTCAGCTTTCATTTAATAAATTAATTAGGCTTTTACTTAATAGTTACATCATCTTTATTGAAGTTAGCATAACAAATAGCTTTTTGAATAAAAATGAAAAATGCTTGAGATGGTCTTTCATCCAACTACCAGCACATGTTTATATGCCCTATTATACAAAAACATGTTTTGTTTTGTATCAGTAATGCTAGATTAATTTAGAACAGCAACTTATTTGGATCTGGGGAGTTTTGTTCCTTCCTTCTTTTCTTCCTTCGGTGTAAAAGTGGATTAAATGTTTGAAGGGTTGGAATGCAGATCAGATGTGGTAACGAAGAATGCTGTTAACTAGGAAGGTTAAAGGATTCACAGTAAAGACTTAAAGTATAATAATTCTTTTACTGCCCCTTCAGCCCACTTGGTCTTTATCTAGATATGTGCTACTGTAAGAAGTGGATAGTAACTAACCAGGTAGGTATGAGGAGATTTTGTATTTTAAAAGGCACTTGAAAATTGAAGTGAAAGGTATTAGGTCTTAATTAAACATACTCTATTGCTACTGGAAAAGTAATGTTTTAATGGTCATAGTGTTTACCTCACCCCAGTTGTAGGATGTTGAAGGTGTAAAATAATACACTGTTACAGAAGGCATTTGGTGGCTGTACTAGCTATGTCCCTGTAGGTGGATTCTGTACACAGCATTACAAAGGCTTTTATTTGTGTTACTTGCTTATTGAGGGTTTTTTGTTTGTCATTCCTTTCTCAAGCTGCTCATGAGTACTTAAGACCCTATTTCAAGGTGAAGGAGAACGTGTGAGAAAAAACACAATTCAGATAAAGCAGGTGCTCTTAATTAGTACAGGAAGAGTTCAAGGTCTCTTAAATTTGTCTAATAAATTTAAGATAATAAATCAGATCATAGTGTGTTTGACATGAGAACATACTAAGCATGCAAATGTAGACTGACATGACCTCTTACTTAGTTTTACCAGTTGATCTTAGAATTTTTTTGTCTGAGGCTTGCTAATATATATTAATACAATCCTGTTAAGAGAGGCTATGATTCTTTGTTTCGTTTTCATATAACACTTCCTAAAGTACTTTTCTATTCCGTGTACAAAGTTAGTTCTTGCTTAATGTCTAATCACAGAATCACAGAATGGTTTGGTTGGAAGGGATCTTAAAGCTCATCTAGTCCAATCCCCTGCAATGAGCAGGGACATCTTCAATTAGATCAGGTTGCTCAGAGCCCCATCCAGCCTGGCCTGGAACGTTTCCAAGGATGGGGCATCTACCACCTCTCTGGGCAATGAATCTGATGAAAGGGTTCCCAGCTCACAGTGGGTTTCACATGTAAATGCTTCCAGGTGTGAGCTGGTGAGCAGTGTTTCAGCAGCTGTCCACCTTGCGGCCAAGGTGTGGGATTGCCTCCTTCCATGTTACTATTGCAAATTGTGAAATTGTTTAGTACTGACAGATCCACTTCGTTGTGAAGTAAGGAATTCTGACTGGCTTATGTGAATTCTACAGCCAGGACACAGTCAGTTAGCGCCCCCAGAAAGCTTCACCTTTGAGGCCTCAGTTCTAAAGCAAATTGGCATAAATTAGTTTCTACAACAGTTCAGTGCTAATGTATCACAGGTCTTGGGGAAGAAGAACAAAAATGCTGAAAATTTGCATTCAGAATAAGAAGGGAATTGATTGCTCATTGTTTAAAAGGTCTTTCTGGCAAACTACAAATTTATTTCAGCTTTTGCTGTGTTTCTTGCAGTTATTAATTGAGTACATAGAACATTATACTCGTTCTAAATTAGATAATGTGTTCGTATGAAGAAGTTACTTCTCTCTTTTTCACTCTTCATGCTCATGAAAGTGTGCATGCACATAATAAACTTGGCAAAAGGAAGATTTCCGTTATCTGCTACATTTTATAACTAAAACTTTACATATGCCATGAATTGTTTTTTTAATGTGGTAGTATATTCGTGCTTCCTTAGATTTCTCAGAGCTCAGTTTGATTCTTATTTAGAGAGCAATACCCGTTAGTGAATCTCTGTTGTTCTGGTACTTAGGAGCTTTTGTTTTGATGATGATATCTTCTAATAGCAGAGTTCAAGATCAAATGTTGACCTTCATAACCACAGTTCAAGATCATCTGATCTCTGTCAGGAGTCTTTGCTCTATTCAGCACATTCAATTTATTGTAAATACTGCCTGGATAGAAACGAGGCCAGATTTTCCAGAGGCTCCCAGTACAAGAGTTAGATTTCTGTGTTTTATGTGGACTGACTTTCCAGCTTTTACTTCGCCTGCTTGAGATAAGTTTGCTCTATCAGAAGTCTTTGTGGAGGTAATGGTGTCTGAAATCCTGCATCAATAACCCCAGGTTTTTGAGAGGAACAGTGTGAACTAATAATGTTCAGACGATTGTTGGTAATTGCTCTATTCTAGGAATGGTTGTTGATTCTTTAGAATGCGGAGTCATTAATGTTGTATTTGCCATTTGACTGTGTTAGATCATCAATTTAAACTGGTTTGGGGTAACAGAAGTAACAAAAAGACGAGCTTTTGGGGTTTACTACCTGGGACAATTTCAAGTTTTGTGCATTTTTTTAAAGCAGGTAATTAGAAACTTTGCTGCTCCACTGCTTCTGGTTGCTGCAGGTGGTGCTTAAAAATTCTTAATACCATAAAATGGTGTTTGTATTTCTTGTGAAATGGTATAGTGTCTTTGGAATATTTTCAAAACAGTACTTGTTAGATGTGCATTGGAAGCCGCTGGGAATATTTAGCCAGTTAGTTTCTCAGGCACATAATTTTTAAGGGAAAAATCTGATTGTTTTTCTTGCAAAGTAAATTACTTGTTAAATAACTGAAACAGAGCAACCGAACTATCAGTCTGTAATTCCATTAGTTTTGTTCTTTACCAAGAACACTTTTTTTTTTTTTAAAAAAAAACCTTGGACAAACAGTGGTTTCCTGAGCTTCTAGAGAGAGAGAGATTTTCTTCTGTCTTCAAGTAAAGCCATGATCTGTGGTGATTTGATGAGAATTTATTAAATTCATATCATATGATCTGGTTTTTGATACAGCTCTTTCAGTGAATTTGGTATGCCCCTCACTATTTTTGTGCTGTTATCGTAGCAAACAGTGGCGACTGCCAGTAGAACTGGGGAGCTCTCCTTCTCTCCCCTGCCTCCCTCCCACTATGGGTGGCGAGGAGTCCTTGTCCAGAGTCACTTCTACTTCACTCTTCCAGGAATCCTGCTTGTAAACAGAGATGTATCTTGCTCCCCCCTGCCATTGATGAGCTTTTACTGGGAATGCAAACAAACTGGTTTTGCTATTTTTGTACACAACAGATGGGCAACTTGTGCTGGAGGGAAATCTGCTTGACAAATGGAAGTTCAGTGTAACAAGGTGCCTTCCTACGCAACTGTTTGTCCCTCTGACCTGTTTGGAGTGTTCATCTGGTTTCCCAACTGAGCAGTGTTTTCCAGAGAACTTTGAACATCCCATTTAAGTGTGTCTATATTTTAACCATAAACATCGTTCTACCCAAAGTGAGATGACATTTATTCTTGAACTGTGTTGGGTAAAGATGAAATCATAAATGGATTTCAAATGGATAGTTGGATAAGGATTAGTGACTGTGCAGAGCTGATTCTCTTCAGTGGAGATTATATCAGTAAATAATGTGTTTAACATTCAAAAAGAACTAAACAAACAGTCCACATTTATCTTCTCAGATAACCTTACCTAAATTGAGATGTGTGTGGGAACAGTTCCTTAGATAGTCCACAATTGTGTTCTCAAGGAAGGTGGGGAATATGGAATAAAGGCCTAATTAGATGATAGGGCAGATATTTTTCAGGTATATGTAGGAAATGAAGGGAAAAAGTGTAAAATGATACAAAATGAAGCCTAGATTTTTAGCAAAGAGAAGCTAACATTATCAAGTGAATATCTGTGGTAGGGAGCTGTAAGGATAAGGGGAATGCTAGGTACCTTAGAACTGAAAAGAGAGATCCTACCAATTTTGAAGTGGCACTAATATACATATTTATAGAAAGCTTATAAATCTGCTAGCTTTGTAAAAATGCCATAGGCTGTGGTAATAATTGGGGATGCCAAATTTAACAAATCTTGGAATGCTGAGAAAATGGCATCAGACCAAGAGAATGCTAATATTGGGTCAGTACTAAAAGAAACAATACCAACAACTAAGTATGATGCTCCAGCCTGTTAATTTAATCAGAAGCTCTCTTTATCCTAAAGAGAACTGTATGCTAGGCACGAGATATGAGAGCATAATTTATAGTCCATAGAGGAAAGAGTTGTTGATAATCACAGAAAAAGCATCCAGTGTTGTTTGGGCTTGTACAGAACTGCCAGTCTGCTATTTATGCTCTTTCAGAAATACTGGCCAATGGTTGAGTGGCAGGTGGAGTTCTGCATTCACAGGAGGGAGGGTACATACAGCTGGGAAGTCTGAGAGCAACAGGAAAGATAATATACAACTTAAAACAGCTCACAAGCGCTTTTTGTGGTATGGTTGCAGATTGACGTGTGTGTTAGAATCACAGAATCGTTTCGGTTGGAAGAGACACTCAGGATCATTGAGTCCAACCATAACCTAACTCTGGCACTAAACCATGTCCCTAAGAACCTTGTCTAAACGCCTTTTAAACACCTTCAGGGATGGTGACTCCACCACTTCCCTGGGCAGCCTGTTCCAATGCCTGACAACCCTTCCCGTTAAAATTTTTTTCCTAATATCCAATCTGAACCTCCCCTGGCACAACTTTAGGCAATTTCCTCTTGTCCTATCACTTGCTACTTGGGAGAAGAGACCAGCCCCCTCCATGCTACAACCTCCTTTCAGGTAGTTGTAGACAGCGATCAGGTCTCCCCTCAGCCTCCTTTTCTCCAGGTTAAACAGCCCCAGTTCCCTCAGCTGCTCCTCATCAGACTTGTGCTCCAGACCCCTCACCAGCTTCATTCCCCTTCTCTGAACCCTCTCCAGCACCTCAATTTCCTTATGATGAGGGGCTCAAAACTGAACACAGGATTCAAGGTGGGGCCTCACCAGTGCTGAGCACAATCGCTTCTCTAGTCCTGACACAAGCCAGGGTGCTGCTGTCCTTTTTCTGCCAGGCAGCTTTCCAGCCACTCTTCCCTGAGCCTGTAGCGCTGCCTGGGGTTGTTGTGACCCAAGTGGAGGACCCGGCACTTGGCCTTGTTGAACCTCATATAATCGGCCTCAGCCCAGTGATCCAGCTGGTCCAGATCCCTCTGTAGAGCCTTCCTACCTTGGTGTCATCTGCAAATTTACTGAGGATGCACTCAATCCCCTGATCCAGATCATTGATAAAGAGATTAAACAGAACTGGCCCCAGTACTGAGCTCTGGGGAACACCACTGTTGTATGGATTGGATAAATTCTGGAAGAAGATGGTTAGATTAGATACTGATTATAGTCCATAGCCTCTAATTCCTCTAAATTAGCACTATATGACTTCCTTTAGTAGTAACATACAGCAAACACCATTCGGGGGAAACTGCTGGCATTTTCAGTAGTTTCTTTTCCAGTTATGCATCCCTTTTATGATATCCAGTTCTGCAGAAAGAAAATTCATAATAAAAACCAGAACATTTTGGGTTGTATTGGTCAATATTAAATCCAATAAATGTGCTGGCAATTCTCTTAGTAACTGGAGTGGGAATACCAGTAGAGTGGGAATGGTTTGTAGAATTAAACTGCATAGTATGTAAAAAATCTGGAGACATTTTTGCCAATTTTGATGTCAAGATCAAATGCACATGGTTTAGAATACAGAACATGAAATGAAGGAGTTGGAATTTTAAAATTTATAACTTTTGAGAGTTATGTGCAAACTCTCGAATTATTCATGTCCTTTTAGAGCTTGAGCAGTCCTTTTGAATATTATAACTTGTTGTGAACACCACACTTGCTCTGGTTTTGTGCTTTAAAATTGATAAAGCTAATGTATGAATAGTAAAATATTTATCTGCTTACTTTGTCTTCTGGGTTTCTTCTTAAAGCAAAAGATGTTATAGGCACAGTTTGATATAAGCTTGCTGTAGCGAATGATTCTTTTGTATTTTTGTGTTTTCTAATTTGGTATCTGTACTGTTGACACTAATTTTCTGATACTGAAGACATTTCAAACTGGGTGGAAACACAGTTTATCCATCTCAGTGTTGTTTTAGATACAACTGTTTCCATGGGGAAATAATTAAGAAAGTTAGTATGGTAGTGCAATATCTCTTTAAGCTGACCTTGCTTTATACATAGGGTCTTGTCTGAGTCTGCCCAATTCCTGTTGAGGAAAGATGCTCTTGCATATAAAATCAGAAAACTTTTTCAGGAAGTAGTAAATACTGGAAGAAATCATAGAATAAGTGGGTATTCTGTAAGTTGATATATATTGTGAATGGAGGCAGAAAGAGTAATTTTTTGTATGCTCATGGGAGTAGGGAGGGAGAATGCAGCTGTAACAGCATTTTAAGGAGAGTGCATTGGAACTGAGGGCCCTCAAGTCTTCTGGAGGTCATCAGAGTAGATCTGGCCTTCAGTTGACCCATGATCAGAGCATAGAACAGGGGAAGAGTTTGATTTAAAAAAATAATTAAATAACAGGGAAAGTAAGCAGTGCGGCACTGTCTACCTTTATGGAAAGTGATTATTAAAACCAGCTGAGCAACCTAAGATGTTTGTTCCTATAGTGTTTTATACTGTTAAATCTAGGATTCCTTAAAAAAAAAAAAAAAAAAAAATCCATCAGGTTTTGCTGCTAGTAACAGCGATGCAGAACGTACCTTTTCCTTCTGTAATTGTGTAGTGTATTTTGAGATAAGTATGCATATAGTGTATTTAAGTACATGCTTACTGTCCCTTACTGAAGAATTTAACCTCCCTTCTGCTGATACAGGTAGGCCCATATCCTACAGATACAGAGTTTTGTATAATCTTAAATAGGGTTAACATGCACTTTGCTCCTCCAAGTGCTGAGAAACCTGTAATGTGTTGTCTGATAGCAAGAGATGTGAAAAGTTGATGAATGGGGCTCAGATTTTGAAAGCAGCTTCAGGGAGCACAGTGCTCAATTTCCCAATCTGAGCTTTATTTAAAAAGAAAGTTCTGATTCTCCCTGCCACCTGTTTAAAAGCAAATTCCTGCTTGATGACAGGGGAAGGTCTTCCTGTGCGTAGACTGTTACGAATGAAGGCTCAATCACTGTAAAAATTACCTATTTAACACTTTGAATCTTTGTATATAGGCTATGGTAGAAAAAATAATGATGTTTATTAACTAAGCAGTATTTCAAAGAAAACATATTGCATACTTAAGTGCAATCAGTCTGAAAAATGTACTTGAGTCACTATGGAAATTTGGAAGAAAAGGATGAGAAATCTTTAAAGCGGATTCCAGAGGCATGAGTTGTGCAGTTAGCATTTTTCCCATCCTCTCGTTATTCTGTGGTGTTTGAGAACTGCAGAACAAGATTTCTTTGAAACTCCTAGTAGGAGCAGATGGATTTCTTTTCCAAAGTTTCATGACAGGATGATAATTTCCAGTGAGATTCAGTAGAATTCTGGGCTGCATTAAGTGGGCTTAATGCAGAGCATTGCATTATTTAGTATCATTTCCTGATGTAAGGTGTCTTGAAGTCTGCAGAGATGTGTATTGTATTAAAAATAGAAAGAAATTAGAAATATTAACTGGTTGCATAGCAAATGCAGCTTGAGCAATTAGTGTTACTTAGAGGTATTTAAAGGTCGGTGATATTAGTATTAGTATCTGTTTATATGTCACAGAGAAACTTGAATTTTACAGCTTTTGCATGAATTTACTATATGTATGAAGTCCAGGGAAGAGAGCTTTGACACTGAGGGCCTTTTTCATTAAATCATTAATAAGGGCATGAATCTATTGTACAAAGATTTGGGAGCCCCAGAACATGCAGCCAGAATGTGCCTCTGTTTCCTTGTACAGACCTGTGCGTGATCACTCGTCAGAAACGGGACTGAGAAAAAGGTTACAGAAACTTTGTCTGTAAAGCACCTACCTCATTTTGCACAGGACTTGCAAATTAACCTTTAAAAATTATTCAGTACTCTCATGACACATTATTATCTTTAAAGAGCCACTGATCAATAACATACTGCAATGAGGCCTTTCTCCTGACATTACTGGTAACTGGGATGGGAAATAAAACTGTGAAATCCTGGTAAATTGTTTTATGTGGTTTACTATGCTCAAATAGATACTACCACTGATTATATGCTATGAACTTAGTACTGTGTAGTATTAGACCCTGCTTATTCTTCAAAAATAGAATATTCCTTCTGTATGTATGTGCAGGTAAAGAGGTGCTATGAAGATGGTACTGTTAATCTATGAGAATTAAGGCTTATGGGAAATCTGGAAGAAAAGGAAAAGAAAATAGAGCTTTGGGAGTAAAGTAGTAGTTCTCATGGGCATGTATTTATATCCAAGCCACACGGGATTGCTCTTTGTTAAAAATGTTTAGTGTTAAGACATAAGAGCTAACGTTTGTTGCTCAAATCCTTTAAAGTGTTCTGACCTTTCAGATATGCATGTGACCTAAAACTTTCATGAGCCCATGCATTTATTATTGTCTCATTTCATAGATGCCTGGCAGTATATTAAACTTCTAGAATATTATCTATTGTGAAAACTTGTAGAATGATGTCTTGGTTATTTTAGGAAGCATTCTTAGACAAGCTAATATGCTTAGAGAAATTACCCCTTCAACTCTGACAGAAGTTACAATTTTTAGCTCTTTAAATAATACATTTTGAACTAAATTTACATGACTAAAATGGTATTAATCTCTCAGAGCTACTTCTAGGGCTTGTCTCTTTCTCTGCCTTCTCTCAGCACCCTCCCTGCAAATGTTTTCCCAACCATACACATCAAAAAGCCTAAACCAGAATGGAAGCAAGTGTGCTGCATAAATTGTTAGTGACAAGCAGATATAGCTGCTCAGATCAGTGCCACTTCACAGTGGGAGTGCACTAAAACCATCGTACCCTGCTTGATGCACTCTTGAGCTTCTTGGTTTCTAATAGCATCTTCTCCCTTCCCATGCTTAACCATCAGTGACAACAACCAAGTGGAGAATTTTTCCAGCAGTGTACAGGCACAAGCAAAGTGCAGTCATCGTTCAGGTCACCTGGGAATTTCATTTTTGTTTTGGTTTTGATAGTGTGATTAAAAATGCCTGAGTAGAAAAAGACAAAATCATGTTTCTTCTCTTGAAGTTTGATTAGGTTCTTAACTAATTGTCGTACACTATTGAATCTGTACATGTAACCACAGACTCAAAGCTTTAGTCTCTTAAGAAAATAAAATAGTAATCTCTCTTCAGTTTGTATTGTAGCGTGTGGTGCAAAGCCCTTCTGAAACGTCAAGTTAAAGCAGTGTAGGAGTATGTTGCTTTCAGGAGCCGTGATGAATTTGTGTGAGTGTAGAAGCACTAAGATTTTCTACCAATACAGAAACAAGATTTTTCCATCCTTCAAACGTGTATGCCAAAATGTGGTCCATGGAGAATTGTTTGAATCTTTACCGTTCTTTTAGGTGTGGTATAGAACAATGAAAAATTAAAGATGTTAATGAAGACTTAGTTAACATAGCTTCATAATCTGTTGGGATTAGGTTGTTGGCTAAGTAGCCCGCTGCAGAGAATATGAGATGTGTGGTGAGGACCAAGGAACATGAATGTCATAAGTCAAGCACATAGGAGGCTAGTGGATAACCTAACACCAGTCTGTAATAGCTTGAAAGGCAACTGCAAAGGTGATGGAACCAAGCTCCTCTTGAGTGGACCAGAAGACGTAACAAGTGGCAGGAAGATTTCCAGCCTCGTCTGTGTAATGAGGTTGTCAGTGGTCCACCTGAGAGTGGGAGGTTAGGCTAAATGACCTCTAGAAGTCCTTTCCAACGTACATTTCCCTGATTCTGTAAAGACAAGTTTAAACAGGAAGGATAAGAGATAGTGTGTTGTATAGTTTATGACTTCTACTACTGTTCAGATACTATGATAAAGAACAGGAATTAAATACAACAGTCCTCATCTCTTTAGATTAGGAAGAGTTGGCCGGGCTTTACTGGAAGAGCTTAGTGAATTAAAACAGAGTAAAAGGTTAGTAAGAATGTGATGCAGTGAATGAAGGTTCTAGTATTTGGGAGCTAAACCTCCTTTTTTGTTTCTGCTCCATTCTTTGTTGCTCATTTCTCTTTCATCATGCCATGCTATAGTCCTTAACAATTGCAGAATTCCTGACAATAAATAGGCACAGTGTGGTTGGTCACATAACATTTCCAGAAAGGAAAAAAGTACAGACATCTTACTGTGTTGAAAAATTACTTCATTGAATTTTGTTCCCTTTGTTGAATAGCTTCTGACAGTCTTCTGTGCATATATGATGAAAACTATATTTGTTGTCTCTTGACAAGATTTTAGTGGTTTCATTTTCTTTCTTTTTTATTTTTTTTTTCTTTCATGTAGTAGTCATAGCTACCTGATATTGAGTAACAAAAAAGCCTTGATGGTCAGAATTTTGGCTGCCTTTCAGGTCTATGGCTTTTCTTCCTCAGCTGCTCTGACAGTGTTCAAGAGAAAATGAGTTGGTTCTTGGTTCCTTTGTTATCCTTGACTTTTTATCAGAATGTCCCATGTCAGATGCAGCATAGAAACCTTGAGGGGTTTTGTTGTGATGACTCAGTAGAACAATGGTGTCTATACCACATAGTGCTCTGTCTGTTTAGTCCATGTAAATTCTGCACACTTTTTTTTTTGGACTTCACCTTCCTTACCTGGTAGAACCTGGTGTATTATATTTATGGAGAGGGAAGTTAAAAAAAAAAAGGAGAAAAGTACTTGTAATAGTTTCTAGGACAGCAGCCTCTTGGTCTCACTTGATGATCCTTTTTTAATTTTGTAGTTAGTCTGTTACTGAGAAGCGTATTACACCTCTAGACATCTGGGGAAAAAAATCAGATTATTTAATTTTTGTTCAACACTAATTTCTTTTTTTAGCCATTGTATCAACAGGTTTTATATTACAGCCAGTGGCCATGCATGTGTATAACTTGAAGCCTGCCAGGACTTTGAACCTGAGAAGCAGTGTAGTATTTCACATATTAATTATAATAAAAGTATGGTCTAAACTACACTTCTTTTATGTTTAAAGAGATGAACTACAAATGTGAAGATTGGGAAGGTAAAGTAGAATAAACAGTCAGTTAAAAAAACATAAAGGAGCGATATGACATAAATGCTATGATAGAATATTAGAGTCCTTCAGGAGTATCTGTAGAAAGAACAGAGGAATCACAGAATGTCCTGAGTTGGAAGGGACCCACAAGGATCGCTGAGTCCAACTCCTGTCCCTGCACAGGACAACCCCACAGGTCACACCATGTGTCTGAGGGTGTTGTCCAGTCTCTTCTTGAACACTGTCAGGCTTGGGGCCGTGACACCTCCCTGAGGAGCCTGTTCCAGTGCTTCACCACCCTCTCCTTGCACTTGAAGGAGGAAAGTAGTGGTAGAAGGTAAAGAGAAAGGACAAAATTGCTACTCTAGATTTGGTGCTATTTCTGCTGCTTCCGAAAATTCTCTCAGCACTCTGATTTCCTTAGATCCTTGCTGAAGAAATGCTAGCACGAAACTGAAGATGTAGGAAGACAGGATGATATTTTTAGAACCTTACTACAAACTGTCATGTCCATTCTAAAGGACATAAAGCTTCAGGGATATGCAGAAACTCTTTTGTTTTGGTTTTATTAAAGGTAATTCCAGCTTTTGGCACCTGCAGCTCTTCTCTGGTGGTCTGGCTACCAGCAGCCTCTGCTTTTGCAGGGCTGCATTGCCAGACCTTCAGTATATCTGGTACTCTGTGCCTCAAAGAAGTTCAGAGTTAGTTACTCATGCTGTCAGCAGAGAGCTAAAGATCAAAAGTGAAAGTAGGAGGGGAAGAAAAGACAGCCAGTGCTGGGGCTGGCTGAAGTTCTGTGGGGTTTGCTGGTGCACACTTTGGGTTTCATACATGTACTTTAAACTAGTAGTAGTAGGAAAATAATTAATAATTTCTCCTTTCTTCAATCCCACAAGTAGATAAATGAAATATTAATTATGGAAAACATTGTCATCTTAGATATTATTTTTGTGCTACACTTAAACTTGCAGGAATTATCAGAAGACCAATCAACCTGCTGAACTCAATTGTACATCTGACTTGGTCACAAATGGAGACATAATCTAGTTTAGCATGTCTGATTAGGAGTGTCTTGATAGATGTTTGGTGTTTAGTATTTGCCTTGAACAAAGTTCAAGGAAAGAGATGGGTTTTTTTTTTTTCAGATTTTACTGAAGTATGTTAAAGGTTTTGAATGGAGACTCAGTAATAAAGGGCCTACTGCAGGAAGACAACCTTACCTAAGACAGTAACTAGGCATTTGCCTAATTGTGGTCTTCAGTGATTTAGCTTTAGTGAGTAGGTAAGAATCTAAAGAGTTGTGAATATTTCATTTGAAGAATGGAGTATATTTAATTTTAATAGTTATCTACATGCATTGATCAAGAAAAACTTCAGTCTAGGGTGGTATTTTTTTGATTCACTGTTTCCTGGGAGGAGTGTAGGGCTGCTGCCCAGTTGTGTAGGGATGGGGTCAGGAGGGCCAAGGCACAACTGCATCTGAACTTGACAGGGGACAAAGAATAATAATAAGGGCTTCCACTGGTATGTCAGCCAGAAAAGGATGGTCAAAGAAGGTGTACCCATCTACTCCACCCCTGCTCCCCCACCTCCCCAAAGAAACACTACTGACAAACTGGTAACAATGGATGAGAAGACTGAGGTACTCAACAACTCTGTTGCCTGAGTCTTCACTGTCAGGCTCTCTTGCCAGTCCTCTTGAATGAATGAACTGCAAGACAGGGACTGGAGGAGCAAAGTCTCTCCCACTGTAAGAGAAGATCGGGTTGTTGACCACTTGAGGACCCTGTACATATATAAGTCCATGGGACCTGGCGAGATGCAGGTCAGAGTCCCGAAGGAATTGGCTGATGTGGTTGCCAAGCCACTCTTCATGATATTTGAGAAGTCATGTCAGTCAGGTGAAGTCCCTGGTGAATGGAAAAAGAGAAACTTCACACCCATTATTACAAAGGGTAGAAAGGAGGACCCCAGGAACTACTGACCTGTCAGTGTCACCTCTGTGCCTGGGAAGGTCATGGAACAAATCCTCCTAGAAGCTGTGCTAAGGCACGTGGAGGACACAGAGGTGATTTGAAACAGCCAGCACAACTTTACCAAGGGCATGTCCTGCCTGACCAACCTAGTGGCCTTCTATGATGGAGTAACTACATCAGTGGACAAAGAAAGGGCTACAGATGTCATCTCTCTGGGCTTCTATAAAACCTTTGACGCCATCCCCCCAACACTCTTCTCTCTAAATTGTAGAATATGGATTTGATGGGTGGACTGTTTGGTAGATGAGGAACTGGCTGGATGGTCACACCCAGAGAGTAGTGGTCAATGGCACAATGTCTGGGTGGACATTGGTGACAAGTGGTGTCCCTCAGGGGTCTGTACTGGGACCAGTATTGTTTAATATCTTCATCAATGACATAGACAGTGGGATTGAGGGCACCCTCAGCAAGTTTGCGGATGACACAAAGCTGAGTTGTATGGTTGACACGCCTGAGGGATGTGATGCCATCCAGAGGGACCTGGACAAGCTTGAGAAGTGGGCCCATGTGAAGCTCATGAGGTTCAACAAGGCCAAGTGCAAAGTCCTGCACCTGGGTCAGGTCAACCTCCAGTATCAATACAGGCTGGGGCATGAAGGGACTGAGAGCAACCCTGTGACCTCAAAGGTTTCACGAGACTCGTTGAGCTCACTATAGATGAAATGTGGAGTTCCCATGTCTTTCTGTTTCCTTCCCAAGAGTTTTCTCTTGACCTTTGTTTTGGCTCTACTGTAGCCATTCTCCCATGAGCTAACTTAGTGGAATAAAATGGTATGAAAACTCCAAATTTGGCTCAGTAAGTTTCTTCTTTATGAGTGAGTTAAACAGGGCCCTGGAAGGGTCCAGTGAGCTGTAGAGCTTAGAGCAGAGGAGGAGTGATACCAGGTGGCCAGAAATAAGAAAATCAAGGAGTTGGAGTTGAAGTAGGAGCAGCAATAGCAGACAGGGAGGATGGGAAGCAAGCCTTTGAGGTAGTAATGAGATATTAGATTGGCTCAGGGCCTGTAAAGCCACAGTTTAAGTTACCATTTGTAGTTTTTTCAAACAGAGAATAGCTATGTGTTTTTATGGATTTTCAGGAATGTATTGCAGATGCTATATAGGCACCATCTCTTCATTCCAGGGATGGTGTGCTCTCTTTAAAACTTGTGGCTTCCTGCTGATTAATTCAGCAGATGAGGCAGTTGAAAGGTCTTTCACACATTTGAATCTTTAGCCAAATAACATTTCTTTTTCCCCAGAGACATCATGATGACATTCCTACAACCTGGGAAGTAGTATCCCCCCAATTTTACTTTTTACAACCTTTGGCAGCCTGATCTCATCAGATACACAGCTCATACTATATTCAGCTAGAGCTGCCTCAGCAGAACTTTTTCATATACACTAACATTTCTAGACACATGTTGATTTATGGCTTCACAGCTTTCCAAAATACCTGGTATGGGGTGTTGTGGATTTTGTGTAATGGAAGGTCATGAGAATTGCATGAATAGACTACACTGGTGCATTGCTCAATTCCATTTAGCTATATACATCTCAATGTGAAAGTCTCCAGGTTTGTGCTGGTATAACAATGTGGAGATGAAAACTGTATTTGGTAGAAATAACTCATTGATGTAAAAACTTATTCGACAGTGTGGTCAGTTGTTCTACCTAGTAGGATTCTGGTTGAAATACTTGCATATTCATTTCAGACAAGAAAGATACTCCCTGGTTTACTTTAGCATTAGAAATAGTTCCTCTTATTATTTTATGAACATTTCCCAACTACAAACAGTGCAAAGCTTAACAAGCTCACTGTAAAGCACTTTCTCCCCTAATCTGTTGCTTTTGATGAAAATTCTGCTCATGCTTCTTTTCTTACTTATATTTGACTGATACTTAGTCGTTCTGCTGCAAACAGCCTTTTGCTCACTGTGTAAATGCTTCTTCATTATTTAATTCCACCAGCAATTGGTTTTGGAGGAAGAAAATTGAGTGGGTTGGTTTCATATGTCTGGTGCTCAGGCAATACCTTATGAATTGCGTGTTTCCTGCTGACCAGTCTGTAGTTCGCCAGCTTTGCCCACTGCAGAACAGACTGCTTTTGATTTCAGATGTCTTCCATGCCTTCCCGTGCAGCTGGGACACCTCGGTGAGCAGTAACAGCGGCTCTCTGAAAGCCGAGAGTCATTCACATAAGAGTTCACAGCTTATAAAAGTCCCACGGGCAGCTCTGTGGAAAGCAAAGTGAGTGGGTGAGCAGTGATCTGGCTTCTCTTGTCTCTTTCTAGCGAAGAGCAAGTTAGCAATTACTTTCAAGGTCACTGCCTTCCATTGGAATTAGCCCATCTTATATACTTTCACTTTTTTTAAAAAAAATTGCTTCCCTTAGATTTGACCCTCTGGGAAAGCCCCCTAATTTTTTTCCTGTGTTGATTCCATCTTGAGTAGCTGTGTGAGTCGTGAAAAAGTGGTAGAGCATCCTGCGCTGGCTGACACAGTTCTGGCAGCATCGCTATACACACAGGGCTGATGTAGCAAAGGCCTGTAGGGGCTTTTTTTGGAGGATGAGGGCATTTCTTTATCTTTGTTGTGTTGCTGACCAAATTTTCTTGGAGCTCAGAAAAGCAGAGGAATCGTGCAACAACAGGTCATGTAAAATTGTGAGCAGAATCTTCAAGTTTGAGCAGGTTCCTAACAAAATAAAGTGCACATAAGCAAGGCAGAAATTTCTCCCCATCCTAGTTGCATTCTCAAATTTGCTTTGTAAAAAGCAGAATACATGGAACTTATTAAGTTTGGTAGTGCAGTTATAGTTGCATTGGCTATATCTGTGCAATGGCGTTGCAATGGAGTATAATCTGTGATCTCACTATGGATCTTGCATGAGTCCTCTATTGTATGTAGTACTTTTGTTCATGCCGCTGTTGTTCCTCCTTTGTTTTTTATTCCCCACCTGTTACTTAGGAAGTAGCTCAAATGATTTCTCTCTTTGAAAAAGAATTGCGTTAATTACATTTCCATTCAGATGTGTATCTTACAGGTAGATTTTAGAAAGGTGTGTATTTCTAGAAAATATTTCCCGAGTTGATTAAATTGAAAGTTCAAGATAAGGTTCATGTAACTGAACAATATAAAGGGTGTATAAAAAGGAAGATGTATATATTCATACTACCTACTGGATTCCGTGAAGTATTTTTCTCATTACTGTTCATGTTTTTGAAGGATAAAGGCTTTTCTAACACCGTTGCCGTGCTAACTAGATTTCTGAAGAATAATTTTTGTCAGCTTTTGTTAATATGAGGAGGGCTCATTAAACAATATCAAAAGGAGCTGACAATATAGTACTAGAATGCATAGTTTGAGAAGTGGTTTCTTGAAAATGAGGCAAAAAATGTCATAATTTCCTTACAATGTTTTTTCATGTATGGTGGGCTTCACGACAGACTGTACAGTGTATTATGTATGTAATCAAAATTGACTATGATTGAAAATTTAGTTCTGACATTTTCACTTAATTGCATTTTAAAGGAAAAACAATCTCAGTGTACAAAATTCTTCATTCTGTAGAGACCTGTACAACTTTTATAAAAGTTAAGTGAACGCAATGCTTAATATGAAGAATATTCAGTTTAACTTTTTTCCCCCTAGCTCCAGTCATAGTCCCAGAAGATACAGCAAAATGTTACAGCTGTGAAATAACATTAAAATGCCATTTAATGTGTCAAGGGAAACTTTTTTTTCCCCTCAGATAAAAAGACTAGAATAAAAGCCTTTTCTTCTGTAGTACTCACAGGTTTTCAAATGGATAGAGACGGCTGTTGCTCGCAGCAGATTATACCAGATGCAGAGTTGCCCAGGGATGTGTACTTTGTTTGCTGGAGACAGGTCTTACTGTCTTGCCTCAAGGCATTAGGTTGAGTCTCTTAGACTATATAAGTAGTGATTTTTATCCTCTGAGTTACTGGAGTCTCACATGGTGCTATATGACATTTTTGGTAACGCATGAAGTAGGATTTTTTTTTTTTTAATTTTTTTTTTACTGGTTATGTAGAAGTAGGTGACCTCTATTGAAGTTTTGCAAAACTCTTAAATATTTACCACTGAAAGAAAAGAAGATTGCAGATTTAAGAGACGTGTTGCTAGGTTCCCTGCCTAAGAAATATACTAAATTAGCTTTTCATTGTAGTTCTTTATCTACAGAAATATTATCAAGGAAGAGACAAAAGGATTTGTATTTGTATTATACAGCTTAGCATGCAAGTAGAGGACCAATGAGTCTCTGTATGATGAATACCTGAAGATTTCCTGAAAGCCCCACTAAAACAAAATTGAATATTTTATAGAGATTTGCTGCATTTATATTCGGTATGAGGTAATAGGCACAATACATTTTCCTGTTATTTCACACTTGTCTGTGTGTAGGATAATTAATATTTTCTTTCCAAATACCTCATTTTAGTGCAGCAGCCAACACAAGGTATTTGGCAAGATGGCCTGTGCTCTCCTTTAATATTACAGTTTGTGTGTTCTTGTGAGATTTCATTTGAGCTATAATTTGCAAGTAAATTTGTCCCTATTATGCGTATGAAGTAAAAATTGTGAGTAGTGGAACTGTGTGTGGTACCAGTCTGGTGGGATTTTTTTGTTAAACTTGCATTTGCTGGATATCTCCAGATACTTAGGGCAGCATCCTTGAGCTTGTTGGATGCCACTTTCTCGAGGGAATTCAGTTTGTGGACAGCTCAAGCAAGCTGAAAAGTATAAAACTGCTGAAACAATTGTGCATTTTGGATAAGATAATTTTTCTGAAAAATGTTATGACATGTCTTAGCCTGTTCCAACATAACAGGCAACACTTCATGAATCCATATATTGCTTGAGAAAATATGGATTTACAAGGTTCCAGTTTGATACAAGTTTTGCCAGGAGGTTATGATACACCATGCAAGTGTGAAATATCGTTCTTAGAGCAAGCCATAATATGTCAGACCTAGCAAATCTGCTAAAGTCATTCAGTGCTTCTCTACTGTTTTGCACATTATAATGCAGTAGTCATGTTGGGTTAATGTGTTAATGGATGATCTTCAAAGTTTAATGGACATAAGCACGTTTTGCATCTCACAGTTTTGTATGGAGCTAATAGTTTTGTGCAGGGCTCCCTGTAGTTTCAAGATTCAGTGACAGCTTGGTATTCAGTATTGAATTCAAAGTGAGTAAAAATATTACTAATGAAACGAGCAGTGTTAACCATTTAATCTTAGTGTTTTGGTTTCCTGCTTGGTGCTAAGGTAGCATTAAAGCTAAGGAGTCATGTAAATTAGCATCCAGACAAATGTTTCTCTGCCAAAGGCAAGCAGTTAAAGCTTGAAAATGCTCGATATGTTTTTAAATAAACATGTACTTAAATATTTTTAAGTAAGTGGACATTTAAAATTAAACATTCCAAAGTAAACCTCAGAACACTGATGTAACTGCTTGTTTCTGACTGGTACTACATAAATGCTTATGTTGTAGGCTACCAGGTCCTGTCTGCATCAGCTGTCCCTTGCATTTGGTGTAACTTTTCTTGAACTGCACTTAATAACTCTGCCCCGTTCTTCTGGACCCAGCTTCTCTGCTATCGTGGAAAATAAAAGTTAACTGAACTCAATTAGGGCTTTCAAGATTGTACTTTTGTCCAAGGTGCACAGTGGAAATGGCCTCTGTAGACACTCCCCATACTGAGCCACGTGTGCTGTAGCCTGGGAGTTTCATAGTGGCTTCTTTTGGTGTTTTGGTTTGTTTGAGGTTCAAACATCTACAAGCTGCTTCCAGTCTGGGAATGTTTTAATTGTGGTTGCTTTCCTGTGTCACATGCACAATATGACTGCTTGTTGAAAATGATCAGTTTTCAAAATACTAACATACCATCTGTCTGTCCCTCTTTAGGAAAGCCCAAGAAGGGAAGAAGAAAGTGGTTTTAGCAGGGTGTGTTCCACAAGCCCAACCTCGTCAGGACTACCTGAAAGGCTTGAGTATTATAGGGGTATGTATCTTTATCAGTTAGAAATCAAAGGTTTTCATAAATGTTTTCAGTAGGTCAGTGTCCATATATAGGCTTTATTGACTTTCTGTTGGAAAAAGCAGCAGAGAAGCTTGGTACCTCCCCTGTTAGTCTTCTTGCGTTGTACAGCACTTAAGACTTCATGCATCCAGAGTGATTTGGTTTGATTGTGGTACAAGGGGAAAAGGAAAGTGATACTGTTGGTGGAACTGAGTACCAGTGCCATTTGTAGCCTGAAAACATCCAGGCATCATCCATCATGATGAAGATATCCATTGCCATATTCTTTTAAAATATCACAGTTTATTTGCTTTAAAAAGAAGGAATACACTCTTTGTTAAAATCAGTGGAAGAAGTGTTAAAAGACAAGAGCATATAAATTACACGGGCCCAGCTTAGCGGTGTTTTTTTTACTTCATGCTATTAAGCAGAATGGCAAATAGCAATGATTATTTTGTCTAAATTGTGGGAGTCTGAAGAGTTAAATCCACCAGTGACTGAGTTGTTAAACAGTTACCAAGCTTTACATTGCATCGGTAACCAGAGAGTTTTTGACTTAATTCGGTTAGTAAAATGCCTTCAGTATCCTTTGAGATGAAGTACTGCTGTATAATTGAATCACTTTTGTAAAATAATCATGAAAATCCAGGAGTCAAAGCACAAGCTGACAGTTTCTTCTTTGTTCAAGCCTTTAGAGTGAAACTGGTTGAATTTGTAAAAGGCATCTTTGAGTTGAAGCACTGCCACTGGATCCAGTGTGTGAGAATTACGGTGAACTGTCCTGTATGACATTTAAGTTAGAGCAGATGACTGTGCAGCATCATTGCTGCGTTAAAATTCTAAAGAGGTCGACATGTTTCCACTTCAGTGTCACGAACTCAACTTGAAACTAAGATTTTGTAGGAACAAAATCAACAAAAGTGTTCCAAAGCTTTCTCTTTCATTAGAAGATTGTACAAGACACAGTTGTTCTAAGTAATTTAGAAGTAAAACAGGTAACACGTGATTTCTGAAAATTAGCCTCTTCATTTTGGTACCTAGAACCAGTGTTTAGTCAAAATATCTGTAGTTTTGTATTTATTACAGAAAGATTTCTGCTAGGAGTTCAATTAGGCTGTTAATGCAGTGTTCCCAGGTACTTTTGAATTGGATGTGAAAATATTGAAATGTGATCTTTGCAGCAAGGACACTGTCTTCTAAATGTCATTGCTGTGGTAAAACTTACTGTTCTTTAAGTAACAGATGCTTCAGCTCAGAAAGGTCCTAAACTTTAGGCGTAACTATTAACAGAAGCAAAGGAAAGAGCAGATATTGCCCATGTTTTCAGGTTGTATATTTAAGATTTTCTTCTCATTTTACAAAAACTGTATGTCACGGGGTGGCTGTAATTAAAGGATAAGAGTTTTTATCTGACCATTGCAAAACATTTTTGAAAGGCAGTTTTGACAGAATTGAGAAATAGAAAATGTTCTGTTGGCAGTAGGATATTGATTCTGCTTTAAAATTTTAAGCATTAAGAGTACAGTTTTGGAAATCTTGCTTCACCACCAGCTTGGTCTCCTCTTCAACTTGTCTGAGAGATAGAGTTGATTTACTGTTGCTTAGGTAAGCTCTGCTTGCCTTTTTTTTTTTCTTTAGGACAGTGTTGTCTGAGAATGTGGTTATTTACCAGTAATTACAACTCCCTTGGGGTGGCTTTCTGAAGTAGTCAGAGTGTGTCAGGGGGCTCTTCGGCTCATCTTGTTATGACAGAGGAGGAAGTTGTGATGCAACTACCAGAGAACTCGAGTTGTTTTGATCCGTACTTGAGAAACAGAGGACTTACACTGTTCTGTATTTATTACTTGATTTGGACAGAAAGGCAGGAAGGGCAGCTTCATATCCCTATAACCGTTTGTGATGTTACTGTGCTTTTCTGTTTCTTTAGAGTCATTGCCACTTTTTAAAAATAATGTGGGTTGCCATAGGCGGGATATGAGGCAAACCATAACATAACATGGCAAGGTGAAGAAGATGTTTTCAGGAAGAGAGAAGCTTTAAGTAGTAGGTAGTTCCTAAAAAAAGGATATGTGACTTTGTGCTGATTATTTTGAGGGGATTATAGGGAAGGACTAGGGGGAATTAAAGATTTAGCAGACAGGTTATGTTCTGGGACTCATGAATGGATGTAGGTAGTTGTAATGTTTCCTCGCTTCCTGAGTTCCATACAAAGACACGCAAAACCATTTTTCCGCCTGGTAAACTGAACCATTGGAATCAGATTAGAAGTTTTGTTTCTTTGACACTTGCCTGACATTTTAAAGTATTTGGTGTCCAAATGATGCTGTGTGTTGGAACCCCTGGCCAGTTGGCTAAGGGTTCGTGGGCCTTAAGATGCTTCATGAGCACCATGTATCTGTACTTTGAAATCATCAGACTTAGTGGACATACATATGTATCCCATCAAAGGCATACAACAGCTCTACAGACGAGTGAATCTCTTGACTTCCTGAAGGGGAATGTCAACCCTAATTCTCCTTCCTTCCCTGTCTTTCCTGTTGTAACACACAGCATCGAAGACCAGTTGTCTGTCATCTCTGCTGTACACCCATTTCCCAAGGGAAGAATTTCAGCCCATTCTTTCATCTGAGCAAAATATATCCAGTGTCACCAAGGCTGTAATCCCTCTGTGTGCTGCTGCACTCCAGGTCAGAAGGTGCAGGTCCTGTGCATGGTAGAGTTACTGCAGATTCCTTGGCCAGAGTTGGGCCTGAAATCATTGCTTCTAGGAGAAACATATAGCCATGAAAACCTCTCTGCAGGGGCTCCCTGCATTCCCCTGACCTCCAAATAACCTTTTTCTGTGGCTGCTCTACTCTGAGGCAAGCTTGAGGTTTTTTTTTTTTTTTTTTTATATCCAGTTTGAAACAGTGGAGTGTGATTAGTGGAAGTGCTGAGCAGTCCCAGTAGCAGCATGTTAACCCTAGGAGCACTGCTGTAAAGTAAATGGTTCAGTATAAAACATGCTAAGTACATTAAAAACCCCAGGCATTTGACTTCTCAAACTGTACGTCTATAACTAGTATACGCTTTTAAATGTAATGCGCCTTAGTTTTGCATTTGTAAAACCATTTAGTGAGCAGAGCTTTAGCAGTGCCACTGTGAAAGAAAATCAGTGTAATCTTAGCAACATGCCAAACGCCTGTACATCTCTACTGCTTTGGTGTCCTAAATGAGGATGATGTATGATATTTCTGATGTTCTATTCATAAGAGTTTCAATGGTGTTTGCAAAACAGAGATAATGATACTTCCATACCTTGCAGTGTTTGTAAGGTCAGACTGCGTTAAAGATTGCAAGCCTCTCTGCTGCCCTTGAACTGGAGCCTTGCATAAATGCAAATATCCAGTGTGTACTTCATGAAAGACAAATTTGATGGAATTTTATTTTGAATGATGTGAATTAGCAGAGCTTCTTGGAAAGTGTGCTGAAAGCCTGGGAACAGGTGCACACTGTTCTTCTGTAACTTACAGCCAAGAATGTTTTTGTGCAAAATTCAGGCTGTCAGTACCACTCGGTTGACGTCGACTTTTGAATTGCCATGCTAATATTCAGATATGACACTTTAACCTAGGAAGTCGGGGAAGAATTGCAGTTAAGCACCTGCTTTTAAACTGAAAACTGGACATGCGAACAGAAACTATTCTTTTCCACAGCAGTTATGTACTGTCTTATGAATCAAAAGGTGTAGGAATTAATTTAGATAAGAATTATACTAAAGCTGTGTCAGTGTTTAGCAATAAAAATCGGTTGTTCATGGGCTTTTCTGGGGCAGCCTCCTTCCCTTTGAAGTTTGTGTAGAGCCTACTCTCAGAATACCTTCTTAAACCAGAATATGGCCCATTACTATGGTCACTGTTGTCAGCAAGGGTTTTAAACACAGATGTTATCCCTCTGAAGCCAAAGTGTCTAGTCACATGCCTTTTGAAGTTACGTATTAAGGCCTGGATTTATGCTGCCTAAGTGTACTGTAATTTGAGAGTCTGTTTTGCTCAGCTCCCTTAATGGTCAAGGAAGATAATGATCTCTAAGATAACTTAGATTTTTAGAAGATCTGAAGTGACTTTTGAAGCCGTATATTTCCCTTTTACTGGCTTTAGTGAGGGGATTGGCTGAGTAGGCTTTTAACATATGACAGAGCTGCCTACAGGAGGTGAGATGAAACTGTGAGTTAGTGAACTGGATTTATAATCTGTAGGATTACTAGTAGGGGGTTGTAGTAATCTAAGATTAATTTATCTGTGTAGTAACCAATTTGTTTGTTATGTATGTGAATGAAAACCAAAGATGGGTAGGATTTTCCCTAGATGAGAAAAAAAGATTGCTTTGCTTCACGTAGTTATGAATGTGTAGGTATGCTCATGACAAGGGTGTTCATAAGCGGCTGAGTGCTGACATTTGCTTTGACAGTGGCCTCATGCTGTGGAAGCAACTCTACCATGTCCTCTGTTTCTCTCAGGCATTGGCTGAGTTTTTTGTTTGTTTTGCGGTGTTTTTTTCAGTTAACATTTCTAGTCTTTGGTATTTCAAGTTTTTTCCCTCCTTCACTGGCTTCAATATCTTTTTTTGATAGTCACTTTCTGATACTTGATGTACTTGACTAAGAGGAGACCTCATGGGGCTACAGCTTCCTCACAAGGGGAGCAGGAGGGGCAGGTGCTGGTCTCTTCTCTCTGGTGACCAGTGACAGAACCCGTGGGAATGTCAGGAAGATGTGCCAGGGGAGGTTTAGCTTGGACATGAGGAAAAGGTTCTTCCCCCAGAGGGTGGTGGACACTGGAACAGGCTCCCCAGGGAGGTGTCACAGCCGCAAGCCTCACGGTGTTCAAGAAGAGACTGGACAACACCCTCTGACACATGGTGTGAACTGTGGGGTTGTCACACGCAGGGACAGGAGTTTGGACTCAATGATCCTTGTGGGTCCCTTCCAACTCAGGACATTCTGTGATTCTATGCTTACACATTGCTTGTGTTACCCCCTGAGAAATTTCTGTCTCTGGGTAGCTCAGTCATTGTGCCAGGGGAAGGACCGACGGGGAGGCTCTGGGGGTGATTCCTTGGGAGAGTTGTCACTGTCCTGTCAGCATCAGGGAAGCTTCAACCTTCAGACCTTCTGTGGTGGAAAGATGTTTCCTTCCATGCTGGAAGGTAGCTGAGTGTGGGGAGCAACTGCATTTGCTTTGGGGAGGGTTCCTGAGAAGCCTGGTTGTGAGGAGTACCTGGCTGCCATTTTTAGCCAGTGGTGGTAACTGTGTCAGTGGTTTTGAGAGCTGAAACTCATCACAGGGTGTAACCACAAACTTCTTGGCCAAAAGACAGTCACTAGTGGCAAGTGTCAGAGATCTCATGCTTTGTCTCTGATTTGTTTTTATTTGCTGCTGATTCTGCCAGGTTAATCTCAGTCACCCAGCAGAAACAACAGTTGCCAGCCAGGCGATGTGGATCCCTTGTGAACACTTAAAAAAATGGCATGTCAGATGCAGGAATAATTCTGCAATCTTATGATTTGGAGACAGCAAAGAGTGTGATGTATTCTGCACTCACATGTGTTGAGGTATCACTGTGCTAAGAAGCAAAAGGTAACTTGAAGGAAACTGCTGATTTGAATGTCAAGATGTTTCCTGACTCCTCCAGTGATTTTTCATCACCTGGGAGGCACTGTCTTCTGAGAATAAAGTTCAAGTCACAGTATAAGGAGGTATTTTCTGAAGAAATTGAAATGCTCGCTTTATAGGATTTAATCGTCTTCAAATAGGACCAGAATAGCCATTATCTAACAGGCAGTGGTATAAGTCCAGAAAACACGAGTGCTGTAGCAGAGCTGTCAAAGGGCCGTGTCCCCCTGGTGTTGGTATGCTGCCTGCCCTGACTCCATCAGAAATTATCGCTGGGCTGTATCAAAAGGAGAGAAAGTGAATATCTCATAGACTACCAGGAAGCCTTACACATTCCCACCTTTTTTGTAATACATTGTTGGGCCAGATCATTCCTCAGCCTTTTCAGTGGTGCAGCTTGAACCAAACAGCTTTTCTGGGGTGTCTCAGATGCTCAGATAGCAGACTCCATTAAAAGGCAGTCTGTGTTCTCCAGAAAACACTGGGTGTTCATGAACTGCTTGTTTTTACAACCACCCTCTATTTTCTTATCATGGCTGCAGCCACAAAGAGAAGGACACAGAGGCTACTCTCTCAGAAAAGACCATTAAGTCATTTGATGTCTTCACTATAAAGAGCTAACTGTTTGCTTCTGGGACATTTAGCACTTTTTACCTTGCTTTAATTGTAAGGGACATCTGAAGACCATCTCTCTTGTTTTGTGTTGATCCTATCACTTCAGAAAGAGATTGGTCCAAATATCTTTACCCACAAAATTCTTCTCTCTATATTTCAGTGGACACAACAAACTGAAAGTATATTTATTTAATTGTGAATCTTGTACAAGGTTTTGTCTTCCCAGATGACAGTGCAGGGTCTTTGCAGAGGTCTTGGTGCTTCCCT
Organism: Columba livia; assembly: GCF_036013475.1. Lineage (NCBI taxonomy): Eukaryota > Metazoa > Chordata > Aves > Columbiformes > Columbidae > Columba > Columba livia. The sequence goes on along the minus strand of NC_088603.1, from coordinate 65,969,537 downwards.
GAAGAGAATGTCAGAAAGTTTCTCTTATTTTCATGGTAGGTTCACGGATGCATTTTTCTAGATAGTTTTCTTTGGTCTGAGCCTCGCTGACTTCTACAGTGTACAAAATCTCAGGGTAAATAAATGTGCACCCTCTCACTTAACTGCTTGCTAGGAGTATTCAGAGTTTATAGCAGCTCTCTTAGGGGTTATGTTGTTGTTT